>NC_057836.1:85346569-85646569 GCF_910594005.1 Cervus elaphus
ACGTGGAGTAAGAGAAGTGTGAAAATGCTGATGCGAAGAAACAGGGGAGAAGAATACGAGGAGCAAGAAAAAAAAAGCAAAATACAAAAACGAGGAGAACACAAGGGGCGAAAATCAGAGGAGGATCAACAGTATGCCACTACGTGGAGTAAGAGAAGTGTGAAAAACCCGAGGCGAAGAAACAGGGGAGAAGAATACGAGGAGCAAGAAAAAAAAAGCAAAATACAAAAACGAGGAGAACACAAGGGGCGAAAATCAGAGGAGGATCAACAGTATGCCACTACGTGGAGTAAGAGAAGTGTGAAAAACCCGAGGCGAAGAAACAGGGGAGAAGAATACGAGGAGCAAGAAAAAAAAAGCAAAATACAAAAACGAGGAGAACACAAGGGGCGAAAATCAGAGGAGGATCAACAGTATGCCACTACGTGGAGTAAGAGAAGTGTGAAAAACCCGAGGCGAAGAAACAGGGGAGAAGAATACGAGGAGCAAGAAAAAAAAAGCAAAATACAAAAACGAGGAGAACACAAGGGGCGAAAATCAGAGGAGGATCCGCAGTATGCCACTACGTGGAGTAAGAGAAGTGTGAAAATGCTGATGCGAAGAAACAGGGGAGAAGAATACGAGGAGCAAGAAAAAAAAAGCAAAATACAAAAACGAGGAGACCACAAGGGGCGAAAATCGGAGGAGGACCAACAGTATGCCACTACGTGGAGTAAGAGAAGTGTGAAAAACCCGAGGCGAAGAAACAGGGGAGAAGAATACGAGGAGCAAGAAAAAAAAAGCAAAATACAAAAACGAGGAGAACACAAGGGGCGAAAATCAGAGGAGGATCAAAAGTGTGGCAGTACGTGGAGTAAGAGAAGTGTGAAAAACGCGAGGCGAAGAAACAGGGGAGAAGAATACGAGGAGCAAGAAAAAAAAAGCAAAATACAAAAACGAGGAGAACACAAGGGGCGAAAATCAGAGGAGGATCAACAGTATGCCACTACGTGGAGTAAGAGAAGTGTGAAAAACCCGAGGCGAAGAAACAGGGGAGAAGAATACGAGGAGCAAGAAAAAAAAAGCAAAATACAAAAACGAGGAGAACACAAGGGGCGAAAATCAGAGGAGGATCAACAGTATGCCACTACGTGGAGTAAGAGAAGTGTGAAAAAACCCGAGGCGAAGAAACAGGGGAGAAGAATACGAGGAGCAAGAAAAAAAAAGCAAAATACAAAAACGAGGAGAACACAAGGGGCGAAAATCAGAGGAGGATCAACAGTATGCCACTACGTGGAGTAAGAGAAGTGTGAAAATGCTGATGCGAAGAAACAGGGGAGAAGAATACGAGGAGCAAGAAAAAAAAAGCAAAATACAAAAACGAGGAGAACACAAGGGGCGAAAATCAGAGGAGGATCAACAGTATGCCACTACGTGGAGTAAGAGAAGTGTGAAAATGCTGATGCGAAGAAACAGGGGAGAAGAATACGAGGAGCAAGAAAAAAAAAGCAAAATACAAAAACGAGGAGAACACAAGGGGCGAAAATCAGAGGAGGATCAACAGTATGCCACTACGTGGAGTAAGAGAAGTGTGAAAATGCTGATGCGAAGAAACAGGGGAGAAGAATACGAGGAGCAAGAAAAAAAAAGCAAAATACAAAAACGAGGAGAACACAAGGGGCGAAAATCAGAGGAGGATCAACAGTATGCCACTACGTGGAGTAAGAGAAGTGTGAAAAACCCGAGGCGAAGAAACAGGGGAGAAGAATACGAGGAGCAAGAAAAAAAAAGCAAAATACAAAAACGAGGAGAACACAAGGGGCGAAAATCAGAGGAGGATCAACAGTATGCCACTACGTGGAGTAAGAGAAGTGTGAAAAACCCGAGGCGAAGAAACAGGGGAGAAGAATACGAGGAGCAAGAAAAAAAAAGCAAAATACAAAAACGAGGAGAACACAAGGGGCGAAAATCAGAGGAGGATCAACAGTATGCCACTACGTGGAGTAAGAGAAGTGTGAAAATGCTGATGCGAAGAAACAGGGGAGAAGAATACGAGGAGCAAGAAAAAAAAAGCAAAATACAAAAACGAGGAGAACACAAGGGGCGAAAATCAGAGGAGGATCAACAGTATGCCACTACGTGGAGTAAGAGAAGTGTGAAAAACCCGAGGCGAAGAAACAGGGGAGAAGAATACGAGGAGCAAGAAAAAAAAAGCAAAATACAAAAACGAGGAGAACACAAGGGGCGAAAATCAGAGGAGGATCAACAGTATGCCACTACGTGGAGTAAGAGAAGTGTGAAAAACCCGAGGCAAAGAAACAGGGGAGAAGAATACGAGGAGCAAGAAAAAAAAAGCAAAATACAAAAACGAGGAGAACACAAGGGGCGAAAATCAGAGGAGGATCAACAGTATGCCACTACGTGGAGTAAGAGAAGTGTGAAAAACCCGAGGCGAAGAAACAGGGGAGAAGAATACGAGGAGCAAGAAAAAAAAAGCAAAATACAAAAACGAGGAGAACACAAGGGGCGAAAATCAGAGGAGGATCAACAGTATGCCACTACGTGGAGTAAGAGAAGTGTGAAAATGCTGATGCGAAGAAACAGGGGAGAAGAATACGAGGAGCAAGGAAAAAAAAGCAAAATACAAAAACGAGGAGACCACAAGGGGCGAAAATCAGAGGAGGATCAACAGTATGCCACTACGTGGAGTAAGAGAAGTGTGAAAAACCCGAGGCGAAGAAACAGGGGAGAAGAATACGAGGAGCAAGAAAAAAAACGCAAAATACAAAAACGAGGAGAACACAAGGGGCGAAAATCATAGGAGGATCAAAAGTGTGGCAGTACGTGGAGTAAGAGAAGTGTGAAAAACCCGAGGCGAAGAAACACGGGAGAAGAATACGAGGAGCAGGAAAAAAAAAGCAAAATACAAAAACGAGGAGAACACAAGGGGCGAAAATCAGAGGAGGATCAACAGTATGCCACTACGTGGAGTAAGAGAAGTGTGAAAAACCCGAGGCGAAGAAACAGGGGAGAAGAATACGAGGAGCAAGAAAAAAAAAGCAAAATACAAAAACGAGGAGAACACAAGGGGCGAAAATCAGAGGAGGATCAACAGTATGCCACTACGTGGAGTAAGAGAAGTGTGAAAATGCTGATGCGAAGAAACAGGGGAGAAGAATACGAGGAGCAAGAAAAAAAAAGCAAAATACAAAAACGAGGAGAACACAAGGGGCGAAAATCAGAGGAGGATCAACAGTGTGCCACTACGTGGAGTAAGAGAAGTGTGAAAAACCCGAGGCGAAGAAACAGGGGAGAAGAATACGAGGAGCAAGAAAAAAAAAGCAAAATACAAAAACGAGGAGAACACAAGGGGCGAAAATCAGAGGAGGATCAACAGTATGCCACTACGTGGAGTAAGAGAAGTGTGAAAATGCTGATGCGAAGAAACAGGGGAGAAGAATACGAGGAGCAAGAAAAAAAAAGCAAAATACAAAAACGAGGAGAACACAAGGGGCGAAAATCAGAGGAGGATCAACAGTATGCCACTACGTGGAGTAAGAGAAGTGTGAAAAACCCGAGGTGAAGAAACAGGGGAGAAGAATACGAGGAGCAAGAAAAAAAAAGCAAAATACAAAAACGAGGAGAACACAAGGGGCGAAAATCAGAGGAGGATCAACAGTATGCCACTACGTGGAGTAAGAGAAGTGTGAAAAACCCGAGGCGAAGAAACAGGAGAGAAGAATACGAGGAGCAAGAAAAAAAAAGCAAAATACAAAAACGAGGAGAACACAAGGGGCGAAAATCAGAGGAGGATCAACAGTATGCCACTACGTGGAGTAAGAGAAGTGTGAAAATGCTGATGCGAAGAAACAGGGGAGAAGAATACGAGGAGAAAGGAAAAAAAAGCAAAATCCAAAAACGAGGAGACCACAAGGGGCGAAAATCAGAGGAGGATCAACAGTATGCCACTACGTGGAGTAAGAGAAGTGTGAAAAACCCGAGGCGAAGAAACAGGGGAGAAGAATAGGAGGAGCAAGAAAAAAAAAGCAAAATACAAAAACGAGGAGAACACAAGGGGCGAAAATCAGAGGAGGATCAAAAGTGTGGCACTACGTGGAGTAAGAGAAGTGTGAAAAACCCGAGGCTAAGAAACAGGGGAGAAGAATACGAGGAGCAAGAAAAAAAAAGCAAAATACAAAAACGAGGAGAACACAAGGGGCGAAAATCAGAGGAGGATCAACAGTATGCCACTACGTGGAGTAAGAGAAGTGTGAAAAACCCGAGGCGAAGAAACAGGGGAGAAGAATACGAGGAGCAAGAAAAAAAAAGCAAAATACAAAAACGAGGAGAACACAAGGGGCGAAAATCAGAGGAGGATCAACAGTATGCCACTGCGTGGAGTAAGAGAAGTGTGAAAATGCTGATGCGAAGAAACAGGGGAGAAGAATACGAGGAGCAAGAAAAAAAAAGCAAAATACAAAAACGAGGAGAACACAAGGGGCGAAAATCAGAGGAGGATCAACAGTATGCCACTACGTGGAGTAAGAGAAGTGTGAAAAACCCGAGGCGAAGAAACAGGGGAGAAGAATACGAGGAGCAAGAAAAAAAAAGCAAAATACAAAAACGAGGAGAACACAAGGGGCGAAAATCAGAGGAGGATCAACAGTATGCCACTACGTGGAGTAAGAGAAGTGTGAAAAACCCGAGGCGAAGAAACAGGGGAGAAGAATACGAGGAGCAAGAAAAAAAAAGCAAAATACAAAAACGAGGAGAACACAAGGGGCGAAAATCAGAGGAGGATCAACAGTATGCCACTACGTGGAGTAAGAGAAGTGTGAAAATGCTGATGCGAAGAAACAGGGGAGAAGAATACGAGGAGCAAGAAAAAAAAAGCAAAATACAAAAACGAGGAGAACACAAGGGGCGAAAATCAGAGGAGGATCAACAGTATGCCACTACGTGGAGTAAGAGAAGTGTGAAAAACCCGAGGCGAAGAAACAGGGGAGAAGAATACGAGGAGCAAGAAAAAAAAAGCAAAATACAAAAACGAAGAGAACACAAGGGGCGAAAATCAGAGGAGGATCAAAAGTGTGGCACTGCGTGGAGTAAGAGAAGTGTGAAAAACCCGAGGCGAAGAAACAGGGGAGAAGAATACGAGGAGCAAGAAAAAAAAGCAAAATACAAAAACGAGGAGAACACAAGGGGCGAAAATCAGAGGAGGATCAACAGTATGCCACTACGTGGAGTAAGAGAAGTGTGAAAATGCTGATGCGAAGAAACAGGGGAGAAGAATACGAGGAGCAAGAAAAAAAAAGCAAAATACAAAAACGAGGAGAACACAAGGGGCGAAAATCAGAGGAGGATGAACAGTATGCCACTACGTGGAGTAAGAGAAGTGTGAAAAACCCGAGGCGAAGAAACAGGGGAGAAGAATACGAGGAGCAAGAAAAAAAAAGCAAAATACAAAAACGAGGAGAACACAAGGGGCGAAAATCAGAGGAGGATCAACAGTATGCCACTACGTGGAGTAAGAGAAGTGTGAAAAACCCGAGGCGAAGAAACAGGGGAGAAGAATACGAGGAGCAAGAAAAAAAAAGCAAAATACAAAAACGAGGAGAACACAAGGGGCGAAAATCAGAGGAGGATCAACAGTATGCCACTACGTGGAGTAAGAGAAGTGTGAAAATGCTGATGCGAAGAAACAGGGGAGAAGAATACGAGGAGCAAGAAAAAAAAAGCAAAATACAAAAACGAGGAGAACACAAGGGGCGAAAATCAGAGGAGGATCAACAGTATGCCACTACGTGGAGTAAGAGAAGTGTGAAAATGCTGATGCGAAGAAACAGGGGAGAAGAATACGAGGAGCAAGAAAAAAAAAGCAAAATACAAAAACGAGGAGAACACAAGGGGCGAAAATCAGAGGAGGATCACCAGTATGCCACTACGTGGAGTAAGAGAAGTGTGAAAAACCCGAGGCGAAGAAACACGGGAGAAGAATACGAGGAGCAAGAAAAAAAAAGCAAAATACAAAAACGAGGAGAACACAAGGGGCGAAAATCAGAGGAGGATCAAAAGTGTGGCACTACGTGGAGTAAGAGAAGTGTGAAAAACCCGAGGCGAAGAAACAGGGGAGAAGAATACGAGGAGCAAGAAAAAAAAAGCAAAATACAAAAATGAGGAGAACACAAGGGGCGAAAATCAGAGGAGGATCAACAGTATGCCACTACGTGGAGTAAGAGAAGTGTGAAAATGCTGATGCGAAGAAACAGGGGAGAAGAATACGAGGAGCAAGAAAAAAAAAGCAAAATACAAAAACGAGGAGAACACAAGGGGCGAAAATCAGAGGAGGATCAACAGTATGCCACTACGTGGAGTAAGAGAAGTGTGAAAATGCTGATGCGAAGAAACAGGGGAGAAGAATACGAGGAGCAAGAAAAAAAAAGCAAAATACAAAAACGAGGAGAACACAAGGGGCGAAAATCAGAGGAGGATCAACAGTATGCCACTACGTGGAGTAAGAGAAGTGTGAAAAACCCGAGGCGAAGAAACAGGGGAGAAGAATACGAGGAGCAAGAAAAAAAAAGCAAAATACAAAAACGAGGAGAACACAAGGGGCGAAAATCAGAGGAGGATCAACAGTATGCCACTACGTGGAGTAAGAGAAGTGTGAAAAACCCGAGGCGAAGAAACAGGGGAGAAGAATACGAGGAGCAAGAAAAAAAAAGCAAAATACAAAAACGAGGAGAACACAAGGGGCGAAAATCAGAGGAGGATCAACAGTATGCCACTACGTGGAGTAAGAGAAGTGTGAAAAACCCGAGGCGAAGAAACAGGGGAGAAGAATACGAGGAGCAAGAAAAAAAAAGCAAAATACAAAAACGAGGAGAACACAAGGGGCGAAAATCAGAGGAGGATCAGCAGTATGCCACTACGTGGAGTAAGAGAAGTGTGAAAATGCTGATGCGAAGAAACAGGGGAGAAGAATACGAGGAGCAAGAAAAAAAAAGCAAAATACAAAAACGAGGAGACCACAAGGGGCGAAAATCGGAGGAGTACCAACCGTATGCCACTACGTGGAGTAAGAGAAGTGTGAAAAACCCGAGGCGAAGAAACAGGGGAGAAGAATACGAGGAGCAAGAAAAAAAAAGCAAAATACAAAAACGAGGAGAACACAAGGGGCGAAAATCAGAGGAGGATCAAAAGTGTGGCAGTACGTGGAGTAAGAGAAGTGTGAAAAACGCGAGGCGAAGAAACAGGGGAGAAGAATACGAGGAGCAAGAAAAAAAAAGCAAAATACAAAAACGAGGAGAACACAAGGGGCGAAAATCAGAGGAGGATCAACAGTATGCCACTACGTGGAGTAAGAGAAGTGTGAAAAACCCGAGGCGAAGAAACAGGGGAGAAGAATACGAGGAGCAAGAAAAAAAAAGCAAAATACAAAAACGAGGAGAACACAAGGGGCGAAAATCAGAGGAGGATCAACAGTATGCCACTACGTGGAGTAAGAGAAGTGTGAAAAACCCGAGGCGAAGAAACAGGGGAGAAGAATACGAGGAGCAAGAAAAAAAAAGCAAAATACAAAAACGAGGAGAACACAAGGGGCGAAAATCAGAGGAGGATCAACAGTATGCCACTACGTGGAGTAAGAGAAGTGTGAAAAACCCGAGGCGAAGAAACAGGGGAGAAGAATACGAGGAGCAAGAAAAAAAAAGCAAAATACAAAAACGAGGAGAACACAAGGGGCGAAAATCAGAGGAGGATCAACAGTATGCCACTACGTGGAGTAAGAGAAGTGTGAAAAACCTGAGGCGAAGAAACAGGGGAGAAGAATACGAGGAGCAAGAAAAAAAAAGCAAAATACAAAAACGAGGAGAACACAAGGGGCGAAAATCAGAGGAGGATCAACAGTATGCCACTACGTGGAGTAAGAGAAGTGTGAAAAACCCGAGGCGAAGAAACAGGGGAGAAGAATACGAGGAGCAAGAAAAAAAAAGCAAAATACAAAAACGAGGAGAACACAAGGGGCGAAAATCAGAGGAGGATCAAAAGTGTGGCACTACGTGGAGTAAGAGAAGTGTGAAAAACCCGAGCGAAGAAACAGGGGAGAAGAATACGAGGAGCAAGAAAAAAAAAGCAAAATACAAAAACGAGGAGAACACAAGGGGCGAAAATCAGAGGAGGATCAACAGTATGCCACTACGTGGAGTAAGAGAAGTGTGAAAAACCCGAGGCGAAGAAACAGGGGAGAAGAATACGAGGAGCAAGAAAAAAAAAGCAAAATACAAAAACGAGGAGAACACAAGGGGCGAAAATCAGAGGAGGATCAACAGTATGCCACTACGTGGAGTAAGAGAAGTGTGAAAAACCCGAGGCGAAGAAACAGGGGAGAAGAATACGAGGAGCAAGAAAAAAAAAGCAAAATACAAAAACGAGGAGAACACAAGGGGCGAAAATCAGAGGAGGATCAACAGTATGCCACTACGTGGAGTAAGAGAAGTGTGAAAATGCTGATGCGAAGAAACAGGGGAGAAGAATACGAGGAGCAAGAAAAAAAAAGCAAAATACAAAAACGAGGAGAACACAAGGGGCGAAAATCAGAGGAGGATCAACAGTATGCCACTACGTGGAGTAAGAGAAGTGTGAAAAACCCGAGGCGAAGAAACAGGGGAGAAGAATACGAGGAGCAAGAAAAAAAAAGCAAAATACAAAAACGAGGAGAACACAAGGGGCGAAAATCAGAGGAGGATCAACAGTATGCCACTACGTGGAGTAAGAGAAGTGTGAAAAACCCGAGGCAAAGAAACAGGGGAGAAGAATACGAGGAGCAAGAAAAAAAAAGCAAAATACAAAAACGAGGAGAACACAAGGGGCGAAAATCAGAGGAGGATCAACAGTATGCCACTACGTGGAGTAAGAGAAGTGTGAAAAACCCGAGGCGAAGAAACAGGGGAGAAGAATACGAGGAGCAAGAAAAAAAAAGCAAAATACAAAAACGAGGAGAACACAAGGGGCGAAAATCAGAGGAGGATCAACAGTATGCCACTACGTGGAGTAAGAGAAGTGTGAAAATGCTGATGCGAAGAAACAGGGGAGAAGAATACGAGGAGCAAGGAAAAAAAAGCAAAATACAAAAACGAGGAGACCACAAGGGGCGAAAATCAGAGGAGGATCAACAGTATGCCACTACGTGGAGTAAGAGAAGTGTGAAAAACCCGAGGCGAAGAAACAGGGGAGAAGAATATGAGGAGCAAGAAAAAAAACGCAAAATACAAAAACGAGGAGAACACAAGGGGCGAAAATCATAGGAGGATCAAAATTGTGGCAGTACGTGGAGTAAGAGAAGTGTGAAAAACCCGAGGCGAAGAAACAGGGGAGAAGAATACGAGGAGCAGGAAAAAAAAAGCAAAATACAAAAACGAGGAGAACACAAGGGGCGAAAATCAGAGGAGGATCAACAGTATGCCACTACGTGGAGTAAGAGAAGTGTGAAAAACCCGAGGCGAAGAAACAGGGGAGAAGAATACGAGGAGCAAGAAAAAAAAAGCAAAATACAAAAACGAGGAGAACACAAGGGGCGAAAATCAGAGGAGGATCAACAGTATGCCACTACGTGGAGTAAGAGAAGTGTGAAAATGCTGATGCGAAGAAACAGGGGAGAAGAATACGAGGAGCAAGAAAAAAAAAGCAAAATACAAAAACGAGGAGAACACAAGGGGCGAAAATCAGAGGAGGATCAACAGTATGCCACTACGTGGAGTAAGAGAAGTGTGAAAAACCCGAGGCGAAGAAACAGGGGAGAAGAATACGAGGAGCAAGAAAAAAAAAGCAAAATACAAAAACGAGGAGAACACAAGGGGCGAAAATCAGAGGAGGATCAACAGTATGCCACTACGTGGAGTAAGAGAAGTGTGAAAATGCTGATGCGAAGAAACAGGGGAGAAGAATACGAGGAGCAAGAAAAAAAAAGCAAAATACAAAAACGAGGAGAACACAAGGGGCGAAAATCAGAGGAGGATCAACAGTATGCCACTACGTGGAGTAAGAGAAGTGTGAAAAACCCGAGGCGAAGAAACAGGGGAGAAGAATACGAGGAGCAAGAAAAAAAAAGCAAAATACAAAAACGAGGAGAACACAAGGGGCGAAAATCAGAGGAGGATCAACAGTATGCCATTACGTGGAGTAAGAGAAGTGTGAAAAACCCGAGGCGAAGAAACAGGGGAGAAGAATACGAGGAGCAAGAAAAAAAAAGCAAAATACAAAAACGAGGAGAACACAAGGGGCGAAAATCAGAGGAGGATCAACAGTATGCCACTACGTGGAGTAAGAGAAGTGTGAAAATGCTGATGCGAAGAAACAGGGGAGAAGAATACGAGGAGCAAGAAAAAAAAAGCAAAATACAAAAACGAGGAGAACACAAGGGGCGAAAATCAGAGGAGGATCAACAGTATGCCACTACGTGGAGTAAGAGAAGTGTGAAAAACCCGAGGCGAAGAAACAGGGGAGAAGAATACGAGGAGCAAGAAAAAAAAAAGCAAAATACAAAAACGAGGAGAACACAAGGGGCGAAAATCAGAGGAGGATCAACAGTATGCCACTACGTGGAGTAAGAGAAGTGTGAAAATGCTGATGCGAAGAAACAGGGGAGAAGAATACGAGGAGCAAGAAAAAAAAAGCAAAATACAAAAACGAGGAGAACACAAGGGGCGAAAATCAGAGGAGGATCAACAGTATGCCACTACGTGGAGTAAGAGAAGTGTGAAAATGCTGATGCGAAGAAACAGGGGAGAAGAATACGAGGAGCAAGAAAAAAAAAGCAAAATACAAAAACGAGGAGAACACAAGGGGCGAAAATCAGAGGAGGATCAACAGTATGCCACTACGTGGAGTAAGAGAAGTGTGAAAAACCCGAGGCGAAGAAACAGGGGAGAAGAATACGAGGAGCAAGAAAAAAAAAGCAAAATACAAAAACGAAGAGAACACAAGGGGCGAAAATCAGAGGAGGATCAAAAGTATGGCACTGCGTGGAGTAAGAGAAGTGTGAAAAACCCGAGGCGAAGAAACAGGGGAGAAGAATACGAGGAGCAAGAAAAAAAAAAGCAAAATACAAAAACGAGGAGAACACAAGGGGCGAAAATCAGAGGAGGATCAACAGTATGCCACTACGTGGAGTAAGAGAAGTGTGAAAAACCCGAGGCGAAGAAACAGGGGAGAAGAATACGAGGAGCAAGAAAAAAAAGCAAAATACAAAAACGAGGAGAACACAAGGGGCGAAAATCAGAGGAGGATCAACAGTATGCCACTACGTGGAGTAAGAGAAGTGTGAAAAACCCGAGGCGAAGAAACAGGGGAGAAGAATACGAGGAGCAAGAAAAAAAAAGCAAAATACAAAAACGAGGAGAACACAAGGGGCGAAAATCAGAGGAGGATCAACAGTATGCCACTACGTGGAGTAAGAGAAGTGTGAAAATGCTGATGCGAAGAAACAGGGGAGAAGAATACGAGGAGCAAGGAAAAAAAAGCAAAATACAAAAACGAGGAGACCACAAGGGGCGAAAATCAGAGGAGGATCAACAGTATGCCACTACGTGGAGTAAGAGAAGTGTGAAAAACCCGAGGCGAAGAAACAGGGGAGAAGAATAGGAGGAGCAAGAAAAAAAAAGCAAAATACAAAAACGAGGAGAACACAAGGGGCGAAAATCAGAGGAGGATCAAAAGTGTGGCAGTACGTGGAGTAAGAGAAGTGTGAAAAACCCGAGGCTAAGAAACAGGGGAGAAGAATACGAGGAGCAAGAAAAAAAAAGCAAAATACAAAAACGAGGAGAACACAAGGGGCGAAAATCAGAGGAGGATCAACAGTATGCCACTACGTGGAGTAAGAGAAGTGTGAAAAACCCGAGGCGAAGAAACAGGGGAGAAGAATACGAGGAGCAAGAAAAAAAAAGCAAAATACAAAAACGAGGAGAACACAAGGGGCGAAAATCAGAGGAGGATCAACAGTATGCCACTACGTGGAGTAAGAGAAGTGTGAAAATGCTGATGCGAAGAAACAGGGGAGAAGAATACGAGGAGCAAGAAAAAAAAAGCAAAATACAAAAACGAGGAGAACACAAGGGGCGAAAATCAGAGGAGGATCAACAGTATGCCACTACGTGGAGTAAGAGAAGTGTGAAAAACCCGAGGCGAAGAAACAGGGGAGAAGAATACGAGGAGCAAGAAAAAAAAAGCAAAATACAAAAACGAGGAGAACACAAGGGGCGAAAATCAGAGGAGGATCAACAGTATGCCACTACGTGGAGTAAGAGAAGTGTGAAAATGCTGATGCGAAGAAACAGGGGAGAAGAATACGAGGAGCAAGAAAAAAAAAGCAAAATACAAAAACGAGGAGAACACAAGGGGCGAAAATCAGAGGAGGATCAACAGTATGCCACTACGTGGAGTAAGAGAAGTGTGAAAATGCTGATGCGAAGAAACAGGGGAGAAGAATACGAGGAGCAAGAAAAAAAAAGCAAAATACAAAAACGAGGAGAACACAAGGGGCGAAAATCAGAGGAGGATCAACAGTATGCCACTACGTGGAGTAAGAGAAGTGTGAAAAACCCGAGGCGAAGAAACAGGGGAGAAGAATACGAGGAGCAAGAAAAAAAAAGCAAAATACAAAAACGAAGAGAACACAAGGGGCGAAAATCAGAGGAGGATCAAAAGTGTGGCACTGCGTGGAGTAAGAGAAGTGTGAAAAACCCGAGGCGAAGAAACAGGGGAGAAGAATACGAGGAGCAAGAAAAAAAAAAGCAAAATACAAAAACGAGGAGAACACAAGGGGCGAAAATCAGAGGAGGATCAACAGTATGCCACTACGTGGAGTAAGAGAAGTGTGAAAATGCTGATGCGAAGAAACAGGGGAGAAGAATACGAGGAGCAAGAAAAAAAAAGCAAAATACAAAAACGAGGAGAACACAAGGGGCGAAAATCAGAGGAGGATCAACAGTATGCCACTACGTGGAGTAAGAGAAGTGTGAAAAACCCGAGGCGAAGAAACAGGGGAGAAGAATACGAGGAGCAAGAAAAAAAAAGCAAAATACAAAAACGAGGAGAACACAAGGGGCGAAAATCAGAGGAGGATCAACAGTATGTCACTACGTGGAGTAAGAGAAGTGTGAAAAACCCGAGGCGAAGAAACAGGGGAGAAGAATACGAGGAGCAAGAAAAAAAAAGCAAAATACAAAAACGAGGAGAACACAAGGGGCGAAAATCAGAGGAGGATCAACAGTATGCCACTACGTGGAGTAAGAGAAGTGTGAAACACCCGAGGCGAAGAAACAGGGGAGAAGAATACGAGGAGCAAGAAAAAAAAAGCAAAATACAAAAACGAGGAGAACACAAGGGGCGAAAATCAGAGGAGGATCAACAGTATGCCACTACGTGGAGTAAGAGAAGTGTGAAAATGCTGATGCGAAGAAACAGGGGAGAAGAATACGAGGAGCAAGAAAAAAAAAGCAAAATACAAAAACGAGGAGAACACAAGGGGCGAAAATCAGAGGAGGATCAACAGTATGCCACTACGTGGAGTAAGAGAAGTGTGAAAAACCCGAGGCGAAGAAACAGGGGAGAAGAATACGAGGAGCAAGAAAAAAAAAGCAAAATACAAAAACGAGGAGAACACAAGGGGCGAAAATCAGAGGAGGATCAACAGTATGCCACTACGTGGGGTAAGAGAAGTGTGAAAAACCCGAGGCGAAGAAACAGGGGAGAAGAATACGAGGAGCAAGAAAAAAAAAGCAAAATACAAAAACGAGGAGAACACAAGGGGCGAAAATCAGAGGAGGATCAACAGTATGCCACTACGTGGAGTAAGAGAAGTGTGAAAATGCTGATGCGAAGAAACAGGGGAGAAGAATACGAGGAGCAAGAAAAAAAAAGCAAAATACAAAAACGAGGAGAACACAAGGGGCGAAAATCAGAGGAGGATCAACAGTATGCCACTACGTGGAGTAAGAGAAGTGTGAAAAACCCGAGGCTAAGAAACAGGGGAGAAGAATACGAGGAGCAAGAAAAAAAAAGCAAAATACAAAAACGAGGAGAACACAAGGGGCGAAAATCAGAGGAGGATCAACAGTATGCCACTACGTGGAGTAAGAGAAGTGTGAAAAACCCGAGGCGAAGAAACAGGGGAGAAGAATACGAGGAGCAAGAAAAAAAAAGCAAAATACAAAAACGAGGAGAACACAAGGGGCGAAAATCAGAGGAGGATCAACAGTATGCCACTACGTGGAGTAAGAGAAGTGTGAAAATGCTGATGCGAAGAAACAGGGGAGAAGAATACGAGGAGCAAGAAAAAAAAAGCAAAATACAAAAACGAGGAGAACACAAGGGGCGAAAATCAGAGGAGGATCAACAGTATGCCACTACGTGGAGTAAGAGAAGTGTGAAAAACCCGAGGCGAAGAAACAGGGGAGAAGAATACGAGGAGCAAGAAAAAAAAAGCAAAATACAAAAACGAGGAGAACACAAGGGGCGAAAATCAGAGGAGGATCAACAGTATGCCACTACGTGGAGTAAGAGAAGTGTGAAAATGCTGATGCGAAGAAACAGGGGAGAAGAATACGAGGAGCAAGAAAAAAAAAGCAAAATACAAAAACGAGGAGAACACAAGGGGCGAAAATCAGAGGAGGATCAACAGTATGCCACTACGTGGAGTAAGAGAAGTGTGAAAATGCTGATGCGAAGAAACAGGGGAGAAGAATACGAGGAGCAAGAAAAAAAAAGCAAAATACAAAAACGAGGAGAACACAAGGGGCGAAAATCAGAGGAGGATCAACAGTATGCCACTACGTGGAGTAAGAGAAGTGTGAAAAACCCGAGGCGAAGAAACAGGGGAGAAGAATACGAGGAGCAAGAAAAAAAAAGCAAAATACAAAAACGAAGAGAACACAAGGGGCGAAAATCAGAGGAGGATCAAAAGTGTGGCACTGCATGGAGTAAGAGAAGTGTGAAAAACCCGAGGCGAAGAAACAGGGGAGAAGAATACGAGGAGCAAGAAAAAAAAAAGCAAAATACAAAAACGAGGAGAACACAAGGGGCGAAAATCAGAGGAGGATCAACAGTATGCCACTACGTGGAGTAAGAGAAGTGTGAAAATGCTGATGCGAAGAAACAGGGGAGAAGAATACGAGGAGCAAGAAAAAAAAAGCAAAATACAAAAACGAGGAGAACACAAGGGGCGAAAATCAGAGGAGGATCAACAGTATGCCACTACGTGGAGTAAGAGAAGTGTGAAAAACCCGAGGCGAAGAAACAGGGGAGAAGAATACGAGGAGCAAGAAAAAAAAAGCAAAATACAAAAACGAGGAGAACACAAGGGGCGAAAATCAGAGGAGGATCAACAGTATGTCACTACGTGGAGTAAGAGAAGTGTGAAAAACCCGAGGCGAAGAAACAGGGGAGAAGAATACGAGGAGCAAGAAAAAAAAAGCAAAATACAAAAACGAGGAGAACACAAGGGGCGAAAATCAGAGGAGGATCAACAGTATGCCACTACGTGGAGTAAGAGAAGTGTGAAACACCCGAGGCGAAGAAACAGGGGAGAAGAATACGAGGAGCAAGAAAAAAAAAGCAAAATACAAAAACGAGGAGAACACAAGGGGCGAAAATCAGAGGAGGATCAACAGTATGCCACTACGTGGAGTAAGAGAAGTGTGAAAATGCTGATGCGAAGAAACAGGGGAGAAGAATACGAGGAGCAAGAAAAAAAAAGCAAAATACAAAAACGAGGAGAACACAAGGGGCGAAAATCAGAGGAGGATCAACAGTATGCCACTACGTGGAGTAAGAGAAGTGTGAAAAACCCGAGGCGAAGAAACAGGGGAGAAGAATACGAGGAGCAAGAAAAAAAAAGCAAAATACAAAAACGAGGAGAACACAAGGGGCGAAAATCAGAGGAGGATCAACAGTATGCCACTACGTGGGGTAAGAGAAGTGTGAAAAACCCGAGGCGAAGAAACAGGGGAGAAGAATACGAGGAGCAAGAAAAAAAAAGCAAAATACAAAAACGAGGAGAACACAAGGGGCGAAAATCAGAGGAGGATCAACAGTATGCCACTACGTGGAGTAAGAGAAGTGTGAAAAACGCGAGGCGAAGAAACAGGGGAGAAAAATACGAGGAGCAAGAAAAAAAAAGCAAAATACAAAAACGAGGAGAACACAAGGGGCGAAAATCAGAGGAGGATCAACAGTATGCCACTACGTGGAGTAAGAGAAGTGTGAAAATGCTGATGCGAAGAAACAGGGGAGAAGAATACGAGGAGCAAGAAAAAAAAAGCAAAATACAAAAACGAGGAGACCACAAGGGGCGAAAATCAGAGGAGGATCAACAGTATGCCACTACGTGGAGTAAGAGAAGTGTGAAAATGCTGATGCGAAGAAACAGGGGAGAAGAATACGAGGAGCAAGAAAAAAAAAGCAAAATACAAAAACGAGGAGAACACAAGGGGCGAAAATCAGAGGAGGATCAACAGTATGCCACTACGTGGAGTAAGAGAAGTGTGAAAAACCCGAGGCGAAGAAACAGGGGAGAAGAATACGAGGAGCAAGAAAAAAAAAGCAAAATACAAAAACGAGGAGAACACAAGGGGCGAAAATCAGAGGAGGATCAACAGTATGCCACTACGTGGAGTAAGAGAAGTGTGAAAAACCCGAGGCGAAGAAACAGGGGAGAAGAATACGAGGAGCAAGAAAAAAAAAGCAAAATACAAAAACGAGGAGAACACAAGGGGCGAAAATCAGAGGAGGATCAACAGTATGCCACTACGTGGAGTAAGAGAAGTGTGAAAAACGCGAGGCGAAGAAACAGGGGAGAAGAATACGAGGAGCAAGAAAAAAAAAGCAAAATACAAAAACGAGGAGAACACAAGGGGCGAAAATCAGAGGAGGATCAGCAGTATGCCACTACGTGGAGTAAGAGAAGTGTGAAAATGCTGATGCGAAGAAACAGGGGAGAAGAATACGAGGAGCAAGAAAAAAAAAGCAAAATACAAAAACGAGGAGACCACAAGGGGCGAAAATCGGAGGAGGACCAACCGTATGCCACTACGTGGAGTAAGAGAAGTGTGAAAAACCCGAGGCGAAGAAACAGGGGAGAAGAATACGAGGAGCAAGAAAAAAAAAGCAAAATACAAAAACGAGGAGAACACAAGGGGCGAAAATCAGAGGAGGATCAAAAGTGTGGCAGTACGTGGAGTAAGAGAAGTGTGAAAAACGCGAGGCGAAGAAACAGGGGAGAAGAATACGAGGAGCAAGAAAAAAAAAGCAAAATACAAAAACGAGGAGAACACTAGGGGCGAAAATCAGAGGAGGATCAACAGTATGCCACTACGTGGAGTAAGAGAAGTGTGAAAAACCCGAGGCGAAGAAACAGGGGAGAAGAATACGAGGAGCAAGAAAAAAAAAGCAAAATACAAAAACGAGGAGAACACAAGGGGCGAAAATCAGAGGAGGATCAACAGTATGCCACTACGTGGAGTAAGAGAAGTGTGAAAAACCCGAGGCGAAGAAACAGGGGAGAAGAATACGAGGAGCAAGAAAAAAAAAGCAAAATACAAAAACGAGGAGAACACAAGGGGCGAAAATCAGAGGAGGATCAACAGTATGCCACTACGTGGAGTAAGAGAAGTGTGAAAAACCCGAGGCGAAGAAACAGGGGAGAAGAATACGAGGAGCAAGAAAAAAAAAGCAAAATACAAAAACGAGGAGAACACAAGGGGCGAAAATCAGAGGAGGATCAACAGTATGCCACTACGTGGAGTAAGAGAAGTGTGAAAAACCCGAGGCGAAGAAACAGGGGAGAAGAATACGAGGAGCAAGAAAAAAAAAGCAAAATACAAAAACGAGGAGAACACAAGGGGCGAAAATCAGAGGAGGATCAACAGTATGCCACTACGTGGAGTAAGAGAAGTGTGAAAAACCCGAGGCGAAGAAACAGGGGAGAAGAATACGAGGAGCAAGAAAAAAAAAGCAAAATACAAAAACGAGGAGAACACAAGGGGCGAAAATCAGAGGAGGATCAAAAGTGTGGCACTACGTGGAGTAAGAGAAGTGTGAAAAACCCGAGCGAAGAAACAGGGGAGAAGAATACGAGGAGCAAGAAAAAAAAAGCAAAATACAAAAACGAGGAGAACACAAGGGGCGAAAATCAGAGGAGGATCAACAGTATGCCACTACGTGGAGTAAGAGAAGTGTGAAAAACCCGAGGCGAAGAAACAGGGGAGAAGAATACGAGGAGCAAGAAAAAAAAAGCAAAATACAAAAACGAGGAGAACACAAGGGGCGAAAATCAGAGGAGGATCAACAGTATGCCACTACGTGGAGTAAGAGAAGTGTGAAAAACCCGAGGCGAAGAAACAGGGGAGAAGAATACGAGGAGCAAGAAAAAAAAAGCAAAATACAAAAACGAGGAGAACACAAGGGGCGAAAATCAGAGGAGGATCAACAGTATGCCACTACGTGGAGTAAGAGAAGTGTGAAAATGCTGATGCGAAGAAACAGGGGAGAAGAATACGAGGAGCAAGAAAAAAAAAGCAAAATACAAAAACGAGGAGAACACAAGGGGCGAAAATCAGAGGAGGATCAACAGTATGCCACTACGTGGAGTAAGAGAAGTGTGAAAAACCCGAGGCGAAGAAACAGGGGAGAAGAATACGAGGAGCAAGAAAAAAAAAGCAAAATACAAAAACGAGGAGAACACAAGGGGCGAAAATCAGAGGAGGATCAACAGTATGCCACTACGTGGAGTAAGAGAAGTGTGAAAAACCCGAGGCAAAGAAACAGGGGAGAAGAATACGAGGAGCAAGAAAAAAAAAGCAAAATACAAAAACGAGGAGAACACAAGGGGCGAAAATCAGAGGAGGATCAACAGTATGCCACTACGTGGAGTAAGAGAAGTGTGAAAAACCCGAGGCGAAGAAACAGGGGAGAAGAATACGAGGAGCAAGAAAAAAAAAGCAAAATACAAAAACGAGGAGAACACAAGGGGCGAAAATCAGAGGAGGATCAACAGTATGCCACTACGTGGAGTAAGAGAAGTGTGAAAATGCTGATGCGAAGAAACAGGGGAGAAGAATACGAGGAGCAAGGAAAAAAAAGCAAAATACAAAAACGAGGAGACCACAAGGGGCGAAAATCAGAGGAGGATCAACAGTATGCCACTACGTGGAGTAAGAGAAGTGTGAAAAACCCGAGGCGAAGAAACAGGGGAGAAGAATATGAGGAGCAAGAAAAAAAACGCAAAATACAAAAACGAGGAGAACACAAGGGGCGAAAATCAGAGGAGGATCAAAAGTGTGGCAGTACGTGGAGTAAGAGAAGTGTGAAAAACCCGAGGCGAAGAAACAGGGGAGAAGAATACGAGGAGCAGGAAAAAAAAAGCAAAATACAAAAACGAGGAGAACACAAGGGGCGAAAATCAGAGGAGGATCAACAGTATGCCACTACGTGGAGTAAGAGAAGTGTGAAAAACCCGAGGCGAAGAAACAGGGGAGAAGAATACGAGGAGCAAGAAAAAAAAAGCAAAATACAAAAACGAGGAGAACACAAGGGGCGAAAATCAGAGGAGGATCAACAGTATGCCACTACGTGGAGTAAGAGAAGTGTGAAAATGCTGATGCGAAGAAACAGGGGAGAAGAATACGAGGAGCAAGAAAAAAAAAGCAAAATACAAAAACGAGGAGAACACAAGGGGCGAAAATCAGAGGAGGATCAACAGTATGCCACTACGTGGAGTAAGAGAAGTGTGAAAAACCCGAGGCGAAGAAACAGGGGAGAAGAATACGAGGAGCAAGAAAAAAAAAGCAAAATACAAAAACGAGGAGAACACAAGGGGCGAAAATCAGAGGAGGATCAACAGTATGCCACTACGTGGAGTAAGAGAAGTGTGAAAATGCTGATGCGAAGAAACAGGGGAGAAGAATACGAGGAGCAAGAAAAAAAAAGCAAAATACAAAAACGAGGAGAACACAAGGGGCGAAAATCAGAGGAGGATCAACAGTATGCCACTACGTGGAGTAAGAGAAGTGTGAAAAACCCGAGGCGAAGAAACAGGGGAGAAGAAAACGAGGAGCAAGAAAAAAAAAGCAAAATACAAAAACGAGGAGAACACAAGGGGCGAAAATCAGAGGAGGATCAACAGTATGCCATTACGTGGAGTAAGAGAAGTGTGAAAAACCCGAGGCGAAGAAACAGGGGAGAAGAATACGAGGAGCAAGAAAAAAAAAGCAAAATACAAAAACGAGGAGAACACAAGGGGCGAAAATCAGAGGAGGATCAACAGTATGCCACTACGTGGAGTAAGAGAAGTGTGAAAATGCTGATGCGAAGAAACAGGGGAGAAGAATACGAGGAGCAAGAAAAAAAAAGCAAAATACAAAAACGAGGAGAACACAAGGGGCGAAAATCAGAGGAGGATCAACAGTATGCCACTACGTGGAGTAAGAGAAGTGTGAAAAACCCGAGGCGAAGAAACAGGGGAGAAGAATACGAGGAGCAAGAAAAAAAAAGCAAAATACAAAAACGAGGAGAACACAAGGGGCGAAAATCAGAGGAGGATCAACAGTATGCCACTACGTGGAGTAAGAGAAGTGTGAAAATGCTGATGCGAAGAAACAGGGGAGAAGAATACGAGGAGCAAGAAAAAAAAAGCAAAATACAAAAACGAGGAGAACACAAGGGGCGAAAATCAGAGGAGGATCAACAGTATGCCACTACGTGGAGTAAGAGAAGTGTGAAAATGCTGATGCGAAGAAACAGGGGAGAAGAATACGAGGAGCAAGAAAAAAAAAGCAAAATACAAAAACGAGGAGAACACAAGGGGCGAAAATCAGAGGAGGATCAACAGTATGCCACTACGTGGAGTAAGAGAAGTGTGAAAAACCCGAGGCGAAGAAACAGGGGAGAAGAATACGAGGAGCAAGAAAAAAAAAGCAAAATACAAAAACGAAGAGAACACAAGGGGCGAAAATCAGAGGAGGATCAAAAGTATGGCACTGCGTGGAGTAAGAGAAGTGTGAAAAACCCGAGGCGAAGAAACAGGGGAGAAGAATACGAGGAGCAAGAAAAAAAAAAGCAAAATACAAAAACGAGGAGAACACAAGGGGCGAAAATCAGAGGAGGATCAACAGTATGCCACTACGTGGAGTAAGAGAAGTGTGAAAATGCTGATGCGAAGAAACAGGGGAGAAGAATACGAGGAGCAAGAAAAAAAAAGCAAAATACAAAAACGAGGAGAACACAAGGGGCGAAAATCAGAGGAGGATCAACAGTATGCCACTACGTGGAGTAAGAGAAGTGTGAAAAACCCGAGGCGAAGAAACAGGGGAGAAGAATACGAGGAGCAAGAAAAAAAAAGCAAAATACAAAAACGAGGAGAACACAAGGGGCGAAAATCAGAGGAGGATCAACAGTATGCCACTACGTGGAGTAAGAGAAGTGTGAAAATGCTGATGCGAAGAAACAGGGGAGAAGAATACGAGGAGCAAGGAAAAAAAAGCAAAATACAAAAACGAGGAGACCACAAGGGGCGAAAATCAGAGGAGGATCAACAGTATGCCACTACGTGGAGTAAGAGAAGTGTGAAAAACCCGAGGCGAAGAAACAGGGGAGAAGAATGGGAGGAGCAAGAAAAAAAAAGCAAAATACAAAAACGAGGAGAACACAAGGGGCGAAAATCAGAGGAGGATCAAAAGTGTGGCAGTACGTGGAGTAAGAGAAGTGTGAAAAACCCGAGGCTAAGAAACAGGGGAGAAGAATACGAGGAGCAAGAAAAAAAAAGCAAAATACAAAAACGAGGAGAACACAAGGGGCGAAAATCAGAGGAGGATCAACAGTATGCCACTACGTGGAGTAAGAGAAGTGTGAAAAACCCGAGGCGAAGAAACAGGGGAGAAGAATACGAGGAGCAAGAAAAAAAAAGCAAAATACAAAAACGAGGAGAACACAAGGGGCGAAAATCAGAGGAGGATCAACAGTATGCCACTACGTGGAGTAAGAGAAGTGTGAAAATGCTGATGCGAAGAAACAGGGGAGAAGAATACGAGGAGCAAGAAAAAAAAAGCAAAATACAAAAAACGAGGAGAACACAAGGGGCGAAAATCAGAGGAGGATCAACAGTATGCCACTACGTGGAGTAAGAGAAGTTTGAAAAACCCGAGGCGAAGAAACAGGGAGAAGAATACGAGGAGCAAGAAAAAAAAAGCAAAATACAAAAACGAGGAGAACACAAGGGGCGAAAATCAGAGGAGGATCAACAGTATGCCACTACGTGGAGTAAGAGAAGTGTGAAAATGCTGATGCGAAGAAACAGGGGAGAAGAATACGAGGAGCAAGAAAAAAAAAGCAAAATACAAAAACGAGGAGAACACAAGGGGCGAAAATCAGAGGAGGATCAACAGTATGCCACTACGTGGAGTAAGAGAAGTGTGAAAATGCTGATGCGAAGAAACAGGGGAGAAGAATACGAGGAGCAAGAAAAAAAAAGCAAAATACAAAAACGAGGAGAACACAAGGGGCGAAAATCAGAGGAGGATCAACAGTATGCCACTACGTGGAGTAAGAGAAGTGTGAAAAACCCGAGGCGAAGAAACAGGGGAGAAGAATACGAGGAGCAAGAAAAAAAAAGCAAAATACAAAAACGAAGAGAACACAAGGGGCGAAAATCAGAGGAGGATCAAAAGTGTGGCACTGCGTGGAGTAAGAGAAGTGTGAAAAACCCGAGGCGAAGAAACAGGGGAGAAGAATACGAGGAGCAAGAAAAAAAAAGCAAAATACAAAAACGAGGAGAACACAAGGGGCGAAAATCAGAGGAGGATCAACAGTATGCCACTACGTGGAGTAAGAGAAGTGTGAAAAACCCGAGGCGAAGAAACAGGGGAGAAGAATACGAGGAGCAAGAAAAAAAAAGCAAAATACAAAAACGAGGAGAACACAAGGGGCGAAAATCAGAGGAGGATCAACAGTATGCCACTACGTGGAGTAAGAGAAGTGTGAAAATGCTGATGCGAAGAAACAGGGGAGAAGAATACGAGGAGCAAGAAAAAAAAAGCAAAATACAAAAACGAGGAGAACACAAGGGGCGAAAATCAGAGGAGGATCAACAGTATGCCACTACGTGGAGTAAGAGAAGTGTGAAAATGCTGATGCGAAGAAACAGGGGAGAAGAATACGAGGAGCAAGAAAAAAAAAAGCAAAATACAAAAACGAGGAGAACACAAGGGGCGAAAATCAGAGGAGGATCAACAGTATGCCACTACGTGGAGTAAGAGAAGTGTGAAAAACCCGAGGCGAAGAAACAGGGGAGAAGAATACGAGGAGCAAGAAAAAAAAAGCAAAATACAAAAACGAAGAGAACACAAGGGGCGAAAATCAGAGGAGGATCAAAAGTGTGGCACTGCGTGGAGTAAGAGAAGTGTGAAAAACCCGAGGCGAAGAAACAGGGGAGAAGAATACGAGGAGCAAGAAAAAAAAAAGCAAAATACAAAAACGAGGAGAACACAAGGGGCGAAAATCAGAGGAGGATCAACAGTATGCCACTACGTGGAGTAAGAGAAGTGTGAAAATGCTGATGCGAAGAAACAGGGGAGAAGAATACGAGGAGCAAGAAAAAAAAAGCAAAATACAAAAACGAGGAGAACACAAGGGGCGAAAATCAGAGGAGGATCAACAGTATGCCACTACGTGGAGTAAGAGAAGTGTGAAAAACCCGAGGCGAAGAAACAGGGGAGAAGAATACGAGGAGCAAGAAAAAAAAAGCAAAATACAAAAACGAGGAGAACACAAGGGGCGAAAATCAGAGGAGGATCAACAGTATGCCACTACGTGGAGTAAGAGAAGTGTGAAAATGCTGATGCGAAGAAACAGGGGAGAAGAATACGAGGAGCAAGGAAAAAAAAGCAAAATACAAAAACGAGGAGACCACAAGGGGCGAAAATCAGAGGAGGATCAACAGTATGCCACTACGTGGAGTAAGAGAAGTGTGAAAAACCCGAGGCGAAGAAACAGGGGAGAAGAATGGGAGGAGCAAGAAAAAAAAAGCAAAATACAAAAACGAGGAGAACACAAGGGGCGAAAATCAGAGGAGGATCAAAAGTGTGGCAGTACGTGGAGTAAGAGAAGTGTGAAAAACCCGAGGCTAAGAAACAGGGGAGAAGAATACGAGGAGCAAGAAAAAAAAAGCAAAATACAAAAACGAGGAGAACACAAGGGGCGAAAATCAGAGGAGGATCAACAGTATGCCACTACGTGGAGTAAGAGAAGTGTGAAAAACCCGAGGCGAAGAAACAGGGGAGAAGAATACGAGGAGCAAGAAAAAAAAAGCAAAATACAAAAACGAGGAGAACACAAGGGGCGAAAATCAGAGGAGGATCAACAGTATGCCACTACGTGGAGTAAGAGAAGTGTGAAAATGCTGATGCGAAGAAACAGGGGAGAAGAATACGAGGAGCAAGAAAAAAAAAGCAAAATACAAAAACGAGGAGAACACAAGGGGCGAAAATCAGAGGAGGATCAACAGTATGCCACTACGTGGAGTAAGAGAAGTGTGAAAAACCCGAGGCGAAGAAACAGGGGAGAAGAATACGAGGAGCAAGAAAAAAAAAGCAAAATACAAAAACGAGGAGAACACAAGGGGCGAAAATCAGAGGAGGATCAACAGTATGCCACTACGTGGAGTAAGAGAAGTGTGAAAATGCTGATGCGAAGAAACAGGGGAGAAGAATACGAGGAGCAAGAAAAAAAAAGCAAAATACAAAAACGAGGAGAACACAAGGGGCGAAAATCAGAGGAGGATCAACAGTATGCCACTACGTGGAGTAAGAGAAGTGTGAAAATGCTGATGCGAAGAAACAGGGGAGAAGAATACGAGGAGCAAGAAAAAAAAAGCAAAATACAAAAACGAGGAGAACACAAGGGGCGAAAATCAGAGGAGGATCAACAGTATGCCACTACGTGGAGTAAGAGAAGTGTGAAAAACCCGAGGCGAAGAAACAGGGGAGAAGAATACGAGGAGCAAGAAAAAAAAAGCAAAATACAAAAACGAAGAGAACACAAGGGGCGAAAATCAGAGGAGGATCAAAAGTGTGGCACTGCGTGGAGTAAGAGAAGTGTGAAAAACCCGAGGCGAAGAAACAGGGGAGAAGAATACGAGGAGCAAGAAAAAAAAAAGCAAAATACAAAAACGAGGAGAACACAAGGGGCGAAAATCAGAGGAGGATCAACAGTATGCCACTACGTGGAGTAAGAGAAGTGTGAAAATGCTGATGCGAAGAAACAGGGGAGAAGAATACGAGGAGCAAGAAAAAAAAAGCAAAATACAAAAACGAGGAGAACACAAGGGGCGAAAATCAGAGGAGGATCAACAGTATGCCACTACGTGGAGTAAGAGAAGTGTGAAAAACCCGAGGCGAAGAAACAGGGGAGAAGAATACGAGGAGCAAGAAAAAAAAAGCAAAATACAAAAACGAGGAGAACACAAGGGGCGAAAATCAGAGGAGGATCAACAGTATGTCACTACGTGGAGTAAGAGAAGTGTGAAAAACCCGAGGCGAAGAAACAGGGGAGAAGAATACGAGGAGCAAGAAAAAAAAAGCAAAATACAAAAACGAGGAGAACACAAGGGGCGAAAATCAGAGGAGGATCAACAGTATGCCACTACGTGGAGTAAGAGAAGTGTGAAACACCCGAGGCGAAGAAACAGGGGAGAAGAATACGAGGAGCAAGAAAAAAAAAGCAAAATACAAAAACGAGGAGAACACAAGGGGCGAAAATCAGAGGAGGATCAACAGTATGCCACTACGTGGAGTAAGAGAAGTGTGAAAATGCTGATGCGAAGAAACAGGGGAGAAGAATACGAGGAGCAAGAAAAAAAAAGCAAAATACAAAAACGAGGAGAACACAAGGGGCGAAAATCAGAGGAGGATCAACAGTATGCCACTACGTGGAGTAAGAGAAGTGTGAAAAACCCGAGGCGAAGAAACAGGGGAGAAGAATACGAGGAGCAAGAAAAAAAAAGGAAAATACAAAAACGAGGAGAACACAAGGGGCGAAAATCAGAGGAGGATCAACAGTATGCCACTACGTGGAGCAAGAGAAGTGTGAAAAACCCGAGGCGAAGAAACAGGGGAGAAGAATACGAGGAGCAAGAAAAAAAAAGCAAAATACAAAAACGAGGAGAACACAAGGGGCGAAAATCAGAGGAGGATCAAAAGTGTGGCACTACGTGGAGTAAGAGAAGTGTGAAAAACCCGAGGCGAAGAAACAGGGGAGAAGAATACGAGGAGCAAGAAAAAAAAAGCAAAATACAAAAACGAGGAGAACACAAGGGGCGAAAATCAGAGGAGGATCAACAGTATGCCACTACGTGGAGTAAGAGAAGTGTGAAAAACCCGAGGCGAAGAAACAGGGGAGAAGAATACGAGGAGCAAGAAAAAAAAAGCAAAATACAAAAACGAGGAGAACACAAGGGGCGAAAATCAGAGGAGGATCAACAGTATGCCACTACGTGGAGTAAGAGAAGTGTGAAAAACCCGAGGCGAAGAAACAGGGGAGAAGAATACGAGGAGCAAGAAAAAAAAAGCAAAATACAAAAACGAGGAGAACACAAGGGGCGAAAATCAGAGGAGGATCAACAGTATGCCACTACGTGGAGTAAGAGAAGTGTGAAAATGCTGATGCGAAGAAACAGGGGAGAAGAATACGAGGAGCAAGAAAAAAAAAGCAAAATACAAAAACGAGGAGAACACAAGGGGCGAAAATCAGAGGAGGATCAACAGTATGCCACTACGTGGAGTAAGAGAAGTGTGAAAATGCTGATGCGAAGAAACAGGGGAGAAGAATACGAGGAGCAAGAAAAAAAAAGCAAAATACAAAAACGAGGAGAACACAAGGGGCGAAAATCAGAGGAGGATCAACAGTATGCCACTACGTGGAGTAAGAGAAGTGTGAAAATGCTGATGCGAAGAAACAGGGGAGAAGAATACGAGGAGCAAGAAAAAAAAAGCAAAATACAAAAACGAGGAGAACACAAGGGGCGAAAATCAGAGGAGGATCAACAGTATGCCACTACGTGGAGTAAGAGAAGTGTGAAAATGCTGATGCGAAGAAACAGGGGAGAAGAATACGAGGAGCAAGAAAAAAAAAGCAAAATACAAAAACGAGGAGAACACAAGGGGCGAAAATCAGAGGAGGATCAACAGTATGCCACTACGTGGAGTAAGAGAAGTGTGAAAAACCCGAGGCGAAGAAACAGGGGAGAAGAATACGAGGAGCAAGAAAAAAAAAGGAAAATACAAAAACGAGGAGAACACAAGGGGCGAAAATCAGAGGAGGATCAACAGTATGCCACTACGTGGAGCAAGAGAAGTGTGAAAAACCCGAGGCGAAGAAACAGGGGAGAAGAATACGAGGAGCAAGAAAAAAAAAGCAAAATACAAAAACGAGGAGAACACAAGGGGCGAAAATCAGAGGAGGATCAAAAGTGTGGCACTACGTGGAGTAAGAGAAGTGTGAAAAACCCGAGGCGAAGAAACAGGGGAGAAGAATACGAGGAGCAAGAAAAAAAAAGCAAAATACAAAAACGAGGAGAACACAAGGGGCGAAAATCAGAGGAGGATCAACAGTATGCCACTACGTGGAGTAAGAGAAGTGTGAAAAACCCGAGGCGAAGAAACAGGGGAGAAGAATACGAGGAGCAAGAAAAAAAAAGCAAAATACAAAAACGAGGAGAACACAAGGGGCGAAAATCAGAGGAGGATCAACAGTATGCCACTACGTGGAGTAAGAGAAGTGTGAAAAACCCGAGGCGAAGAAACAGGGGAGAAGAATACGAGGAGCAAGAAAAAAAAAGCAAAATACAAAAACGAGGAGAACACAAGGGGCGAAAATCAGAGGAGGATCAACAGTATGCCACTACGTGGAGTAAGAGAAGTGTGAAAATGCTGATGCGAAGAAACAGGGGAGAAGAATACGAGGAGCAAGAAAAAAAAAGCAAAATACAAAAACGAGGAGTACACAAGGGGCGAAAATCAGAGGAGGATCAACAGTATGCCACTACGTGGAGTAAGAGAAGTGTGAAAAACCCGAGGCGAAGAAACAGGGGAGAAGAATACGAGGAGCAAGAAAAAAAAAGCAAAATACAAAAACGAGGAGAACACAAGGGGCGAAAATCAGAGGAGGATCAACAGTATGCCACTACGTGGAGTAAGAGAAGTGTGAAAATGCTGATGCGAAGAAACAGGGGAGAAGAATACGAGGAGCAAGAAAAAAAAAGCAAAATACAAAAACGAGGAGAACACAAGGGGCGAAAATCAGAGGAGGATCAACAGTATGCCACTACGTGGAGTAAGAGAAGTGTGAAAATGCTGATGCGAAGAAACAGGGGAGAAGAATACGAGGAGCAAGAAAAAAAAAGCAAAATACAAAAACGAGGAGAACACAAGGGGCGAAAATCAGAGGAGGATCAACAGTATGCCACTACGTGGAGTAAGAGAAGTGTGAAAATGCTGATGCGAAGAAACAGGGGAGAAGAATACGAGGAGCAAGAAAAAAAAAGCAAAATACAAAAACGAGGAGAACACAAGGGGCGAAAATCAGAGGAGGATCAACAGTATGCCACTACGTGGAGTAAGAGAAGTGTGAAAAACCCGAGGCGAAGAAACAGGGGAGAAGAATACGAGGAGCAAGAAAAAAAAAGCAAAATACAAAAACGAAGAGAACACAAGGGGCGAAAATCAGAGGAGGATCAAAAGTGTGGCTCTGCGTGGAGTAAGAGAAGTGTGAAAAACCCGAGGCGAAGAAACAGGGGAGAAGAATACGAGGAGCAAGAAAAAAAAAAGCAAAATACAAAAACGAGGAGAACACAAGGGGCGAAAATCAGAGGAGGATCAACAGTATGCCACTACGTGGAGTAAGAGAAGTGTGAAAATGCTGATGCGAAGAAACAGGGGAGAAGAATACGAGGAGCAAGAAAAAAAAAGCAAAATACAAAAACGAGGAGAACACAAGGGGCGAAAATCAGAGGAGGATCAACAGTATGCCACTACGTGGAGTAAGAGAAGTGTGAAAAACCCGAGGCGAAGAAACAGGGGAGAAGAATACGAGGAGCAAGAAAAAAAAAGCAAAATACAAAAACGAGGAGAACACAAGGGGCGAAAATCAGAGGAGGATCAACAGTATGCCACTACGTGGAGTAAGAGAAGTGTGAAAATGCTGATGCGAAGAAACAGGGGAGAAGAATACGAGGAGCAAGGAAAAAAAAGCAAAATACAAAAACGAGGAGACCACAAGGGGCGAAAATCAGAGGAGGATCAACAGTATGCCACTACGTGGAGTAAGAGAAGTGTGAAAAACCCGAGGCGAAGAAACAGGGGAGAAGAATAGGAGGAGCAA
Source organism: Cervus elaphus (assembly GCF_910594005.1). Classification (NCBI taxonomy): domain Eukaryota; kingdom Metazoa; phylum Chordata; class Mammalia; order Artiodactyla; family Cervidae; genus Cervus; species Cervus elaphus. The sequence goes on from NC_057836.1 coordinate 85,375,970, forward strand.
GAAAAAAAAAGCAAAATACAAAAACGAGGAGAACACAAGGGGCGAAAATCAGAGGAGGATCAAAAGTGTGGCAGTACGTGGAGTAAGAGAAGTGTGAAAAACCCGAGGCTAAGAAACAGGGGAGAAGAATACGAGGAGCAAGAAAAAAAAAGCAAAATACAAAAACGAGGAGAACACAAGGGGCGAAAATCAGAGGAGGATCAACAGTATGCCACTACGTGGAGTAAGAGAAGTGTGAAAAACCCGAGGCGAAGAAACAGGGGAGAAGAATACGAGGAGCAAGAAAAAAAAAGCAAAATACAAAAACGAGGAGAACACAAGGGGCGAAAATCAGAGGAGGATCAACAGTATGCCACTACGTGGAGTAAGAGAAGTGTGAAAAACCCGAGGCGAAGAAACAGGGGAGAAGAATACGAGGAGCAAGAAAAAAAAAGCAAAATACAAAAACGAGGAGAACACAAGGGGCGAAAATCAGAGGAGGATCAACAGTATGCCACTACGTGGAGTAAGAGAAGTGTGAAAATGCTGATGCGAAGAAACAGGGGAGAAGAATACGAGGAGCAAGAAAAAAAAAGCAAAATACAAAAACGAGGAGTACACAAGGGGCGAAAATCAGAGGAGGATCAACAGTATGCCACTACGTGGAGTAAGAGAAGTGTGAAAAACCCGAGGCGAAGAAACAGGGGAGAAGAATACGAGGAGCAAGAAAAAAAAAGCAAAATACAAAAACGAGGAGAACACAAGGGGCGAAAATCAGAGGAGGATCAACAGTATGCCACTACGTGGAGTAAGAGAAGTGTGAAAATGCTGATGCGAAGAAACAGGGGAGAAGAATACGAGGAGCAAGAAAAAAAAAGCAAAATACAAAAACGAGGAGAACACAAGGGGCGAAAATCAGAGGAGGATCAACAGTATGCCACTACGTGGAGTAAGAGAAGTGTGAAAATGCTGATGCGAAGAAACAGGGGAGAAGAATACGAGGAGCAAGAAAAAAAAAGCAAAATACAAAAACGAGGAGAACACAAGGGGCGAAAATCAGAGGAGGATCAACAGTATGCCACTACGTGGAGTAAGAGAAGTGTGAAAATGCTGATGCGAAGAAACAGGGGAGAAGAATACGAGGAGCAAGAAAAAAAAAGCAAAATACAAAAACGAGGAGAACACAAGGGGCGAAAATCAGAGGAGGATCAACAGTATGCCACTACGTGGAGTAAGAGAAGTGTGAAAAACCCGAGGCGAAGAAACAGGGGAGAAGAATACGAGGAGCAAGAAAAAAAAAGCAAAATACAAAAAGGAAGAGAACACAAGGGGCGAAAATCAGAGGAGGATCAAAAGTGTGGCACTGCGTGGAGTAAGAGAAGTGTGAAAAACCCGAGGCGAAGAAACAGGGGAGAAGAATACGAGGAGCAAGAAAAAAAAAGCAAAATACAAAAACGAGGAGAACACAAGGGGCGAAAATCAGAGGAGGATCAACAGTATGCCACTACGTGGAGTAAGAGAAGTGTGAAAAACCCGAGGCGAAGAAACAGGGGAGAAGAATACGAGGAGCAAGAAAAAAAAAGGAAAATACAAAAACGAGGAGAACACAAGGGGCGAAAATCAGAGGAGGATCAACAGTATGCCACTACGTGGAGCAAGAGAAGTGTGAAAAACCCGAGGCGAAGAAACAGGGGAGAAGAATACGAGGAGCAAGAAAAAAAAAGCAAAATACAAAAACGAGGAGAACACAAGGGGCGAAAATCAGAGGAGGATCAAAAGTGTGGCACTACGTGGAGTAAGAGAAGTGTGAAAAACCCGAGGCGAAGAAACAGGGGAGAAGAATACGAGGAGCAAGAAAAAAAAAGCAAAATACAAAAACGAGGAGAACACAAGGGGCGAAAATCAGAGGAGGATCAACAGTATGCCACTACGTGGAGTAAGAGAAGTGTGAAAAACCCGAGGCGAAGAAACAGGGGAGAAGAATACGAGGAGCAAGAAAAAAAAAGCAAAATACAAAAACGAGGAGAACACAAGGGGCGAAAATCAGAGGAGGATCAACAGTATGCCACTACGTGGAGTAAGAGAAGTGTGAAAAACCCGAGGCGAAGAAACAGGGGAGAAGAATACGAGGAGCAAGAAAAAAAAAGCAAAATACAAAAACGAGGAGAACACAAGGGGCGAAAATCAGAGGAGGATCAACAGTATGCCACTACGTGGAGTAAGAGAAGTGTGAAAATGCTGATGCGAAGAAACAGGGGAGAAGAATACGAGGAGCAAGAAAAAAAAAGCAAAATACAAAAACGAGGAGTACACAAGGGGCGAAAATCAGAGGAGGATCAACAGTATGCCACTACGTGGAGTAAGAGAAGTGTGAAAAACCCGAGGCGAAGAAACAGGGGAGAAGAATACGAGGAGCAAGAAAAAAAAAGCAAAATACAAAAACGAGGAGAACACAAGGGGCGAAAATCAGAGGAGGATCAACAGTATGCCACTACGTGGAGTAAGAGAAGTGTGAAAATGCTGATGCGAAGAAACAGGGGAGAAGAATACGAGGAGCAAGAAAAAAAAAGCAAAATACAAAAACGAGGAGAACACAAGGGGCGAAAATCAGAGGAGGATCAACAGTATGCCACTACGTGGAGTAAGAGAAGTGTGAAAATGCTGATGCGAAGAAACAGGGGAGAAGAATACGAGGAGCAAGAAAAAAAAAGCAAAATACAAAAACGAGGAGAACACAAGGGGCGAAAATCAGAGGAGGATCAACAGTATGCCACTACGTGGAGTAAGAGAAGTGTGAAAATGCTGATGCGAAGAAACAGGGGAGAAGAATACGAGGAGCAAGAAAAAAAAAGCAAAATACAAAAACGAGGAGAACACAAGGGGCGAAAATCAGAGGAGGATCAACAGTATGCCACTACGTGGAGTAAGAGAAGTGTGAAAAACCCGAGGCGAAGAAACAGGGGAGAAGAATACGAGGAGCAAGAAAAAAAAAGCAAAATACAAAAACGAAGAGAACACAAGGGGCGAAAATCAGAGGAGGATCAAAAGTGTGGCTCTGCGTGGAGTAAGAGAAGTGTGAAAAACCCGAGGCGAAGAAACAGGGGAGAAGAATACGAGGAGCAAGAAAAAAAAAAGCAAAATACAAAAACGAGGAGAACACAAGGGGCGAAAATCAGAGGAGGATCAACAGTATGCCACTACGTGGAGTAAGAGAAGTGTGAAAATGCTGATGCGAAGAAACAGGGGAGAAGAATACGAGGAGCAAGAAAAAAAAAGCAAAATACAAAAACGAGGAGAACACAAGGGGCGAAAATCAGAGGAGGATCAACAGTATGCCACTACGTGGAGTAAGAGAAGTGTGAAAAACCCGAGGCGAAGAAACAGGGGAGAAGAATACGAGGAGCAAGAAAAAAAAAGCAAAATACAAAAACGAGGAGAACACAAGGGGCGAAAATCAGAGGAGGATCAACAGTATGCCACTACGTGGAGTAAGAGAAGTGTGAAAATGCTGATGCGAAGAAACAGGGGAGAAGAATACGAGGAGCAAGGAAAAAAAAGCAAAATACAAAAACGAGGAGACCACATGGGGCGAAAATCAGAGGAGGATCAACAGTATGCCACTACGTGGAGTAAGAGAAGTGTGAAAAACCCGAGGCGAAGAAACAGGGGAGAAGAATAGGAGGAGCAAGAAAAAAAAAGCAAAATACAAAAACGAGGAGAACACAAGGGGCGAAAATCAGAGGAGGATCAAAAGTGTGGCAGTACGTGGAGTAAGAGAAGTGTGAAAAACCCGAGGCTAAGAAACAGGGGAGAAGAATACGAGGAGCAAGAAAAAAAAAGCAAAATACAAAAACGAGGAGAACACAAGGGGCGAAAATCAGAGGAGGATCAACAGTATGCCACTACGTGGAGTAAGAGAAGTGTGAAAAACCCGAGGCGAAGAAACAGGGGAGAAGAATACGAGGAGCAAGAAAAAAAAAGCAAAATACAAAAACGAGGAGAACACAAGGGGCGAAAATCAGAGGAGGATCAACAGTATGCCACTACGTGGAGTAAGAGAAGTGTGAAAAACCCGAGGCGAAGAAACAGGGGAGAAGAATACGAGGAGCAAGAAAAAAAAAGCAAAATACAAAAACGAGGAGAACACAAGGGGCGAAAATCAGAGGAGGATCAACAGTATGCCACTACGTGGAGTAAGAGAAGTGTGAAAATGCTGATGCGAAGAAACAGGGGAGAAGAATACGAGGAGCAAGAAAAAAAAAGCAAAATACAAAAACGAGGAGTACACAAGGGGCGAAAATCAGAGGAGGATCAACAGTATGCCACTACGTGGAGTAAGAGAAGTGTGAAAAACCCGAGGCGAAGAAACAGGGGAGAAGAATACGAGGAGCAAGAAAAAAAAAGCAAAATACAAAAACGAGGAGAACACAAGGGGCGAAAATCAGAGGAGGATCAACAGTATGCCACTACGTGGAGTAAGAGAAGTGTGAAAATGCTGATGCGAAGAAACAGGGGAGAAGAATACGAGGAGCAAGAAAAAAAAAGCAAAATACAAAAACGAGGAGAACACAAGGGGCGAAAATCAGAGGAGGATCAACAGTATGCCACTACGTGGAGTAAGAGAAGTGTGAAAATGCTGATGCGAAGAAACAGGGGAGAAGAATACGAGGAGCAAGAAAAAAAAAGCAAAATACAAAAACGAGGAGAACACAAGGGGCGAAAATCAGAGGAGGATCAACAGTATGCCACTACGTGGAGTAAGAGAAGTGTGAAAATGCTGATGCGAAGAAACAGGGGAGAAGAATACGAGGAGCAAGAAAAAAAAAGCAAAATACAAAAACGAGGAGAACACAAGGGGCGAAAATCAGAGGAGGATCAACAGTATGCCACTACGTGGAGTAAGAGAAGTGTGAAAATGCTGATGCGAAGAAACAGGGGAGAAGAATACGAGGAGCAAGAAAAAAAAAGCAAAATACAAAAACGAGGAGAACACAAGGGGCGAAAATCAGAGGAGGATCAACAGTATGCCACTACGTGGAGTAAGAGAAGTGTGAAAAACCCGAGGCGAAGAAACAGGGGAGAAGAATACGAGGAGCAAGAAAAAAAAAGCAAAATACAAAAACGAAGAGAACACAAGGGGCGAAAATCAGAGGAGGATCAAAAGTGTGGCACTGCGTGGAGTAAGAGAAGTGTGAAAAACCCGAGGCGAAGAAACAGGGGAGAAGAATACGAGGAGCAAGAAAAAAAAAAGCAAAATACAAAAACGAGGAGAACACAAGGGGCGAAAATCAGAGGAGGATCAACAGTATGCCACTACGTGGAGTAAGAGAAGTGTGAAAATGCTGATGCGAAGAAACAGGGGAGAAGAATACGAGGAGCAAGAAAAAAAAAGCAAAATACAAAAACGAGGAGAACACAAGGGGCGAAAATCAGAGGAGGATCAACAGTATGCCACTACGTGGAGTAAGAGAAGTGTGAAAAACCCGAGGCGAAGAAACAGGGGAGAAGAATACGAGGAGCAAGAAAAAAAAAGCAAAATACAAAAACGAGGAGAACACAAGGGGCGAAAATCAGAGGAGGATCAACAGTATGCCACTACGTGGAGTAAGAGAAGTCTGAAAATGCTGATGCGAAGAAACAGGGGAGAAGAATACGAGGAGCAAGGAAAAAAAAGCAAAATACAAAAACGAGGAGACCACAAGGGGCGAAAATCAGAGGAGGATCAACAGTATGCCACTACGTGGAGTAAGAGAAGTGTGAAAAACCCGAGGCGAAGAAACAGGGGAGAAGAATAGGAGGAGCAAGAAAAAAAAAGCAAAATACAAAAACGAGGAGAACACAAGGGGCGAAAATCAGAGGAGGATCAAAAGTGTGGCACTACGTGGAGTAAGAGAAGTGTGAAAAACCCGAGGTGAAGAAACAGGGGAGAAGAATACGAGGAGCAAGAAAAAAAAAGCAAAATACAAAAACGAGGAGAACACAAGGGGCGAAAATCAGAGGAGGATCAACAGTATGCCACTACGTGGAGTAAGAGAAGTGTGAAAATGCTGATGCGAAGAAACAGGGGAGAAGAATACGAGGAGCAAGAAAAAAAAAGCAAAATACAAAAACGAGGAGAACACAAGGGGCGAAAATCAGAGGAGGATCAACAGTATGCCACTACGTGGAGTAAGAGAAGTGTGAAAATGCTGATGCGAAGAAACAGGGGAGAAGAATACGAGGAGCAAGAAAAAAAAAGCAAAATACAAAAACGAGGAGAACACAAGGGGCGAAAATCACAGGAGGATCAACAGTATGCCACTACGTGGAGTAAGAGAAGTGTGAAAATGCTGATGCGAAGAAACAGGGGAGAAGAATACGAGGAGCAAGAAAAAAAAAGCAAAATACAAAAACGAGGAGAACACAAGGGGCGAAAATCAGAGGAGGATCAACAGTATGCCACTACGTGGAGTAAGAGAAGTGTGAAAAACCCGAGGCGAAGAAACAGGGGAGAAGAATACGAGGAGCAAGAAAAAAAAAGCAAAATACAAAAACGAAGAGAACACAAGGGGCGAAAATCAGAGGAGGATCAAAAGTGTGGCACTGCGTGGAGTAAGAGAAGTGTGAAAAACCCGAGGCGAAGAAACAGGGGAGAAGAATACGAGGAGCAAGAAAAAAAAAAGCAAAATACAAAAACGAGGAGAACACAAGGGGCGAAAATCAGAGGAGGATCAACCGTATGCCACTACGTGGAGTAAGAGAAGTGTGAAAAACCCGAGGCGAAGAAACAGGGGAGAAGAATAGGAGGAGCAAGAAAAAAAAAGCAAAATACAAAAACGAGGAGAACACAAGGGGCGAAAATCAGAGGAGGATCAAAAGTGTGGCAGTACGTGGAGTAAGAGAAGTGTGAAAAACCCGAGGCTAAGAAACAGGGGAGAAGAATACGAGGAGCAAGAAAAAAAAAGCAAAATACAAAAACGAGGAGAACACAAGGGGCGAAAATCAGAGGAGGATCAACAGTATGCCACTACGTGGAGTAAGAGAAGTGTGAAAAACCCGAGGCGAAGAAACAGGGGAGAAGAATACGAGGAGCAAGAAAAAAAAAGCAAAATACAAAAACGAGGAGAACACAAGGGGCGAAAATCAGAGGAGGATCAACAGTATGCCACTACGTGGAGTAAGAGAAGTGTGAAAATGCTGATGCGAAGAAACAGGGGAGAAGAATACGAGGAGCAAGAAAAAAAAAGCAAAATACAAAAACGAGGAGAACACAAGGGGCGAAAATCAGAGGAGGATCAACAGTATGCCACTACGTGGAGTAAGAGAAGTGTGAAAATGCTGATGCGAAGAAACAGGGGAGAAGAATACGAGGAGCAAGAAAAAAAAAGCAAAATACAAAAACGAGGAGTACACAAGGGGCGAAAATCAGAGGAGGATCAACAGTATGCCACTACGTGGAGTAAGAGAAGTGTGAAAAACCCGAGGCGAAGAAACAGGGGAGAAGAATACGAGGAGCAAGAAAAAAAAAGCAAAATACAAAAACGAGGAGAACACAAGGGGCGAAAATCAGAGGAGGATCAACAGTATGCCACTACGTGGAGTAAGAGAAGTGTGAAAATGCTGATGCGAAGAAACAGGGGAGAAGAATACGAGGAGCAAGAAAAAAAAAGCAAAATACAAAAACGAGGAGAACACAAGGGGCGAAAATCAGAGGAGGATCAACAGTATGCCACTACGTGGAGTAAGAGAAGTGTGAAAATGCTGATGCGAAGAAACAGGGGAGAAGAATACGAGGAGCAAGAAAAAAAAAGCAAAATACAAAAACGAGGAGAACACAAGGGGCGAAAATCAGAGGAGGATCAACAGTATGCCACTACGTGGAGTAAGAGAAGTGTGAAAATGCTGATGCGAAGAAACAGGGGAGAAGAATACGAGGAGCAAGAAAAAAAAAGCAAAATACAAAAACGAGGAGAACACAAGGGGCGAAAATCAGAGGAGGATCAACAGTATGCCACTACGTGGAGTAAGAGAAGTGTGAAAATGCTGATGCGAAGAAACAGGGGAGAAGAATACGAGGAGCAAGAAAAAAAAAGCAAAATACAAAAACGAGGAGAACACAAGGGGCGAAAATCAGAGGAGGATCAACAGTATGCCACTACGTGGAGTAAGAGAAGTGTGAAAAACCCGAGGCGAAGAAACAGGGGAGAAGAATACGAGGAGCAAGAAAAAAAAAGCAAAATACAAAAACGAAGAGAACACAAGGGGCGAAAATCAGAGGAGGATCAAAAGTGTGGCACTGCGTGGAGTAAGAGAAGTGTGAAAAACCCGAGGCGAAGAAACAGGGGAGAAGAATACGAGGAGCAAGAAAAAAAAAAGCAAAATACAAAAACGAGGAGAACACAAGGGGCGAAAATCAGAGGAGGATCAACAGTATGCCACTACGTGGAGTAAGAGAAGTGTGAAAATGCTGATGGGAAGAAACAGGGGAGAAGAATACGAGGAGCAAGAAAAAAAAAGCAAAATACAAAAACGAGGAGAACACAAGGGGCGAAAATCAGAGGAGGATCAACAGTATGCCACTACGTGGAGTAAGAGAAGTGTGAAAAACCCGAGGCGAAGAAACAGGGGAGAAGAATACGAGGAGCAAGAAAAAAAAAGCAAAATACAAAAACGAGGAGAACACAAGGGGCGAAAATCAGAGGAGGATCAACAGTATGCCACTACGTGGAGTAAGAGAAGTCTGAAAATGCTGATGCGTAGAAACAGGGGAGAAGAATACGAGGAGCAAGGAAAAAAAAGCAAAATACAAAAACGAGGAGACCACAAGGGGCGAAAATCAGAGGAGGATCAACAGTATGCCACTACGTGGAGTAAGAGAAGTGTGAAAAACCCGAGGCGAAGAAACAGGGGAGAAGAATACGAGGAGCAAGAAAAAAAAAGCAAAATACAAAAACGAGGAGAACACAAGGGGCGAAAATCAGAGGAGGATCAAAAGTGTGGCACTACGTGGAGTAAGAGAAGTGTGAAAAACCCGAGGTGAAGAAACAGGGGAGAAGAATACGAGGAGCAAGAAAAAAAAAGCAAAATACAAAAACGAGGAGAACACAAGGGGCGAAAATCAGAGGAGGATCAACAGTATGCCACTACGTGGAGTAAGAGAAGTGTGAAAATGCTGATGCGAAGAAACAGGGGAGAAGAATACGAGGAGCAAGAAAAAAAAAGCAAAATACAAAAACGAGGAGAACACAAGGGGCGAAAATCAGAGGAGGATCAACAGTATGCCACTACGTGGAGTAAGAGAAGTGTGAAAATGCTGATGCGAAGAAACAGGGGAGAAGAATACGAGGAGCAAGAAAAAAAAAGCAAAATACAAAAACGAGGAGAACACAAGGGGCGAAAATCACAGGAGGATCAACAGTATGCCACTACGTGGAGTAAGAGAAGTGTGAAAATGCTGATGCGAAGAAACAGGGGAGAAGAATACGAGGAGCAAGAAAAAAAAAGCAAAATACAAAAACGAGGAGAACACAAGGGGCGAAAATCAGAGGAGGATCAACAGTATGCCACTACGTGGAGTAAGAGAAGTGTGAAAAACCCGAGGCGAAGAAACAGGGGAGAAGAATACGAGGAGCAAGAAAAAAAAAGCAAAATACAAAAACGAAGAGAACACAAGGGGCGAAAATCAGAGGAGGATCAAAAGTGTGGCACTGCGTGGAGTAAGAGAAGTGTGAAAAACCCGAGGCGAAGAAACAGGGGAGAAGAATACGAGGAGCAAGAAAAAAAAAAGCAAAATACAAAAACGAGGAGAACACAAAGGGCGAAAATCAGAGGAGGATCAACCGTATGCCACTACGTGGAGTAAGAGAAGTGTGAAAAACCCGAGGCGAAGAAACAGGGGAGAAGAATAGGAGGAGCAAGAAAAAAAAAGCAAAATACAAAAACGAGGAGAACACAAGGGGCGAAAATCAGAGGAGGATCAAAAGTGTGGCAGTACGTGGAGTAAGAGAAGTGTGAAAAACCCGAGGCTAAGAAACAGGGGAGAAGAATACGAGGAGCAAGAAAAAAAAAGCAAAATACAAAAACGAGGAGAACACAAGGGGCGAAAATCAGAGGAGGATCAACAGTATGCCACTACGTGGAGTAAGAGAAGTGTGAAAAACCCGAGGCGAAGAAACAGGGGAGAAGAATACGAGGAGCAAGAAAAAAAAAGCAAAATACAAAAACGAGGAGAACACAAGGGGCGAAAATCAGAGGAGGATCAACAGTATGCCACTACGTGGAGTAAGAGAAGTGTGAAAATGCTGATGCGAAGAAACAGGGGAGAAGAATACGAGGAGCAAGAAAAAAAAAGCAAAATACAAAAACGAGGAGAACACAAGGGGCGAAAATCAGAGGAGGATCAACAGTATGCCACTACGTGGAGTAAGAGAAGTGTGAAAATGCTGATGCGAAGAAACAGGGGAGAAGAATACGAGGAGCAAGAAAAAAAAAGCAAAATACAAAAACGAGGAGTACACAAGGGGCGAAAATCAGAGGAGGATCAACAGTATGCCACTACGTGGAGTAAGAGAAGTGTGAAAAACCCGAGGCGAAGAAACAGGGGAGAAGAATACGAGGAGCAAGAAAAAAAAAGCAAAATACAAAAACGAGGAGAACACAAGGGGCGAAAATCAGAGGAGGATCAACAGTATGCCACTACGTGGAGTAAGAGAAGTGTGAAAATGCTGATGCGAAGAAACAGGGGAGAAGAATACGAGGAGCAAGAAAAAAAAAGCAAAATACAAAAACGAGGAGAACACAAGGGGCGAAAATCAGAGGAGGATCAACAGTATGCCACTACGTGGAGTAAGAGAAGTGTGAAAATGCTGATGCGAAGAAACAGGGGAGAAGAATACGAGGAGCAAGAAAAAAAAAGCAAAATACAAAAACGAGGAGAACACAAGGGGCGAAAATCAGAGGAGGATCAACAGTATGCCACTACGTGGAGTAAGAGAAGTGTGAAAATGCTGATGCGAAGAAACAGGGGAGAAGAATACGAGGAGCAAGAAAAAAAAAGCAAAATACAAAAACGAGGAGAACACAAGGGGCGAAAATCAGAGGAGGATCAACAGTATGCCACTACGTGGAGTAAGAGAAGTGTGAAAAACCCGAGGCGAAGAAACAGGGGAGAAGAATACGAGGAGCAAGAAAAAAAAAGCAAAATACAAAAACGAAGAGAACACAAGGGGCGAAAATCAGAGGAGGATCAAAAGTGTGGCTCTGCGTGGAGTAAGAGAAGTGTGAAAAACCCGAGGCGAAGAAACAGGGGAGAAGAATACGAGGAGCAAGAAAAAAAAAAGCAAAATACAAAAACGAGGAGAACACAAGGGGCGAAAATCAGAGGAGGATCAACAGTATGCCACTACGTGGAGTAAGAGAAGTGTGAAAATGCTGATGCGAAGAAACAGGGGAGAAGAATACGAGGAGCAAGAAAAAAAAAGCAAAATACAAAAACGAGGAGAACACAAGGGGCGAAAATCAGAGGAGGATCAACAGTATGCCACTACGTGGAGTAAGAGAAGTGTGAAAAACCCGAGGCGAAGAAACAGGGGAGAAGAATACGAGGAGCAAGAAAAAAAAAGCAAAATACAAAAACGAGGAGAACACAAGGGGCGAAAATCAGAGGAGGATCAACAGTATGCCACTACGTGGAGTAAGAGAAGTGTGAAAATGCTGATGCGAAGAAACAGGGGAGAAGAATACGAGGAGCAAGGAAAAAAAAGCAAAATACAAAAACGAGGAGACCCCAAGGGGCGAAAATCAGAGGAGGATCAACAGTATGCCACTACGTGGAGTAAGAGAAGTGTGAAAAACCCGAGGCGAAGAAACAGGGGAGAAGAATAGGAGGAGCAAGAAAAAAAAAGCAAAATACAAAAACGAGGAGAACACAAGGGGCGAAAATCAGAGGAGGATCAAAAGTGTGGCAGTACGTGGAGTAAGAGAAGTGTGAAAAACCCGAGGCTAAGAAACAGGGGAGAAGAATACGAGGAGCAAGAAAAAAAAAGCAAAATACAAAAACGAGGAGAACACAAGGGGCGAAAATCAGAGGAGGATCAACAGTATGCCACTACGTGGAGTAAGAGAAGTGTGAAAAACCCGAGGCGAAGAAACAGGGGAGAAGAATACGAGGAGCAAGAAAAAAAAAGCAAAATACAAAAACGAGGAGAACACAAGGGGCGAAAATCAGAGGAGGATCAACAGTATGCCACTACGTGGAGTAAGAGAAGTGTGAAAAACCCGAGGCGAAGAAACAGGGGAGAAGAATACGAGGAGCAAGAAAAAAAAAGCAAAATACAAAAACGAGGAGAACACAAGGGGCGAAAATCAGAGGAGGATCAACAGTATGCCACTACGTGGAGTAAGAGAAGTGTGAAAATGCTGATGCGAAGAAACAGGGGAGAAGAATACGAGGAGCAAGAAAAAAAAAGCAAAATACAAAAACGAGGAGTACACAAGGGGCGAAAATCAGAGGAGGATCAACAGTATGCCACTACGTGGAGTAAGAGAAGTGTGAAAAACCCGAGGCGAAGAAACAGGGGAGAAGAATACGAGGAGCAAGAAAAAAAAAGCAAAATACAAAAACGAGGAGAACACAAGGGGCGAAAATCAGAGGAGGATCAACAGTATGCCACTACGTGGAGTAAGAGAAGTGTGAAAATGCTGATGCGAAGAAACAGGGGAGAAGAATACGAGGAGCAAGAAAAAAAAAGCAAAATACAAAAACGAGGAGAACACAAGGGGCGAAAATCAGAGGAGGATCAACAGTATGCCACTACGTGGAGTAAGAGAAGTGTGAAAATGCTGATGCGAAGAAACAGGGGAGAAGAATACGAGGAGCAAGAAAAAAAAAGCAAAATACAAAAACGAGGAGAACACAAGGGGCGAAAATCAGAGGAGGATCAACAGTATGCCACTACGTGGAGTAAGAGAAGTGTGAAAATGCTGATGCGAAGAAACAGGGGAGAAGAATACGAGGAGCAAGAAAAAAAAAGCAAAATACAAAAACGAGGAGAACACAAGGGGCGAAAATCAGAGGAGGATCAACAGTATGCCACTACGTGGAGTAAGAGAAGTGTGAAAATGCTGATGCGAAGAAACAGGGGAGAAGAATACGAGGAGCAAGAAAAAAAAAGCAAAATACAAAAACGAGGAGAACACAAGGGGCGAAAATCAGAGGAGGATCAACAGTATGCCACTACGTGGAGTAAGAGAAGTGTGAAAAACCCGAGGCGAAGAAACAGGGGAGAAGAATACGAGGAGCAAGAAAAAAAAAGCAAAAGACAAAAACGAAGAGAACACAAGGGGCGAAAATCAGAGGAGGATCAAAAGTGTGGCACTGCGTGGAGTAAGAGAAGTGTGAAAAACCCGAGGCGAAGAAACAGGGGAGAAGAATACGAGGAGCAAGAAAAAAAAAAGCAAAATACAAAAACGAGGAGAACACAAGGGGCGAAAATCAGAGGAGGATCAACAGTATGCCACTACGTGGAGTAAGAGAAGTGTGAAAATGCTGATGCGAAGAAACAGGGGAGAAGAATACGAGGAGCAAGAAAAAAAAAGCAAAATACAAAAACGAGGAGAACACAAGGGGCGAAAATCAGAGGAGGATCAACAGTATGCCACTACGTGGAGTAAGAGAAGTGTGAAAAACCCGAGGCGAAGAAACAGGGGAGAAGAATACGAGGAGCAAGAAAAAAAAAGCAAAATACAAAAACGAGGAGAACACAAGGGGCGAAAATCAGAGGAGGATCAACAGTATGCCACTACGTGGAGTAAGAGAAGTCTGAAAATGCTGATGCGAAGAAACAGGGGAGAAGAATACGAGGAGCAAGGAAAAAAAAGCAAAATACAAAAACGAGGAGACCACAAGGGGCGAAAATCAGAGGAGGATCAACAGTATGCCACTACGTGGAGTAAGAGAAGTGTGAAAAACCCGAGGCGAAGAAACAGGGGAGAAGAATAGGAGGAGCAAGAAAAAAAAAGCAAAATACAAAAACGAGGAGAACACAAGGGGCGAAAATCAGAGGAGGATCAAAAGTGTGGCACTACGTGGAGTAAGAGAAGTGTGAAAAACCCGAGGTGAAGAAACAGGGGAGAAGAATACGAGGAGCAAGAAAAAAAAAGCAAAATACAAAAACGAGGAGAACACAAGGGGCGAAAATCAGAGGAGGATCAACAGTATGCCACTACGTGGAGTAAGAGAAGTGTGAAAATGCTGATGCGAAGAAACAGGGGAGAAGAATACGAGGAGCAAGAAAAAAAAAGCAAAATACAAAAACGAGGAGAACACAAGGGGCGAAAATCAGAGGAGGATCAACAGTATGCCACTACGTGGAGTAAGAGAAGTGTGAAAATGCTGATGCGAAGAAACAGGGGAGAAGAATACGAGGAGCAAGAAAAAAAAAGCAAAATACAAAAACGAGGAGAACACAAGGGGCGAAAATCACAGGAGGATCAACAGTATGCCACTACGTGGAGTAAGAGAAGTGTGAAAATGCTGATGCGAAGAAACAGGGGAGAAGAATACGAGGAGCAAGAAAAAAAAAGCAAAATACAAAAACGAGGAGAACACAAGGGGCGAAAATCAGAGGAGGATCAACAGTATGCCACTACGTGGAGTAAGAGAAGTGTGAAAAACCCGAGGCGAAGAAACAGGGGAGAAGAATACGAGGAGCAAGAAAAAAAAAGCAAAATACAAAAACGAAGAGAACACAAGGGGCGAAAATCAGAGGAGGATCAAAAGTGTGGCACTGCGTGGAGTAAGAGAAGTGTGAAAAACCCGAGGCGAAGAAACAGGGGAGAAGAATACGAGGAGCAAGAAAAAAAAAAGCAAAATACAAAAACGAGGAGAACACAAGGGGCGAAAATCAGAGGAGGATCAACCGTATGCCACTACGTGGAGTAAGAGAAGTGTGAAAAACCCGAGGCGAAGAAACAGGGGAGAAGAATAGGAGGAGCAAGAAAAAAAAAGAAAAATACAAAAACGAGGAGAACACAAGGGGCGAAAATCAGAGGAGGATCAAAAGTGTGGCAGTACGTGGAGTAAGAGAAGTGTGAAAAACCCGAGGCTAAGAAACAGGGGAGAAGAATACGAGGAGCAAGAAAAAAAAAGCAAAATACAAAAACGAGGAGAACACAAGGGGCGAAAATCAGAGGAGGATCAACAGTATGCCACTACGTGGAGTAAGAGAAGTGTGAAAAACCCGAGGCGAAGAAACAGGGGAGAAGAATACGAGGAGCAAGAAAAAAAAAGCAAAATACAAAAACGAGGAGAACACAAGGGGCGAAAATCAGAGGAGGATCAACAGTATGCCACTACGTGGAGTAAGAGAAGTGTGAAAATGCTGATGCGAAGAAAGAGGGGAGAAGAATACGAGGAGCAAGAAAAAAAAAGCAAAATACAAAAACGAGGAGAACACAAGGGGCGAAAATCAGAGGAGGATCAACAGTATGCCACTACGTGGAGTAAGAGAAGTGTGAAAATGCTGATGCGAAGAAACAGGGGAGAAGAATACGAGGAGCAAGAAAAAAAAAGCACAATACAAAAACGAGGAGTACACAAGGGGCGAAAATCAGAGGAGGATCAACAGTATGCCACTACGTGGAGTAAGAGAAGTGTGAAAAACCCGAGGCGAAGAAACAGGGGAGAAGAATACGAGGAGCAAGAAAAAAAAAGCAAAATACAAAAACGAGGAGAACACAAGGGGCGAAAATCAGAGGAGGATCAACAGTATGCCACTACGTGGAGTAAGAGAAGTGTGAAAATGCTGATGCGAAGAAACAGGGGAGAAGAATACGAGGAGCAAGAAAAAAAAAGCAAAATACAAAAACGAGGAGAACACAAGGGGCGAAAATCAGAGGAGGATCAACAGTATGCCACTACGTGGAGTAAGAGAAGTGTGAAAATGCTGATGCGAAGAAACAGGGGAGAAGAATACGAGGAGCAAGAAAAAAAAAGCAAAATACAAAAACGAGGAGAACACAAGGGGCGAAAATCAGAGGAGGATCAACAGTATGCCACTACGTGGAGTAAGAGAAGTGTGAAAATGCTGATGCGAAGAAACAGGGGAGAAGAATACGAGGAGCAAGAAAAAAAAAGCAAAATACAAAAACGAGGAGAACACAAGGGGCGAAAATCAGAGGAGGATCAACAGTATGCCACTACGTGGAGTAAGAGAAGTGTGAAAATGCTGATGCGAAGAAACAGGGGAGAAGAATACGAGGAGCAAGAAAAAAAAAGCAAAATACAAAAACGAGGAGAACACAAGGGGCGAAAATCAGAGGAGGATCAACAGTATGCCACTACGTGGAGTAAGAGAAGTGTGAAAAACCCGAGGCGAAGAAACAGGGGAGAAGAATACGAGGAGCAAGAAAAAAAAAGCAAAACACAAAAACGAAGAGAACACAAGGGGCGAAAATCAGAGGAGGATCAAAAGTGTGGCACTGCGTGGAGTAAGAGAAGTGTGAAAAACCCGAGGCGAAGAAAAAGGGGAGAAGAATAAGAGGAGCAAGAAAAAAAAAAGCAAAATACAAAAACGAGGAGAACACAAGGGGCGAAAATCAGAGGAGGATCAACAGTATGCCACTACGTGGAGTAAGAGAAGTGTGAAAATGCTGATGGGAAGAAACAGGGGAGAAGAATACGAGGAGCAAGAAAAAAAAAGCAAAATACAAAAACGAGGAGAACACAAGGGGCGAAAATCAGAGGAGGATCAACAGTATGCCACTACGTGGAGTAAGAGAAGTGTGAAAAACCCGAGGCGAAGAAACAGGGGAGAAGAATACGAGGAGCAAGAAAAAAAAAGCAAAATACAAAAACGAGGAGAACACAAGGGGCGAAAATCAGAGGAGGATCAACAGTATGCCACTACGTGGAGTAAGAGAAGTCTGAAAATGCTGATGCGAAGAAACAGGGGAGAAGAATACGAGGAGCAAGGAAAAAAAAGCAAAATACAAAAACGAGGAGACCACAAGGGGCGAAAATCAGAGGAGGATCAACAGTATGCCACTACGTGGAGTAAGAGAAGTGTGAAAAACCCGAGGCGAAGAAACAGGGGAGAAGAATAGGAGGAGCAAGAAAAAAAAAGCAAAATACAAAAACGAGGAGAACACAAGGGGCGAAAATCAGAGGAGGATCAAAAGTGTGGCACTACGTGGAGTAAGAGAAGTGTGAAAAACCCGAGGTGAAGAAACAGGGGAGAAGAATACGAGGAGCAAGAAAAAAAAAGCAAAATACAAAAACGAGGAGAACACAAGGGGCGAAAATCAGAGGAGGATCAACAGTATGCCACTACGTGGAGTAAGAGAAGTGTGAAAATGCTGATGCGAAGAAACAGGGGAGAAGAATACGAGGAGCAAGAAAAAAAAAGCAAAATACAAAAACGAGGAGAACACAAGGGGCGAAAATCAGAGGAGGATCAACAGTATGCCACTACGTGGAGTAAGAGAAGTGTGAAAATGCTGATGCGAAGAAACAGGGGAGAAGAATACGAGGAGCAAGAAAAAAAAAGCAAAATACAAAAACGAGGAGAACACAAGGGGCGAAAATCACAGGAGGATCAACAGTATGCCACTACGTGGAGTAAGAGAAGTGTGAAAATGCTGATGCGAAGAAACAGGGGAGAAGAATACGAGGAGCAAGAAAAAAAAAGCAAAATACAAAAACGAGGAGAACACAAGGGGCGAAAATCAGAGGAGGATCAACAGTATGCCACTACGTGGAGTAAGAGAAGTGAGAAAAACCCGAGGCGAAGAAACAGGGGAGAAGAATACGAGGAGCAAGAAAAAAAAAGCAAAATACAAAAACGAAGAGAACACAAGGGGCGAAAATCAGAGGAGGATCAAAAGTGTGGCACTGCGTGGAGTAAGAGAAGTGTAAAAAACCCGAGGCGAAGAAACAGGGGAGAAGAATACGAGGAGCAAGAAAAAAAAAAGCAAAATACAAAAACGAGGAGAACACAAGGGGCGAAAATCAGAGGAGGATCAACCGTATGCCACTACGTGGAGTAAGAGAAGTGTGAAAAACCCGAGGCGAAGAAACAGGGGAGAAGAATAGGAGGAGCAAGAAAAAAAAAGCAAAATACAAAAACGAGGAGAACACAAGGGGCGAAAATCAGAGGAGGATCAAAAGTGTGGCAGTACGTGGAGTAAGAGAAGTGTGAAAAACCCGAGGCTAAGAAACAGGGGAGAAGAATACGAGGAGCAAGAAAAAAAAAGCAAAATACAAAAACGAGGAGAACACAAGGGGCGAAAATCAGAGGAGGATCAACAGTATGCCACTACGTGGAGTAAGAGAAGTGAGAAAAACCCGAGGCGAAGAAACAGGGGAGAAGAATACGAGGAGCAAGAAAAAAAAAGCAAAATACAAAAACGAGGAGAACACAAGGGGCGAAAATCAGAGGAGGATCAACAGTATGCCACTACGTGGAGTAAGAGAAGTGTGAAAATGCTGATGCGAAGAAACAGGGGAGAAGAATACGAGGAGCAAGAAAAAAAAAGCAAAATACAAAAACGAGGAGAACACAAGGGGCGAAAATCAGAGGAGGATCAACAGTATGCCACTACGAGGAGTAAGAGAAGTGTGAAAAACCCGAGGCGAAGAAACAGGGGAGAAGAATACGAGGAGCAAGAAAAAAAAAGCAAAATACAAAAACGAGGAGAACACAAGGGGCGAAAATCAGAGGAGGATCAACAGTATGCCACTACGTGGAGTAAGAGAAGTGTGAAAATGCTGATGCGAAGAAACAGGGGAGAAGAATACGAGGAGCAAGAAAAAAAAAGCAAAATACAAAAACGAGGAGAACACAAGGGGCGAAAATCAGAGGAGGATCAACAGTATGCCACTACGTGGAGTAAGAGAAGTGTGAAAAACCCGAGGCGAAGAAACAGGGGAGAAGAATACGAGGAGCAAGAAAAAAAAAGCAAAATACAAAAACGAGGAGAACACAAGGGGCGAAAATCAGAGGAGGATCAACAGTATGCCACTACGTGGAGTAAGAGAAGTGTGAAAATGCTGATGCGAAGAAACAGGGGAGAAGAATACGAGGAGCAAGAAAAAAAAAGCAAAATACAAAAACGAGGAGAACACAAGGGGCGAAAATCAGAGGAGGATCAACAGTATGCCACTACGTGGAGTAAGAGAAGTGTGAAAATGCTGATGAGAAGAAACAGGGGAGAAGAATACGAGGAGCAAGAAAAAAAAAGCAAAATACAAAAACGAGGAGAACACAAGGGGCGAAAATCAGAGGAGGATCAACAGTATGCCACTACGTGGAGTAAGAGAAGTGTGAAAATGCTGATGCGAAGAAACAGGGGAGAAGAATACGAGGAGCAAGAAAAAAAAAGCAAAATACAAAAACGAGGAGAACACAAGGGGCGAAAATCAGAGGAGGATCAACAGTATGCCACTACGTGGAGTAAGAGAAGTGTGAAAAACCCGAGGCGAAGAAACAGGGGAGAAGAATACGAGGAGCAAGAAAAAAAAAGCAAAATACAAAAACGAAGAGAACACAAGGGGCGAAAATCAGAGGAGGATCAAAAGTGTGGCACTGCGTGGAGTAAGAGAAGTGTGAAAAACCCGAGGCGAAGAAACAGGGGAGAAGAATACGAGGAGCAAGAAAAAAAAAAGCAAAATACAAAAACGAGGAGAACACAAGGGGCGAAAATCAGAGGAGGATCAACAGTATGCCACTACGTGGAGTAAGAGAAGTGTGAAAATGCTGATGCGAAGAAACAGGGGAGAAGAATACGAGGAGCAAGAAAAAAAAAGCAAAATACAAAAACGAGGAGAACACAAGGGGCGAAAATCAGAGGAGGATCAACAGTATGCCACTACGTGGAGTAAGAGAAGTGTGAAAAACCCGAGGCGAAGAAACAGGGGAGAAGAATACGAGGAGCAAGAAAAAAAAAGCAAAATACAAAAACGAGGAGAACACAAGGGGCGAAAATCAGAGGAGGATCAACAGTATGCCACTACGTGGAGTAAGAGAAGTCTGAAAATGCTGATGCGAAGAAACAGGGGAGAAGAATACGAGGAGCAAGGAAAAAAAAGCAAAATACAAAAACGAGGAGAACACAAGGGGCGAAAATCAGAGGAGGATCAACAGTATGCCACTACGTGGAGTAAGAGAAGTGTGAAAAACCCGAGGCGAAGAAACAGGGGAGAAGAATAGGAGGAGCAAGAAAAAAAAAGCAAAATACAAAAACGAGGAGAACACAAGGGGCGAAAATCAGAGGAGGATCAAAAGTGTGGCAGTACGTGGAGTAAGAGAAGTGTGAAAAACCCGAGGCTAAGAAACAGGGGAGAAGAATACGAGGAGCAAGAAAAAAAAAGCAAAATACAAAAACGAGGAGAACACAAGGGGCGAAAATCAGAGGAGGATCAACAGTATGCCACTACGTGGAGTAAGAGAAGTGTGAAAAACCCGAGGCGAAGAAACAGGGGAGAAGAATACGAGGAGCAAGAAAAAAAAAGCAAAATACAAAAACGAGGAGAACACAAGGGGCGAAAATCAGAGGAGGATCAACAGTATGCCACTACGTGGAGTAAGAGAAGTGTGAAAATGCTGATGCGAAGAAACAGGGGAGAAGAATACGAGGAGCAAGAAAAAAAAAGCAAAATACAAAAACGAGGAGAACACAAGGGGCGAAAATCAGAGGAGGATCAACAGTATGCCACTACGTGGAGTAAGAGAAGTGTGAAAATGCTGATGCGAAGAAACAGGGGAGAAGAATACGAGGAGCAAGAAAAAAAAAGCAAAATACAAAAACGAGGAGAACACAAGGGGCGAAAATCAGAGGAGGATCAACAGTATGCCACTACGTGGAGTAAGAGAAGTGTGAAAAACCCGAGGCGAAGAAACAGGGGAGAAGAATACGAGGAGCAAGAAAAAAAAAGCAAAATACAAAAACGAAGAGAACACAAGGGGCGAAAATCAGAGGAGGATCAAAAGTGTGGCACTGCGTGGAGTAAGAGAAGTGTGAAAAACCCGAGGCGAAGAAACAGGGGAGAAGAATACGAGGAGAAAGAAAAAAAAAAGCAAAATACAAAAACGAGGAGAACACAAGGGGCGAAAATCAGAGGAGGATCAACAGTATGCCACTACGTGGAGTAAGAGAAGTGTGAAAATGCTGATGCGAAGAAACAGGGGAGAAGAATACGAGGAGCAAGGAAAAAAAAGCAAAATACAAAAACGAGGAGAACACAAGGGGCGAAAATCAGAGGAGGATCAACAGTATGCCACTACGTGGAGTAAGAGAAGTGTGAAAAACCCGAGGCGAAGAAACAGGGGAGAAGAATACGAGGAGCAAGAAAAAAAAAGCAAAATACAAAAACGAGGAGAACACAAGGGGCGAAAATCAGAGGAGGATCAACAGTATGTCACTACGTGGAGTAAGAGAAGTGTGACAAACCCGAGGCGAAGAAACAGGGGAGAAGAATACGAGGAGCAAGAAAAAAAAAGCAAAATACATAAACGAGGAGAACACAAGGGGCGAAAATCAGAGGAGGATCAACAGTATGCCACTACGTGGAGTAAGAGAAGTGTGAAACACCCGAGGCGAAGAAACAGGGGAGAAGAATACGAGGAGCAAGAAAAAAAAAGCAAAATACAAAAACGAGGAGAACACAAGGGGCGAAAATCAGAGGAGGATCAACAGTATGCCACTACGTGGAGTAAGAGAAGTGTGAAAATGCTGATGCGAAGAAACAGGGGAGAAGAATACGAGGAGCAAGAAAAAAAAAGCAAAATACAAAAACGAGGAGAACACAAGGGGCGAAAATCAGAGGAGGATCAACAGTATGCCACTACGTGGAGTAAGAGAAGTGTGAAAAACCCGAGGCGAAGAAACAGGGGAGAAGAATACGAGGAGCAAGAAAAAAAAAGCAAAATACAAAAACGAGGAGAACACAAGGGGCGAAAATCAGAGGAGGATCAACAGTATGCCACTACGTGGAGTAAGAGAAGTGTGAAAAACCCGAGGCGAAGAAACAGGGGAGAAGAATACGAGGAGCAAGAAAAAAAAAGCAAAATACAAAAACGAGGAGAACACAAGGGGCGAAAATCAGAGGAGGATCAACAGTATGCCACTACGTGGAGTAAGAGAAGTGTGAAAAACGCGAGGCGAAGAAACAGGGGAGAAAAATACGAGGAGCAAGAAAAAAAAAGCAAAATACAAAAACGAGGAGAACACAAGGGGCGAAAATCAGAGGAGGATCAACAGTATGCAACTACGTGGAGTAAGAGAAGTGTGAAAATGCTGATGCGAAGAAACAGGGGAGAAGAATACGAGGAGCAAGAAAAAAAAAGCAAAATACAAAAACGAGGAGACCACAAGGGGCGAAAATCAGAGGAGGATCAACAGTATGCCACTACGTGGAGTAAGAGAAGTGTGAAAAACCCGAGGCAAAGAAACAGGGGAGAAGAATACGAGGAGCAAGAAAAAAAAAGCAAAATACAAAAACGAGGAGACCACAAGGGGCGAAAATCAGAGGAGGATCAACAGTATGCCACTACGTGGAGTAAGAGAAGTGTGAAAAACCCGAGGCGAAGAAACAGGGGAGAAGAATACGAGGAGCAAGAAAAAAAAAGCAAAATACAAAAACGAAGAGAACACAAGGGGCGAAAATCAGAGGAGGATCAAAAGTGTGGCACTGCGTGGAGTAAGAGAAGTGTGAAAAACCCGAGGCGAAGAAACAGGGGAGAAGAATACGAGGAGCAAGAAAAAAAAAAGCAAAATACAAAAACGAGGAGAACACAAGGGGCGAAAATCAGAGGAGGATCAACAGTATGCCACTACGTGGAGTAAGAGAAGTGTGAAAATGCTGATGCGAAGAAACAGGGGAGAAGAATACGAGGAGCAAGAAAAAAAAAGCAAAATACAAAAACGAGGAGACCACAAGGGGCGAAAATCAGAGGAGGATCAACAGTATGCCACTACGTGGAGTAAGAGAAGTGTGAAAAACCCGAGGCAAAGAAACAGGGGAGAAGAATACGAGGAGCAAGAAAAAAAAAGCAAAATACAAAAACGAGGAGACCACAAGGGGCGAAAATCAGAGGAGGATCAACAGTATGCCACTACGTGGAGTAAGAGAAGTGTGAAAAACCCGAGGCGAAGAAACAGGGGAGAAGAATACGAGGAGCAAGAAAAAAAAAGCAAAATACAAAAACGAAGAGAACACAAGGGGCGAAAATCAGAGGAGGATCAAAAGTGTGGCACTGCGTGGAGTAAGAGAAGTGTGAAAAACCCGAGGCGAAGAAACAGGGGAGAAGAATACGAGGAGCAAGAAAAAAAAAAGCAAAATACAAAAACGAGGAGAACACAAGGGGCGAAAATCAGAGGAGGATCAACAGTATGCCACTACGTGGAGTAAGAGAAGTGTGAAAATGCTGATGCGAAGAAACAGGGGAGAAGAATACGAGGAGCAAGAAAAAAAAAGCAAAATACAAAAACGAGAAGAACACAAGGGGCGAAAATCAGAGGAGGATCAACAGTATGCCACTACGTGGAGTAAGAGAAGTGTGAAAAACCCGAGGCGAAGAAACAGGGGAGAAGAATACGAGGAGCAAGAAAAAAAAAGCAAAATACAAAAACGAGGAGAACACAAGGGGCGAAAATCAGAGGAGGATCAACAGTATGTCACTACGTGGAGTAAGAGAAGTGTGAAAAACCCGAGGCGAAGAAACAGGGGAGAAGAATACGAGGAGCAAGAAAAAAAAAGCAAAATACAAAAACGAGGAGAACACAAGGGGCGAAAATCAGAGGAGGATCAACAGTATGCCACTACGTGGAGTAAGAGAAGTGTGAAACACCCGAGGCGAAGAAACAGGGGAGAAGAATACGAGGAGCAAGAAAAAAAAAGCAAAATACAAAAACGAGGAGAACACAAGGGGCGAAAATCAGAGGAGGATCAACAGTATGCCACTACGTGGAGTAAGAGAAGTGTGAAAATGCTGATGCGAAGAAACAGGGGAGAAGAATACGAGGAGCAAGAAAAAAAAAGCAAAATACAAAAACGAGGAGAACACAAGGGGCGAAAATCAGAGGAGGATCAACAGTATGCCACTACGTGGAGTAAGAGAAGTGTGAAAAACCCGAGGCGAAGAAACAGGGGAGAAGAATACGAGGAGCAAGAAAAAAAAAGCAAAATACAAAAACGAGGAGAACACAAGGGGCGAAAATCAGAGGAGGATCAACAGTATGCCACTACGTGGAGTAAGAGAAGTGTGAAAAACCCGAGGCGAAGAAACAGGGGAGAAGAATACGAGGAGCAAGAAAAAAAAAGCAAAATACAAAAACGAGGAGAACACAAGGGGCGAAAATCAGAGGAGGATCAACAGTATGCCACTACGTGGAGTAAGAGAAGTGTGAAAAACGCGAGGCGAAGAAACAGGGGAGAAAAATACGAGGAGCAAGAAAAAAAAAGCAAAATACAAAAACGAGGAGAACACAAGGGGCGAAAATCAGAGGAGGATCAACAGTATGCCACTACGTGGAGTAAGAGAAGTGTGAAAATGCTGATGCGAAGAAACAGGGGAGAAGAATACGAGGAGCAAGAAAAAAAAAGCAAAATACAAAAACGAGGAGACCACAAGGGGCGAAAATCAGAGGAGGATCAACAGTATGCCACTACGTGGAGTAAGAGAAGTGTGAAAAACCCGAGGCGAAGAAACAGGGGAGAAGAATACGAGGAGCAAGAAAAAAAAAGCAAAATACAAAAACGAGGAGAACACAAGGGGCGAAAATCAGAGGAGGATCAAAAGTGTGGCACTACGTGGAGTAAGAGAAGTGTGAAAAACCCGAGGCGAAGAAACAGGGGAGAAGAATACGAGGAGCAAGAAAAAAAAAGCAAAATACAAAAACGAGGAGAACACAAGGGGCGAAAATCAGAGGAGGATCAACAGTATGCCACTACGTGGAGTAAGAGAAGTGTGAAAAACCCGAGGCGAAGAAACAGGGGAGAAGAATACGAGGAGCAAGAAAAAAAAAGCAAAATACAAAAACGAGGAGAACACAAGGGGCGAAAATCAGAGGAGGATCAACAGTATGCCACTACGTGGAGTAAGAGAAGTGTGAAAAACCCGAGGCGAAGAAACAGGGGAGAAGAATACGAGGAGCAAGAAAAAAAAAGCAAAATACAAAAACGAGGAGAACACAAGGGGCGAAAATCAGAGGAGGATCAACAGTATGCCACTACGTGGAGTAAGAGAAGTGTGAAAATGCTGATGCGAAGAAACAGGGGAGAAGAATACGAGGAGCAAGAAAAAAAAAGCAAAATACAAAAACGAGGAGAACACAAGGGGCGAAAATCAGAGGAGGATCAACAGTATGCCACTACGTGGAGTAAGAGAAGTGTGAAAAACCCGAGGCGAAGAAACAGGGGAGAAGAATACGAGGAGCAAGAAAAAAAAAGCAAAATACAAAAACGAGGAGAACACAAGGGGCGAAAATCAGAGGAGGATCAACAGTATGCCACTACGTGGAGTAAGAGAAGTGTGAAAATGCTGATGCGAAGAAACAGGGGAGAAGAATACGAGGAGCAAGAAAAAAAAAGCAAAATACAAAAACGAGGAGAACACAAGGGGCGAAAATCAGAGGAGGATCAACAGTATGCCACTACGTGGAGTAAGAGAAGTGTGAAAATGCTGATGCGAAGAAACAGGGGAGAAGAATACGAGGAGCAAGAAAAAAAAAGCAAAATACAAAAACGAAGAGAACACAAGGGGCGAAAATCAGAGGAGGATCAACAGTATGCCACTACGTGGAGTAAGAGAAGTGTGAAAATGCTGATGCGAAGAAACAGGGGAGAAGAATATGAGGAGCAAGAAAAAAAAAGCAAAATACAAAAACGAGGAGAACACAAGGGGCGAAAATCAGAGGAGGATCAACAGTATGCCACTACGTGGAGTAAGAGAAGTGTGAAAAACCCGAGGCGAAGAAACAGGGGAGAAGAATACGAGGAGCAAGAAAAAAAAAGCAAAATACAAAAACGAAGAGAACACAAGGGGCGAAAATCAGAGGAGGATCAAAAGTGTGGCACTGCGTGGAGTAAGAGAAGTGTGAAAAACCCGAGGCGAAGAAACAGGGGAGAAGAATACGAGGAGCAAGAAAAAAAAAAGCAAAATACAAAAACGAGGAGAACACAAGGGGCGAAAATCAGAGGAGGATCAACAGTATGCCACTACGTGGAGTAAGAGAAGTGTGAAAATGCTGATGCGAAGAAACAGGGGAGAAGAATACGAGGAGCAAGAAAAAAAAAGCAAAATACAAAAACGAGGAGAACACAAGGGGCGAAAATCAGAGGAGGATCAACAGTATGCCACTACGTGGAGTAAGAGAAGTGTGAAAAACCCGAGGCGAAGAAACAGGGGAGAAGAATACGAGGAGCAAGAAAAAAAAAGCAAAATACAAAAACGAGGAGAACACAAGGGGCGAAAATCAGAGGAGGATCAACAGTATGCCACTACGTGGAGTAAGAGAAGTGTGAAAATGCTGATGCGAAGAAACAGGGGAGAAGAATACGAGGAGCAAGGAAAAAAAAGCAAAATACAAAAACGAGGAGACCACAAGGGGCGAAAATCAGAGGAGGATCAACAGTATGCCACTACGTGGAGTAAGAGAAGTGTGAAAAACCCGAGGCGAAGAAACAGGGGAGAAGAATAGGAGGAGCAAGAAAAAAAAAGCAAAATACAAAAACGAGGAGAACACAAGGGGCGAAAATCAGAGGAGGATCAAAAGTGTGGCAGTACGTGGAGTAAGAGAAGTGTGAAAAACCCGATGCTAAGAAACAGGGGAGAAGAATACGAGGAGCAAGAAAAAAAAAGCAAAATACAAAAACGAGGAGAACACAAGGGGCGAAAATCAGAGGAGGATCAACAGTATGCCACTACGTGGAGTAAGAGAAGTGTGAAAAACCCGAGGCGAAGAAACAGGGGAGAAGAATACGAGGAGCAAGAAAAAAAAAGCAAAATACAAAAACGAGGAGAACACAAGGGGCGAAAATCAGAGGAGGATCAACAGTATGCCACTACGTGGAGTAAGAGAAGTGTGAAAATGCTGATGCGAAGAAACAGGGGAGAAGAATACGAGGAGCAAGAAAAAAAAAGCAAAATACAAAAACGAGGAGAACACAAGGGGCGAAAATCAGAGGAGGATCAACAGTATGCCACTACGTGGAGTAAGAGAAGTGTGAAAAACCCGAGGCGAAGAAACAGGGGAGAAGAATACGAGGAGCAAGAAAAAAAAAGCAAAATACAAAAACGAGGAGAACACAAGGGGCGAAAATCAGAGGAGGATCAACAGTATGCCACTACGTGGAGTAAGAGAAGTGTGAAAATGCTGATGCGAAGAAACAGGGGAGAAGAATACGAGGAGCAAGAAAAAAAAAGCAAAATACAAAAACGAGGAGAACACAAGGGGCGAAAATCAGAGGAGGATCAACAGTATGCCACTACGTGGAGTAAGAGAAGTGTGAAAATGCTGATGCGAAGAAACAGGGGAGAAGAATACGAGGAGCAAGAAAAAAAAAGCAAAATACAAAAACGAGGAGAACACAAGGGGCGAAAATCAGAGGAGGATCAACAGTATGCCACTACGTGGAGTAAGAGAAGTGTGAAAATGCTGATGCGAAGAAACAGGGGAGAAGAATACGAGGAGCAAGAAAAAAAAAGCAAAATACAAAAACGAGGAGAACACAAGGGGCGAAAATCAGAGGAGGATCAACAGTATGCCACTACGTGGAGTAAGAGAAGTGTGAAAAACCCGAGGCGAAGAAACAGGGGAGAAGAATACGAGGAGCAAGAAAAAAAAAGCAAAATACAAAAACGAAGAGAACACAAGGGGCGAAAATCAGAGGAGGATCAAAAGTGTGGCACTGCGTGGAGTAAGAGAAGTGTGAAAAACCCGAGGCGAAGAAACAGGGGAGAAGAATACGAGGAGCAAAAAAAAAAAAAGCAAAATACAAAAACGAGGAGAACACAAGGGGCGAAAATCAGAGGAGGATCAACAGTATGCCACTACGTGGAGTAAGAGAAGTGTGAAAATGCTGATGCGAAGAAACAGGGGAGAAGAATACGAGGAGCAAGAAAAAAAAAGCAAAATACAAAAACGAGGAGAACACAAGGGGCGAAAATCAGAGGAGGATCAACAGTATGCCACTACGTGGAGTAAGAGAAGTGTGAAAAACCCGAGGCGAAGAAACAGGGGAGAAGAATACGAGGAGCAAGAAAAAAAAAGCAAAATACAAAAACGAGGAGAACACAAGGGGCGAAAATCAGAGGAGGATCAACAGTATGCCACTACGTGGAGTAAGAGAAGTCTGAAAATGCTGATGCGAAGAAACAGGGGAGAAGAATACGAGGAGCAAGGAAAAAAAAGCAAAATACAAAAACGAGGAGACCACAAGGGGCGAAAATCAGAGGAGGATCAACAGTATGCCACTACGTGGAGTAAGAGAAGTGTGAAAAACCCGAGGCGAAGAAACAGGGGAGAAGAATAGGAGGAGCAAGAAAAAAAAAGCAAAATACAAAAACGAGGAGAACACAAGGGGCGAAAATCAGAGGAGGATCAAAAGTGTGGCAGTACGTGGAGTAAGGGAAGTGTGAAAAACCCGAGGCTAAGAAACAGGGGAGAAGAATACGAGGAGCAAGAAAAAAAAAGCAAAATACAAAAACGAGGAGAACACAAGGGGCGAAAATCAGAGGAGGATCAACAGTATGCCACTACGTGGAGTAAGAGAAGTGTGAAAATGCTGATGCGAAGAAACAGGGGAGAAGAATACGAGGAGCAAGAAAAAAAAAGCAAAATACAAAAACGAGGAGAACACAAGGGGCGAAAATCAGAGGAGGATCAACAGTATGCCACTACGTGGAGTAAGAGAAGTGTGAAAATGCTGATGCGAAGAAACAGGGGAGAAGAATACGAGGAGCAAAAAAAAAAAGCAAAATACAAAAACGAGGAGAACACAAGGGGCGAAAATCAGAGGAGGATCAACAGTATGCCACTACGTGGAGTAAGAGAAGTGTGAAAATGCTGATGCGAAGAAACAGGGGAGAAGAATACGAGGAGCAAGAAAAAAAAAGCAAAATACAAAAACGAGGAGAACACAAGGGGCGAAAATCAGAGGAGGATCAACAGTATGCCACTACGTGGAGTAAGAGAAGTGTGAAAAACCCGAGGCGAAGAAACAGGGGAGAAGAATACGAGGAGCAAGAAAAAAAAAGCAAAATACAAAAACGAAGAGAACACAAGGGGCGAAAATCAGAGGAGGATCAAAAGTGTGGCACTGCGTGGAGTAAGAGAAGTGTGAAAAACCCGAGGCGAAGAAACAGGGGAGAAGAATACGAGGAGCAAGAAAAAAAAAAGCAAAAAACAAAAACGAGGAGAACACAAGGGGCGAAAATCAGAGGAGGATCAACAGTATGCCACTACGTGGAGTAAGAGAAGTGTGAAAATGCTGATGCGAAGAAACAGGGGAGAAGAATACGAGGAGCAAGGAAAAAAAAGCAAAATACAAAAACGAGGAGAACACAAGGGGCGAAAATCAGAGGAGGATCAACAGTATGCCACTACGTGGAGTAAGAGAAGTGTGAAAAACCCGAGGCGAAGAAACAGGGGAGAAGAATACGAGGAGCAAGAAAAAAAAAGCAAAATACAAAAACGAGGAGAACACAAGGGGCGAAAATCAGAGGAGGATCAACAGTATGCCACTACGTGGAGTAAGAGAAGTGTGACAAACCCGAGGCGAAGAAACAGGGGAGAAGAATACGAGGAGCAAGAAAAAAAAAGCAAAATACAAAAACGAGGAGAACACAAGGGGCGAAAATCAGAGGAGGATCAACAGTATGCCACTACGTGGAGTAAGAGAAGTGTGAAACACCCGAGGCGAAGAAACAGGGGAGAAGAATACGAGGAGCAAGAAAAAAAAAGCAAAATACAAAAACGAGGAGAACACAAGGGGCGAAAATCAGAGGAGGATCAACAGTATGCCACTACGTGGAGTAAGAGAAGTGTGAAAATGCTGATGCGAAGAAACAGGGGAGAAGAATACGAGGAGCAAGAAAAAAAAAGCAAAATACAAAAACGAGGAGAACACAAGGGGCGAAAATCAGAGGAGGATCAACAGTATGCCACTACGTGGAGTAAGAGAAGTGTGAAAAACCCGAGGCGAAGAAACAGGGGAGAAGAATACGAGGAGCAAGAAAAAAAAAGCAAAATACAAAAACGAGGAGAACACAAGGGGCGAAAATCAGAGGAGGATCAACAGTATGCCACTACGTGGAGTAAGAGAAGTGTGAAAATGCTGATGCGAAGAAACAGGGGAGAAGAATACGAGGAGCAAGAAAAAAAAAGCAAAATACAAAAACGAGGAGACCACAAGGGGCGAAAATCAGAGGAGGATCAACAGTATGCCACTACGTGGAGTAAGAGAAGTGTGAAAAACCCGAGGCAAAGAAACAGGGGAGAAGAATACGAGGAGCAAGAAAAAAAAAGCAAAATACAAAAACGAGGAGACCACAAGGGGCGAAAATCAGAGGAGGATCAACAGTATGCCACTACGTGGAGTAAGAGAAGTGTGAAAAACCCGAGGCGAAGAAACAGGGGAGAAGAATACGAGGAGCAAGAAAAAAAAAGCAAAATACAAAAACGAAGAGAACACAAGGGGCGAAAATCAGAGGAGGATCAAAAGTGTGGCACTGCGTGGAGTAAGAGAAGTGTGAAAAACCCGAGGCGAAGAAACAGGGGAGAAGAATACGAGGAGCAAGAAAAAAAAAAGCAAAATACAAAAACGAGGAGAACACAAGGGGCGAAAATCAGAGGAGGATCAACAGTATGCCACTACGTGGAGTAAGAGAAGTGTGAAAATGCTGATGCGAAGAAACAGGGGAGAAGAATACGAGGAGCAAGAAAAAAAAAGCAAAATACAAAAACGAGGAGACCACAAGGGGCGAAAATCAGAGGAGGATCAACAGTATGCCACTACGTGGAGTAAGAGAAGTGTGAAAAACCCGAGGCAAAGAAACAGGGGAGAAGAATACGAGGAGCAAGAAAAAAAAAGCAAAATACAAAAACGAGGAGAACACAAGGGGCGAAAATCAGAGGAGGATCAACAGTATGCCACTACGTGGAGTAAGAGAAGTGTGAAAAACCCGAGGCGAAGAAACAGGGGAGAAGAATACGAGGAGCAAGAAAAAAAAAGCAAAATACAAAAACGAAGAGAACACAAGGGGCGAAAATCAGAGGAGGATCAAAAGTGTGGCACTGCGTGGAGTAAGAGAAGTGTGAAAAACCCGAGGCGAAGAAACAGGGGAGAAGAATACGAGGAGCAAGAAAAAAAAAAGCAAAATACAAAAACGAGGAGAACACAAGGGGCGAAAATCAGAGGAGGATCAACAGTATGCCACTACGTGGAGTAAGAGAAGTGTGAAAATGCTGATGCGAAGAAACAGGGGAGAAGAATACGAGGAGCAAGAAAAAAAAAGCAAAATACAAAAACGAGGAGAACACAAGGGGCGAAAATCAGAGGAGGATCAACAGTATGCCACTACGTGGAGTAAGAGAAGTGTGAAAAACCCGAGGCGAAGAAACAGGGGAGAAGAATACGAGGAGCAAGAAAAAAAAAGCAAAATACAAAAACGAGGAGAACACAAGGGGCGAAAATCAGAGGAGGATCAACAGTATGTCACTACGTGGAGTAAGAGAAGTGTGAAAAACCCGAGGCGAAGAAACAGGGGAGAAGAATACGAGGAGCAAGAAAAAAAAAGCAAAATACAAAAACGAGGAGAACACAAGGGGCGAAAATCAGAGGAGGATCAACAGTATGCCACTACGTGGAGTAAGAGAAGTGTGAAACACCCGAGGCGAAGAAACAGGGGAGAAGAATACGAGGAGCAAGAAAAAAAAAGCAAAATACAAAAACGAGGAGAACACAAGGGGCGAAAATCAGAGGAGGATCAACAGTATGCCACTACGTGGAGTAAGAGAAGTGTGAAAATGCTGATGCGAAGAAACAGGGGAGAAGAATACGAGGAGCAAGAAAAAAAAAGCAAAATACAAAAACGAGGAGAACACAAGGGGCGAAAATCAGAGGAGGATCAACAGTATGCCACTACGTGGAGTAAGAGAAGTGTGAAAAACCCGAGGCGAAGAAACAGGGGAGAAGAATACGAGGAGCAAGAAAAAAAAAGCAAAATACAAAAACGAGGAGAACACAAGGGGCGAAAATCAGAGGAGGATCAACAGTATGCCACTACGTGGAGTAAGAGAAGTGTGAAAAACCCGAGGCGAAGAAACAGGGGAGAAGAATACGAGGAGCAAGAAAAAAAAAGCAAAATACAAAAACGAGGAGAACACAAGGGGCGAAAATCAGAGGAGGATCAACAGTATGCCACTACGTGGAGTAAGAGAAGTGTGAAAAACGCGAGGCGAAGAAACAGGGGAGAAAAATACGAGGAGCAAGAAAAAAAAAGCAAAATACAAAAACGAGGAGAACACAAGGGGCGAAAATCAGAGGAGGATCAACAGTATGCCACTACGTGGAGTAAGAGAAGTGTGAAAATGCTGATGCGAAGAAACAGGGGAGAAGAATACGAGGAGCAAGAAAAAAAAAGCAAAATACAAAAACGAGGAGACCACAAGGGGCGAAAATCAGAGGAGGATCAACAGTATGCCACTACGTGGAGTAAGAGAAGTGTGAAAAACCCGAGGCGAAGAAACAGGGGAGAAGAATACGAGGAGCAAGAAAAAAAAAGCAAAATACAAAAACGAGGAGAACACAAGGGGCGAAAATCAGAGGAGGATCAAAAGTGTGGCACTACGTGGAGTAAGAGAAGTGTGAAAAACCCGAGGCGAAGAAACAGGGGAGAAGAATACGAGGAGCAAGAAAAAAAAAGCAAAATACAAAAACGAGGAGAACACAAGGGGCGAAAATCAGAGGAGGATCAACAGTATGCCACTACGTGGAGTAAGAGAAGTGTGAAAAACCCGAGGCGAAGAAACAGGGGAGAAGAATACGAGGAGCAAGAAAAAAAAAGCAAAATACAAAAACGAGGAGAACACAAGGGGCGAAAATCAGAGGAGGATCAACAGTATGCCACTACGTGGAGTAAGAGAAGTGTGAAAAACCCGAGGCGAAGAAACAGGGGAGAAGAATACGAGGAGCAAGAAAAAAAAAGCAAAATACAAAAACGAGGATAACACAAGGGGCGAAAATCAGAGGAGGATCAACAGTATGCCACTACGTGGAGTAAGAGAAGTGTGAAAATGCTGATGCGAAGAAACAGGGGAGAAGAATACGAGGAGCAAGAAAAAAAAAGCAAAATACAAAAACGAGGAGAACACAAGGGGCGAAAATCAGAGGAGGATCAACAGTATGCCACTACGTGGAGTAAGAGAAGTGTGAAAAACCCGAGGCGAAGAAACAGGGGAGAAGAATACGAGGAGCAAGAAAAAAAAAGCAAAATACAAAAACGAGGAGAACACAAGGGGCGAAAATCAGAGGAGGATCAACAGTATGCCACTACGTGGAGTAAGAGAAGTGTGAAAATGCTGATGCGAAGAAACAGGGGAGAAGAATACGAGGAGCAAGAAAAAAAAAGCAAAATACAAAAACGAGGAGAACACAAGGGGCGAAAATCAGAGGAGGATCAACAGTATGCCACTACGTGGAGTAAGAGAAGTGTGAAAATGCTGATGCGAAGAAACAGGGGAGAAGAATACGAGGAGCAAGAAAAAAAAAGCAAAATACAAAAACGAAGAGAACACAAGGGGCGAAAATCAGAGGAGGATCAACAGTATGCCACTACGTGGAGTAAGAGAAGTGTGAAAATGCTGATGCGAAGAAACAGGGGAGAAGAATATGAGGAGCAAGAAAAAAAAAGCAAAATACAAAAACGAGGAGAACACAAGGGGCGAAAATCAGAGGAGGATCAACAGTATGCCACTACGTGGAGTAAGAGAAGTGTGAAAAACCCGAGGCGAAGAAACAGGGGAGAAGAATACGAGGAGCAAGAAAAAAAAAGCAAAATACAAAAACGAAGAGAACACAAGGGGCGAAAATCAGAGGAGGATCAAAAGTGTGGCACTGCGTGGAGTAAGAGAAGTGTGAAAAACCCGAGGCGAAGAAACAGGGGAGAAGAATACGAGGAGCAAAAAAAAAAAAAGCAAAATACAAAAACGAGGAGAACACAAGGGGCGAAAATCAGAGGAGGATCAACAGTATGCCACTACGTGGAGTAAGAGAAGTGTGAAAATGCTGATGCGAAGAAACAGGGGAGAAGAATACGAGGAGCAAGAAAAAAAAAGCAAAATACAAAAACGAGGAGAACACAAGGGGCGAAAATCAAAGGAGGATCAACAGTATGCCACTACGTGGAGTAAGAGAAGTGTGAAAAACCCGAGGCGAAGAAACAGGGGAGAAGAATACGAGGAGCAAGAAAAAAAAAGCAAAATACAAAAACGAGGAGAACACAAGGGGCGAAAATCAGAGGAGGATCAACAGTATGCCACTACGTGGAGTAAGAGAAGTGTGAAAATGCTGATGCGAAGAAACAGGGGAGAAGAATACGAGGAGCAAGGAAAAAAAAGCAAAATACAAAAACGAGGAGACCACAAGGGGCGAAAATCAGAGGAGGATCAACAGTATGCCACTACGTGGAGTAAGAGAAGTGTGAAAAACCCGAGGCGAAGAAACAGGGGAGAAGAATAGGAGGAGCAAGAAAAAAAAAGCAAAATACAAAAACGAGGAGAACACAAGGGGCGAAAATCAGAGGAGGATCAAAAGTGTGGCAGTACGTGGAGTAAGAGAAGTGTGAAAAACCCGATGCGAAGAAACAGGGGAGAAGAATACGAGGAGCAAGAAAAAAAAAGCAAAATACAAAAACGAGGAGAACACAAGGGGCGAAAATCAGAGGAGGATCAACAGTATGCCACTACGTGGAGTAAGAGAAGTGTGAAAAACCCGAGGCGAAGAAACAGGGGAGAAGAATACGAGGAGCAAGAAAAAAAAAGCAAAATACAAAAACGAGGAGAACACAAGGGGCGAAAATCAGAGGAGGATCAACAGTATGCCACTACGTGGAGTAAGAGAAGTGTGAAAATGCTGATGCGAAGAAACAGGGGAGAAGAATACGAGGAGCAAGAAAAAAAAAGCAAAATACAAAAACGAGGAGAACACAAGGGGCGAAAATCAGAGGAGGATCAACAGTATGCCACTACGTGGAGTAAGAGAAGTGTGAAAAACCCGAGGCGAAGAAACAGGGGAGAAGAATACGAGGAGCAAGAAAAAAAAAGCAAAATACAAAAACGAGGAGAACACAAGGGGCGAAAATCAGAGGAGGATCAACAGTATGCCACTACGTGGAGTAAGAGAAGTGTGAAAATGCTGATGCGAAGAAACAGGGGAGAAGAATACGAGGAGCAAGAAAAAAAAAGCAAAATACAAAAACGAGGAGAACACAAGGGGCGAAAATCAGAGGAGGATCAACAGTATGCCACTACGTGGAGTAAGAGAAGTGTGAAAATGCTGATGCGAAGAAACAGGGGAGAAGAATACGAGGAGCAAGAAAAAAAAAGCAAAATACAAAAACGAGGAGAACACAAGGGGCGAAAATCAGAGGAGGATCAACAGTATGCCACTACGTGGAGTAAGAGAAGTGTGAAAATGCTGATGCGAAGAAACAGGGGAGAAGAATACGAGGAGCAAGAAAAAAAAAGCAAAATACAAAAACGAGGAGAACACAAGGGGCGAAAATCAGAGGAGGATCAACAGTATGCCACTACGTGGAGTAAGAGAAGTGTGAAAAACCCGAGGCGAAGAAACAGGGGAGAAGAATACGAGGAGCAAGAAAAAAAAAGCAAAAAACAAAAACGAAGAGAACAAAAGGGGCGAAAATCAGAGGAGGATCAAAAGTGTGGCACTGCGTGGAGTAAGAGAAGTGTGAAAAACCCGAGGCGAAGAAACAGGGGAGAAGAATACGAGGAGCAAGAAAAAAAAAAGCAAAATACAAAAACGAGGAGAACACAAGGGGCGAAAATCAGAGGAGGATCAACAGTATGCCACTACGTGGAGTAAGAGAAGTGTGAAAATGCTGATGCGAAGAAACAGGGGAGAAGAATACGAGGAGCAAGAAAAAAAAAGCAAAATACAAAAACGAGGAGAACACAAGGGGCGAAAATCAGAGGAGGATCAACAGTATGCCACTACGTGGAGTAAGAGAAGTGTGAAAAACCCGAGGCGAAGAAACAGGGGAGAAGAATACGAGGAGCAAGAAAAAAAAAGCAAAATACAAAAACGAGGAGAACACAAGGGGCGAAAATCAGAGGAGGATCAACAGTATGCCACTACGTGGAGTAAGAGAAGTCTGAAAATGCTGATGCGAAGAAACAGGGGAGAAGAATACGAGGAGCAAGGAAAAAAAAGCAAAATACAAAAACGAGGAGACCACAAGGGGCGAAAATCAGAGGAGGATCAACAGTATGCCACTACGTGGAGTAAGAGAAGTGTGAAAAACCCGAGGCGAAGAAACAGGGGAGAAGAATAGGAGGAGCAAGAAAAAAAAAGCAAAATACAAAAACGAGGAGAACACAAGGGGCGAAAATCAGAGGAGGATCAAAAGTGTGGCAGTACGTGGAGTAAGGGAAGTGTGAAAAACCCGAGGCTAAGAAACAGGGGAGAAGAATACGAGGAGCAAGAAAAAAAAAGCAAAATACAAAAACGAGGAGAACACAAGGGGCGAAAATCAGAGGAGGATCAACAGTATGCCACTACGTGGAGTAAGAGAAGTGTGAAAATGCTGATGCGAAGAAACAGGGGAGAAGAATACGAGGAGCAAGAAAAAAAAAGCAAAATACAAAAACGAGGAGAACACAAGGGGCGAAAATCAGAGGAGGATCAACAGTATGCCACTACGTGGAGTAAGAGAAGTGTGAAAATGCTGATGCGAAGAAACAGGGGAGAAGAATACGAGGAGCAAGAAAAAAAAAGCAAAATACAAAAACGAGGAGAACACAAGGGGCGAAAATCAGAGGAGGATCAACAGTATGCCACTACGTGGAGTAAGAGAAGTGTGAAAATGCTGATGTGAAGAAACAGGGGAGAAGAATACGAGGAGCAAGAAAAAAAAAGCAAAATACAAAAACGAGGAGAACACAAGGGGCGAAAATCAGAGGAGGATCAACAGTATGCCACTACGTGGAGTAAGAGAAGTGTGAAAAACCCGAGGCGAAGAAACAGGGGAGAAGAATACGAGGAGCAAGAAAAAAAAAGCAAAATACAAAAACGAAGAGAACACAAGGGGCGAAAATCAGAGGAGGATCAAAAGTGTGGCACTACGTGGAGTAAGAGAAGTGTGAAAAACCCGAGGCGAAGAAACAGGGGAGAAGAATACGAGGAGCAAGAAAAAAAAAAGCAAAATACAAAAACGAGGAGAACACAAGGGGCGAAAATCAGAGGAGGATCAACAGTATGCCACTACGTGGAGTAAGAGAAGTGTGAAAATGCTGATGCGAAGAAACAGGGGAGAAGAATACGAGGAGCAAGGAAAAAAAAGCAAAATACAAAAACGAGGAGAACACAAGGGGCGAAAATCAGAGGAGGATCAACAGTACGCCACTACGTGGAGTAAGAGAAGTGTGAAAAACCCGAGGCGAAGAAACAGGGGAGAAGAATACGAGGAGCAAGAAAAAAAAAGCAAAATACAAAAACGAGGAGAACACAAGGGGCGAAAATCAGAGGAGGATCAACAGTATGTCACTACGTGGAGTAAGAGAAGTGTGACAAACCCGAGGCGAAGAAACAGGGGAGAAGAATACGAGGAGCAAGAAAAAAAAAGCAAAATACAAAAACGAGGAGAACACAAGGGGCGAAAATCAGAGGAGGATCAACAGTATGCCACTACGTGGAGTAAGAGAAGTGTGAAACACCCGAGGCGAAGAAACAGGGGAGAAGAATACGAGGAGCAAGAAAAAAAAAGCAAAATACAAAAACGAGGAGAACACAAGGGGCGAAAATCAGAGGAGGATCAACAGTATGCCACTACGTGGAGTAAGAGAAGTGTGAAAATGCTGATGCGAAGAAACAGGGGAGAAGAATACGAGGAGCAAGAAAAAAAAAGCAAAATACAAAAACGAGGAGAACACAAGGGGCGAAAATCAGAGGAGGATCAACAGTATGCCACTACGTGGAGTAAGAGAAGTGTGAAAAACCCGAGGCGAAGAAACAGGGGAGAAGAATACGAGGAGCAAGAAAAAAAAAGCAAAATACAAAAACGAGGAGAACACAAGGGGCGAAAATCAGAGGAGGATCAACAGTATGCCACTACGTGGAGTAAGAGAAGTGTGAAAAACCCGAGGCGAAGAAACAGGGGAGAAGAATACGAGGAGCAAGAAAAAAAAAGCAAAATACAAAAACGAGGAGAACACAAGGGGCGAAAATCAGAGGAGGATCAACAGTATGCCACTACGTGGAGTAAGAGAAGTGTGAAAAACGCGAGGCGAAGAAACAGGGGAGAAAAATACGAGGAGCAAGAAAAAAAAAGCAAAATACAAAAACGAGGAGAACACAAGGGGCGAAAATCAGAGGAGGATCAACAGTATGCCACTACGTGGAGTAAGAGAAGTGTGAAAATGCTGATGCGAAGAAACAGGGGAGAAGAATACGAGGAGCAAGAAAAAAAAAGCAAAATACAAAAACGAGGAGACCACAAGGGGCGAAAATCAGAGGAGGATCAACAGTATGCCACTACGTGGAGTAAGAGAAGTGTGAAAAACCCGAGGCGAAGAAACAGGGGAGAAGAATACGAGGAGCAAGAAAAAAAAAGCAAAATACAAAAACGAGGAGAACACAAGGGGCGAAAATCAGAGGAGGATCAACAGTATGCCACTACGTGGAGTAAGAGAAGTGTGAAAAACCCGAGGCGAAGAAACAGGGGAGAAGAATACGAGGAGCAAGAAAAAAAAAGCAAAATACAAAAACGAGGAGAACACAAGGGGCGAAAATCAGAGGAGGATCAAAAGTGTGGCACTACGTGGAGTAAGAGAAGTGTGAAAAACGCGAGGTGAAGAAACAGGGGAGAAGAATACGAGGAGCAAGAAAAAAAAAGCAAAATACAAAAACGAGGAGAACACAAGGGGCGAAAATCAGAGGAGGATCAACAGTATGCCACTACGTGG
Source organism: Cervus elaphus (assembly GCF_910594005.1). Taxonomy (NCBI): domain Eukaryota; kingdom Metazoa; phylum Chordata; class Mammalia; order Artiodactyla; family Cervidae; genus Cervus; species Cervus elaphus. Next base: position 85,415,129 of record NC_057836.1, read on the forward strand.
AGTAAGAGAAGTGTGAAAAACCCGAGGCGAAGAAACAGGGGAGAAGAATACGAGGAGCAAGAAAAAAAAAGCAAAATACAAAAACGAGGAGAACACAAGGGGCGAAAATCAGAGGAGGATCAACAGTATGCCACTACGTGGAGTAAGAGAAGTGTGAAAAACCCGAGGCGAAGAAACAGGGGAGAAGAATACGAGGAGCAAGAAAAAAAAAGCAAAATACAAAAACGAGGAGAACACAAGGGGCGAAAATCAGAGGAGGATCAACAGTATGCCACTACGTGGAGTAAGAGAAGTGTGAAAATGCTGATGCGAAGAAACAGGGGAGAAGAATACGAGGAGCAAGAAAAAAAAAGCAAAATACAAAAACGAGGAGAACACAAGGGGCGAAAATCAGAGGAGGATCAACAGTATGCCACTACGTGGAGTAAGAGAAGTGTGAAAAACCCGAGGCGAAGAAACAGGGGAGAAGAATACGAGGAGCAAGAAAAAAAAAGCAAAATACAAAAACGAGGAGAACACAAGGGGCGAAAATCAGAGGAGGATCAACAGTATGCCACTACGTGGAGTAAGAGAAGTGTGAAAATGCTGATGCGAAGAAACAGGGGAGAAGAATACGAGGAGCAAGAAAAAAAAAGCAAAATACAAAAAAGAGGAGAACACAAGGGGCGAAAATCAGAGGAGGATCAACAGTATGCCACTACGTGGAGTAAGAGAAGTGTGAAACACCCGAGGCGAAGAAACAGGGGAGAAGAATACGAGGAGCAAGAAAAAAAAAGCAAAATACAAAAACGAGGAGAACACAAGGGGCGAAAATCAGAGGAGGATCAACAGTATGCCACTACGTGGAGTAAGAGAAGTGTGAAAATGCTGATGCGAAGAAACAGGGGAGAAGAATACGAGGAGCAAGAAAAAAAAAGCAAAATACAAAAACGAGGAGAACACAAGGGGCGAAAATCAGAGGAGGATCAACAGTATGCCACTACGTGGAGTAAGAGAAGTGTGAAAAACCCGAGGCGAAGAAACAGGGGAGAAGAATACGAGGAGCAAGAAAAAAAAAGCAAAATACAAAAACGAGGAGAACACAAGGGGCGAAAATCAGAGGAGGATCAACAGTATGCCACTACGTGGAGTAAGAGAAGTGTGAAAAACCCGAGGCGAAGAAACAGGGGAGAAGAATACGAGGAGCAAGAAAAAAAAAGCAAAATACAAAAACGAGGAGAACACAAGGGGCGAAAATCAGAGGAGGATCAACAGTATGCCACTACGTGGAGTAAGAGAAGTGTGAAAAACGCGAGGCGAAGAAACAGGGGAGAAAAATACGAGGAGCAAGAAAAAAAAAGCAAAATACAAAAACGAGGAGAACACAAGGGGCGAAAATCAGAGGAGGATCAACAGTATGCCACTACGTGGAGTAAGAGAAGTGTGAAAATGCTGATGCGAAGAAACAGGGGAGAAGAATACGAGGAGCAAGAAAAAAAAAGCAAAATACAAAAACGAGGAGACCACAAGGGGCGAAAATCAGAGGAGGATCAACAGTATGCCACTACGTGGAGTAAGAGAAGTGTGAAAAACCCGAGGCAAAGAAACAGGGGAGAAGAATACGAGGAGCAAGAAAAAAAAAGCAAAATACAAAAACGAGGAGAACACAAGGGGCGAAAATCAGAGGAGGATCAAAAGTGTGGCACTACGTGGAGTAAGAGAAGTGTGAAAAACCCGAGGCGAAGAAACAGGGGAGAAGAATACGAGGAGCAAGAAAAAAAAAGCAAAATACAAAAACGAGGAGAACACAAGGGGCGAAAATCAGAGGAGGATCAAAAGTGTGGCACTACGTGGAGTAAGAGAAGTGTGAAAAACGCGAGGTGAAGAAACAGGGGAGAAGAATACGAGGAGCAAGAAAAAAAAAGCAAAATACAAAAACGAGGAGAACACAAGGGGCGAAAATCAGAGGAGGATCAACAGTATGCCACTACGTGGAGTAAGAGAAGTGTGAAAATGCTGATGCGAAGAAACAGGGGAGAAGAATACGAGGAGCAAGAAAAAAAAAGCAAAATACAAAAACGAGGAGAACACAAGGGGCGAAAATCAGAGGAGGATCAACAGTATGCCACTACGTGGAGTAAGAGAAGTGTGAAAAACCCGAGGCGAAGAAACAGGGGAGAAGAATACGAGGAGCAAGAAAAAAAAAGCAAAATACAAAAACGAGGAGAACACAAGGGGCGAAAATCAGAGGAGGATCAACAGTATGCCACTACGTGGAGTAAGAGAAGTGTGAAAATGCTGATGCGAAGAAACAGGGGAGAAGAATACGAGGAGCAAGAAAAAAAAAGCAAAATACAAAAACGAGGAGAACACAAGGGGCGAAAATCAGAGGAGGATCAACAGTATGCCACTACGTGGAGTAAGAGAAGTGTGAAAAACCCGAGGCGAAGAAACAGGGGAGAAGAATACGAGGAGCAAGAAAAAAAAAGCAAAATACAAAAACGAGGAGAACACAAGGGGCGAAAATCAGAGGAGGATCAACAGTATGCCACTACGTGGAGTAAGAGAAGTGTGAAAAACCCGAGGCGAAGAAACAGGGGAGAAGAATACGAGGAGCAAGAAAAAAAAAGCAAAATACAAAAACGAGGAGAACACAAGGGGCGAAAATCAGAGGAGGATCAACAGTATGCCACTACGTGGAGTAAGAGAAGTGTGAAACACCCGAGGCGAAGAAACAGGGGAGAAGAATACGAGGAGCAAGAAAAAAAAAGCAAAATACAAAAACGAGGAGAACACAAGGGGCGAAAATCAGAGGAGGATCAACAGTATGCCACTACGTGGAGTAAGAGAAGTGTGAAAATGCTGATGCGAAGAAACAGGGGAGAAGAATACGAGGAGCAAGAAAAAAAAAGCAAAATACAAAAACGAGGAGAACACAAGGGGCGAAAATCAGAGGAGGATCAACAGTATGCCACTACGTGGAGTAAGAGAAGTGTGAAAAACCCGAGGCGAAGAAACAGGGGAGAAGAATACGAGGAGCAAGAAAAAAAAAGCAAAATACAAAAACGAGGAGAACACAGGGGGCGAAAATCAGAGGAGGATCAACAGTATGCCACTACGTGGAGTAAGAGAAGTGTGAAAAACCCGAGGCGAAGAAACAGGGGAGAAGAATACGAGGAGCAAGAAAAAAAAAGCAAAATACAAAAACGAGGAGAACACAAGGGGCGAAAATCAGAGGAGGATCAACAGTATGCCACTACGTGGAGTAAGAGAAGTGTGAAAAACGCGAGGCGAAGAAACAGGGGAGAAAAATACGAGGAGCAAGAAAAAAAAAGCAAAATACAAAAACGAGGAGAACACAAGGGGCGAAAATCAGAGGAGGATCAACAGTATGCCACTACGTGGAGTAAGAGAAGTGTGAAAATGCTGATGCGAAGAAACAGGGGAGAAGAATACGAGGAGCAAGAAAAAAAAAGCAAAATACAAAAACGAGGAGACCACAAGGGGCGAAAATCAGAGGAGGATCAACAGTATGCCACTACGTGGAGTAAGAGAAGTGTGAAAAACCCGAGGCGAAGAAACAGGGGAGAAGAATACGAGGAGCAAGAAAAAAAAAGCAAAATACAAAAACGAGGAGAACACAAGGGGCGAAAATCAGAGGAGGATCAAAAGTGTGGCACTACGTGGAGTAAGAGAAGTGTGAAAAACCCGAGGCGAAGAAACAGGGGAGAAGAATACGAGGAGCAAGAAAAAAAAAGCAAAATACAAAAACGAGGAGAACACAAGGGGCGAAAATCAGAGGAGGATCAAAAGTGTGGCACTACGTGGAGTAAGAGAAGTGTGAAAAACGCGAGGCGAAGAAACAGGGGAGAAGAATACGAGGAGCAAGAAAAAAAAAGCAAAATACAAAAACGAGGAGAACACAAGGGGCGAAAATCAGAGGAGGATCAACAGTATGCCACTACGTGGAGTAAGAGAAGTGTGAAAAACCCGAGGCGAAGAAACAGGGGAGAAGAATACGAGGAGCAAGAAAAAAAAAGCAAAATACAAAAACGAGGAGAACACAAGGGGCGAAAATCAGAGGAGGATCAACAGTATGCCACTACGTGGAGTAAGAGAAGTGTGAAAAACCCGAGGCGAAGAAACAGGGGAGAAGAATACGAGGAGCAAGAAAAAAAAAGCAAAATACAAAAACGAGGAGAACACAAGGGGCGAAAATCAGAGGAGGATCAACAGTATGCCACTACGTGGAGTAAGAGAAGTGTGAAAATGCTGATGCGAAGAAACAGGGGAGAAGAATACGAGGAGCAAGAAAAAAAAAGCAAAATACAAAAACGAGGAGAACACAAGGGGCGAAAATCAGAGGAGGATCAACAGTATGCCACTACGTGGAGTAAGAGAAGTGTGAAAAACCCGAGGCGAAGAAACAGGGGAGAAGAATACGAGGAGCAAGAAAAAAAAAGCAAAATACAAAAACGAGGAGAACACAAGGGGCGAAAATCAGAGGAGGATCAACAGTATGCCACTACGTGGAGTAAGAGAAGTGTGAAAATGCTGATGCGAAGAAACAGGGGAGAAGAATACGAGGAGCAAGAAAAAAAAAGCAAAATACAAAAACGAGGAGAACACAAGGGGCGAAAATCAGAGGAGGATCAACAGTATGCCACTACGTGGAGTAAGAGAAGTGTGAAAATGCTGATGCGAAGAAACAGGGGAGAAGAATACGAGGAGCAAGAAAAAAAAAGCAAAATACAAAAACGAGGAGAACACAAGGGGCGAAAATCAGAGGAGGATCAAAAGTGTGGCAGTACGTGGAGTAAGAGAAGTGTGAAAAACCCGAGGCTAAGAAACAGGGGAGAAGAATACGAGGAGCAAGAAAAAAAAAGCAAAATACAAAAACGAGGAGAACACAAGGGGCGAAAATCAGAGGAGGATCAACAGTATGCCACTACGTGGAGTAAGAGAAGTGTGAAAAACCCGAGGCGAAGAAACAGGGGAGAAGAATACGAGGAGCAAGAAAAAAAAAGCAAAATACAAAAACGAGGAGAACACAAGGGGCGAAAATCAGAGGAGGATCAAAAGTGTGGCACTACGTGGAGTAAGAGAAGTGTGAAAAACGCGAGGCGAAGAAACAGGGGAGAAGAATACGAGGAGCAAGAAAAAAAAAGCAAAATACAAAAACGAGGAGAACACAAGGGGCGAAAATCAGAGGAGGATCAACAGTATGCCACTACGTGGAGTAAGAGAAGTGTGAAAAACCCGAGGCGAAGAAACAGGGGAGAAGAATACGAGGAGCAAGAAAAAAAAAGCAAAATACAAAAACGAGGAGAACACAAGGGGCGAAAATCAGAGGAGGATCAACAGTATGCCACTACGTGGAGTAAGAGAAGTGTGAAAAACCCGAGGCGAAGAAACAGGGGAGAAGAATACGAGGAGCAAGAAAAAAAAAGCAAAATACAAAAACGAGGAGAACACAAGGGGCGAAAATCAGAGGAGGATCAACAGTATGCCACTACGTGGAGTAAGAGAAGTGTGAAAATGCTGATGCGAAGAAACAGGGGAGAAGAATACGAGGAGCAAGAAAAAAAAAGCAAAATACAAAAACGAGGAGAACACAAGGGGCGAAAATCAGAGGAGGATCAACAGTATGCCACTACGTGGAGTAAGAGAAGTGTGAAAAACCCGAGGCGAAGAAACAGGGGAGAAGAATACGAGGAGCAAGAAAAAAAAAGCAAAATACAAAAACGAGGAGAACACAAGGGGCGAAAATCAGAGGAGGATCAACAGTATGCCACTACGTGGAGTAAGAGAAGTGTGAAAATGCTGATGCGAAGAAACAGGGGAGAAGAATACGAGGAGCAAGAAAAAAAAAGCAAAATACAAAAACGAGGAGAACACAAGGGGCGAAAATCAGAGGAGGATCAACAGTATGCCACTACGTGGAGTAAGAGAAGTGTGAAAATGCTGATGCGAAGAAACAGGGGAGAAGAATACGAGGAGCAAGAAAAAAAAAGCAAAATACAAAAACGAGGAGAACACAAGGGGCGAAAATCAGAGGAGGATCAACAGTATGCCACTACGTGGAGTAAGAGAAGTGTGAAAAACCCGAGCCGAAGAAACAGGGGAGAAGAATACGAGGAGCAAGAAAAAAAAAGCAAAATACAAAAACGAGGAGAACACAAGGGGCGAAAATCAGAGGAGGATCAACAGTATGCCACTACGTGGAGTAAGAGAAGTGTGAAAAACCCGAGGCGAAGAAACAGGGGAGAAGAATACGAGGAGCAAGAAAAAAAAAGCAAAATACAAAAACGAGGAGAACACAAGGGGCGAAAATCAGAGGAGGATCAACAGTATGCCACTACGTGGAGTAAGAGAAGTGTGAAAATGCTGATGTGAAGAAACAGGGGAGAAGAATACGAGGAGCAAGGAAAAAAAAGCAAAATACAAAAACGAGGAGACCACAAGGGGCGAAAATCAGAGGAGGATCAACAGTATGCCACTACGTGGAGTAAGAGAAGTGTGAAAATGCTGATGCGAAGAAACAGGGGAGAAGAATAGGAGGAGCAAGAAAAAAAAAGCAAAATACAAAAACGAGGAGAACACAAGGGGCGAAAATCAGAGGAGGATCAAAAGTGTGGCAGTACGTGGAGTAAGAGAAGTGTGAAAAACCCGAGGCTAAGAAACAGGGGAGAAGAATACGAGGAGCAAGAAAAAAAAAGCAAAATACAAAAACGAGGAGAACACAAGGGGCGAAAATCAGAGGAGGATCAACAGTATGCCACTACGTGGAGTAAGAGAAGTGTGAAAAACCCGAGGCGAAGAAACAGGGGAGAAGAATACGAGGAGCAAGAAAAAAAAAGCAAAATACAAAAACGAGGAGAACACAAGGGGCGAAAATCAGAGGAGGATCAACAGTATGCCACTACGTGGAGTAAGAGAAGTGTGAAAATGCTGATGCGAAGAAACAGGGGAGAAGAATACGAGGAGCAAGAAAAAAAAAGCAAAATACAAAAACGAGGAGAACACAAGGGGCGAAAATCAGAGGAGGATCAACAGTATGCCACTACGTGGAGTAAGAGAAGTGTGAAAAACCCGAGGCGAAGAAACAGGGGAGAAGAATACGAGGAGCAAGAAAAAAAAAGCAAAATACAAAAACGAGGAGAACACAAGGGGCGAAAATCAGAGGAGGATCAACAGTATGCCACTACGTGGAGTAAGAGAAGTGTGAAAATGCTGATGCGAAGAAACAGGGGAGAAGAATACGAGGAGCAAGAAAAAAAAAGCAAAATACAAAAACGAGGAGAACACAAGGGGCGAAAATCAGAGGAGGATCAACAGTATGCCACTACGTGGAGTAAGAGAAGTGTGAAAATGCTGATGCGAAGAAACAGGGGAGAAGAATACGAGGAGCAAGAAAAAAAAAGCAAAATACAAAAACGAGGAGAACACAAGGGGCGAAAATCAGAGGAGGATCAACAGTATGCCACTACGTGGAGTAAGAGAAGTGTGAAAAACCCGAGGCGAAGAAACAGGGGAGAAGAATACGAGGAGCAAGAAAAAAAAAGCAAAATACAAAAACGAAGAGAACACAAGGGGCGAAAATCAGAGGAGGATCAAAAGTGTGGCACTGCGTGGAGTAAGAGAAGTGTGAAAAACCCGAGGCGAAGAAACAGGGGAGAAGAATATGAGGAGCAAGAAAAAAAAAAGCAAAATACAAAAACGAGGAGAACACAAGGGGCGAAAATCAGAGGAGGATCAACAGTATGCCACTACGTGGAGTAAGAGAAGTGTGAAACACCCGAGGCGAAGAAACAGGGGAGAAGAATACGAGGAGCAAGAAAAAAAAAGCAAAATACAAAAACGAGGAGAACACAAGGGGCGAAAATCAGAGGATGATCAACAGTATGCCACTACGTGGAGTAAGAGAAGTGTGAAAAACCCGAGGCGAAGAAACAGGGGAGAAGAATACGAGGAGCAAGAAAAAAAAAGCAAAATACAAAAACGAGGAGAACACAAGGGGCGAAAATCAGAGGAGGATCAACAGTATGTCACTACGTGGAGTAAGAGAAGTGTGAAAAACCCGAGGCGAAAAAACAGGGGAGAAGAATACGAGGAGCAAGAAAAAAAAAGCAAAATACAAAAACGAGGAGAACACAAGGGGCGAAAATCAGAGGAGGATCAACAGTATGCCACTACGTGGAGTAAGAGAAGTGTGAAACACCCGAGGCGAAGAAACAGGGGAGAAGAATACGAGGAGCAAGAAAAAAAAAGCAAAATACAAAAACGAGGAGAACACAAGGGGCGAAAATCAGAGGAGGATCAACAGTATGCCACTACGTGGAGTAAGAGAAGTGTGAAAAACCCGAGGCGAAGAAACAGGGGAGAAGAATACGAGGAGCAAGAAAAAAAAAGCAAAATACAAAAACGAGGAGAACACAAGGGGCGAAAATCAGAGGAGGATCAACAGTATGCCACTACGTGGAGTAAGAGAAGTGTGAAAAACCCGAGGCGAAGAAACAGGGGAGAAGAATACGAGGAGCAAGAAAAAAAAAGCAAAATACAAAAACGAGGAGAACACAAGGGGCGAAAATCAGAGGAGGATCAACAGTATGCCACTACGTGGAGTAAGAGAAGTGTGAAAAACCCGAGGCGAAGAAACAGGGGAGAAGAATACGAGGAGCAAGAAAAAAAAAGCAAAATACAAAAACGAGGAGAACACAAGGGGCGAAAATCAGAGGAGGATCAACAGTATGCCACTACGTGGAGTAAGAGAAGTGTGAAAAACGCGAGGCGAAGAAACAGGGGAGAAAAATACGAGGAGCAAGAAAAAAAAAGCAAAATACAAAAACGAGGAGAACACAAGGGGCGAAAATCAGAGGAGGATCAACAGTATGCCACTACGTGGAGTAAGAGAAGTGTGAAAATGCTGATGCGAAGAAACAGGGGAGAAGAATACGAGGAGCAAGAAAAAAAAAGCAAAATACAAAAACGAGGAGACCACAAGGGGCGAAAATCAGAGGAGGATCAACAGTATGCCACTACGTGGAGTAAGAGAAGTGTGAAAAACCCGAGGCGAAGAAACAGGGTAGAAGAATACGAGGAGCATGAAAAAAAAAGCAAAATACAAAAACGAGGAGAACACAAGGGGCGAAAATCAGAGGAGGATCAAAAGTGTGGCACTACGTGGAGTAAGAGAAGTGTGAAAAACCCGAGGCGAAGAAACAGGGGAGAAGAATACGAGGAGCAAGAAAAAAAAAGCAAAATACAAAAACGAGGAGAACACAAGGGGCGAAAATCAGAGGAGGATCAACAGTATGTCACTACGTGGAGTAAGAGAAGTGTGAAAAACCCGAGGCGAAGAAACAGGGGAGAAGAATACGAGGAGCAAGAAAAAAAAAGCAAAATACAAAAACGAGGAGAACACAAGGGGCGAAAATCAGAGGAGGATCAACAGTATGCCACTACGTGGAGTAAGAGAAGTGTGAAACACCCGAGGCGAAGAAACAGGGGAGAAGAATACGAGGAGCAAGAAAAAAAAAGCAAAATACAAAAACGAGGAGAACACAAGGGGCGAAAATCAGAGGAGGATCAACAGTATGCCACTACGTGGAGTAAGAGAAGTGTGAAAATGCTGATGCGAAGAAACAGGGGAGAAGAATACGAGGAGCAAGAAAAAAAAAGCAAAATACAAAAACGAGGAGAACACAAGGGGCGAAAATCAGAGGAGGATCAACAGTATGCCACTACGTGGAGTAAGAGAAGTGTGAAAAACCCGAGGCGAAGAAACAGGGGAGAAGAATACGAGGAGCAAGAAAAAAAAAGCAAAATACAAAAACGAGGAGAACACAAGGGGCGAAAATCAGAGGAGGATCAACAGTATGCCACTACGTGGAGTAAGAGAAGTGTGAAAAACCCGAGGCGAAGAAACAGGGGAGAAGAATACGAGGAGCAAGAAAAAAAAAGCAAAATACAAAAACGAGGAGAACACAAGGGGCGAAAATCAGAGGAGGATCAACAGTATGCCACTACGTGGAGTAAGAGAAGTGTGAAAAACGCGAGGCGAAGAAACAGGGGAGAAAAATACGAGGAGCAAGAAAAAAAAAGCAAAATACAAAAACGAGGAGAACACAAGGGGCGAAAATCAGAGGAGGATCAACAGTATGCCACTACGTGGAGTAAGAGAAGTGTGAAAATGCTGATGCGAAGAAACAGGGGAGAAGAATACGAGGAGCAAGAAAAAAAAAGCAAAATACAAAAACGAGGAGACCACAAGGGGCGAAAATCAGAGGAGGATCAACAGTATGCCACTACGTGGAGTAAGAGAAGTGTGAAAAACCCGAGGCGAAGAAACAGGGGAGAAGAATACGAGGAGCAAGAAAAAAAAAGCAAAATACAAAAACGAGGAGAACACAAGGGGCGAAAATCAGAGGAGGATCAAAAGTGTGGCACTACGTGGAGTAAGAGAAGTGTGAAAAACCCGAGGCGAAGAAACAGGGGAGAAGAATACGAGGAGCAAGAAAAAAAAAGCAAAATACAAAAACGAGGAGAACACAAGGGGCGAAAATCAGAGGAGGATCAAAAGTGTGGCACTACGTGGAGTAAGAGAAGTGTGAAAAACCCGAGGCGAAGAAACAGGGGAGAAGAATACGAGGAGCAAGAAAAAAAAAGCAAAATACAAAAACGAGGAGAACACAAGGGGCGAAAATCAGAGGAGGATCAACAGTATGCCACTACGTGGAGTAAGAGAAGTGTGAAAAACCCGAGGCGAAGAAACAGGGGAGAAGAATACGAGGAGCAAGAAAAAAAAAGCAAAATACAAAAACGAGGAGAACACAAGGGGCGAAAATCAGAGGAGGATCAACAGTATGCCACTACGTGGAGTAAGAGAAGTGTGAAAAACCCGAGGCGAAGAAACAGGGGAGAAGAATACGAGGAGCAAGAAAAAAAAAGCAAAATACAAAAACGAGGAGAACACAAGGGGCGAAAATCAGAGGAGGATCAAAAGTGTGGCAGTACGTGGAGTAAGAGAAGTGTGAAAATGCTGATGCGAAGAAACAGGGGAGAAGAATACGAGGAGCAAGAAAAAAAAAGCAAAATACAAAAACGAGGAGAACACAAGGGGCGAAAATCAGAGGAGGATCAACAGTATGCCACTACGTGGAGTAAGAGAAGTGTGAAAATGCTGATGCGAAGAAACAGGGGAGAAGAATACGAGGAGCAAGAAAAAAAAAGCAAAATACAAAAACGAGGAGAACACAAGGGGCGAAAATCAGAGGAGGATCAACAGTATGCCACTACGTGGAGTAAGAGAAGTGTGAAAAACCCGAGGCGAAGAAACAGGGGAGAAGAATACGAGGAGCAAGAAAAAAAAAGCAAAATACAAAAACGAGGAGAACACAAGGGGCGAAAATCAGAGGAGGATCAACAGTATGCCACTACGTGGAATAAGAGAAGTGTGAAAATGCTGATGCGAAGAAACAGGGGAGAAGAATACGAGGAGCAAGAAAAAAAAAGCAAAATACAAAAACGAGGAGAACACAAGGGGCGAAAATCAGAGGAGGATCAACAGTATGCCACTACGTGGAGTAAGAGAAGTGTGAAAAACCCGAGGCGAAGAAACAGGGGAGAAGAATACGAGGAGCAAGAAAAAAAAAGCAAAATACAAAAACGAGGAGAACACAAGGGGCGAAAATCAGAGGAGGATCAAAAGTGTGGCAGTACGTGGAGTAAGAGAAGTGTGAAAATGCTGATGCGAAGAAACAGGGGAGAAGAATACGAGGAGCAAGAAAAAAAAAGCAAAATACAAAAACGAGGAGAACACAAGGGGCGAAAATCAGAGGAGGATCAACAGTATGCCACTACGTGGAGTAAGAGAAGTGTGAAAATGCTGATGCGAAGAAACAGGGGAGAAGAATACGAGGAGCAAGAAAAAAAAAGCAAAATACAAAAACGAGGAGAACACAAGGGGCGAAAATCAGAGGAGGATCAACAGTATGCCACTACGTGGAGTAAGAGAAGTGTGAAAAACCCGAGGCGAAGAAACAGGGGAGAAGAATACGAGGAGCAAGAAAAAAAAAGCAAAATACAAAAACGAGGAGAACACAAGGGGCGAAAATCAGAGGAGGATCAACAGTATGCCACTACGTGGAATAAGAGAAGTGTGAAAATGCTGATGCGAAGAAACAGGGGAGAAGAATACGAGGAGCAAGAAAAAAAAAGCAAAATACAAAAACGAGGAGAACACAAGGGGCGAAAATCAGAGGAGGATCAACAGTATGCCACTACGTGGAGTAAGAGAAGTGTGAAAAACCCGAGGCGAAGAAACAGGGGAGAAGAATACGAGGAGCAAGAAAAAAAAAGCAAAATACAAAAACGAGGAGAACACAAGGGGCGAAAATCAGAGGAGGATCAACAGTATGCCACTACGTGGAGTAAGAGAAGTGTGAAAAACCCGAGGCGAAGAAACAGGGGAGAAGAATACGAGGAGCAAGAAAAAAAAAGCAAAATACAAAAACGAGGAGAACACAAGGGGCGAAAATCAGAGGAGGATCAACAGTATGCCACTACGTGGAGTAAGAGAAGTGTGAAAAACCCGAGGCAAAGAAACAGGGGAGAAGAATACGAGGAGCAAGAAAAAAAAAGCAAAATACAAAAACGAGGAGAACACAAGGGGCGAAAATCAGAGGAGGATCAACAGTATGCCACTACGTGGAGTAAGAGAAGTGTGAAAAACCCAAGGCGAAGAAACAGGGGAGAAGAATACGAGGAGCAAGAAAAAAAAAGCAAAATACAAAAACGAGGAGAACACAAGGGGCGAAAATCAGAGGAGGATCAACAGTATGCCACTACGTGGAGTAAGAGAAGTGTGAAAATGCTGATGCGAAGAAACAGGGGAGAAGAATACGAGGAGCAAGGAAAAAAAAGCAAAATACAAAAACGAGGAGAACACAAGGGGCGAAAATCAGAGGAGGATCAACAGTATGCCACTACGTGGAGGAAGAGAAGTGTGAAAAACCCGAGGCGAAGAAACAGGGGAGAAGAATACGAGGAGCAAGAAAAAAAAAGCAAAATACAAAAACGAGGAGAACACAAGGGGCGAAAATCATAGGAGGATCAAAAGTGTGGCAGTACGTGGAGTAAGAGAAGTGTGAAAAACCCGAGTCGAAGAAACAGGGGAGAAGAATACGAGGAGCAGGAAAAAAAAAGCAAAATACAAAAACGAGGAGAACACAAGGGGCGAAAATCAGAGGAGGATCAACAGTATGCCACTACGTGGAGTAAGAGAAGTGTGAAAAACCCGAGGCGAAGAAACAGGGGAGAAGAATACGAGGAGCAAGAAAAAAAAAGCAAAATACAAAAACGAGGAGAACACAAGGGGCGAAAATCAGAGGAGGATCAACAGTATGCCACTACGTGGAGTAAGAGAAGTGTGAAAATGCTGATGCGAAGAAACAGGGGAGAAGAATACGAGGAGCAAGAAAAAAAAAGCAAAATACAAAAACGAGGAGAACACAAGGGGCGAAAATCAGAGGAGGATCAACAGTATGCCACTACGTGGAGTAAGAGAAGTGTGAAAAACCCGAGGCGAAGAAACAGGGGAGAAGAATACGAGGAGCAAGAAAAAAAAAGCAAAATACAAAAACGAGGAGAACACAAGGGGCGAAAATCAGAGGAGGATCAACAGTATGCCACTACGTGGAGTAAGAGAAGTGTGAAAATGCTGATGGGAAGAAACAGGGGAGAAGAATACGAGGAGCAAGAAAAAAAAAGCAAAATACAAAAACGAGGAGAACACAAGGGGCGAAAATCAGAGGAGGATCAACAGTATGCCACTACGTGGAGTAAGAGAAGTGTGAAAAACCCGAGGCGAAGAAACAGGGGAGAAGAATACGAGGAGCAAGAAAAAAAAAGCAAAATACAAAAACGAGGAGAACACAAGGGGTGAAAATCAGAGGAGGATTAACAGTATGCCACTACGTGGAGTAAGAGAAGTGTGAAAAACCCGAGGCGAAGAAACAGGGGAGAAGAATACGAGGAGCAAGAAAAAAAAAGCAAAATACAAAAACGAGGAGAACACATGGGGCGAAAATCAGAGGAGGATCAACAGTATGCCACTACGTGGAGTAAGAGAAGTGTGAAAAACCCGAGGCGAAGAAACAGGGGAGAAGAATACGAGGAGCAAGAAAAAAAAAGCAAAATACAAAAACGAGGAGAACACAAGGGGCGAAAATCAGAGGAGGATCAACAGTATGCCACTACGTGGAGTAAGAGAAGTGTGAAAAACCCGAGGCGAAGAAACAGGGGAGAAGAATACGAGGAGCAAGAAAAAAAAAGCAAAATACAAAAACGAGGAGAACACAAGGGGCGAAAATCAGAGGAGGATCAACAGTATGCCACTACGTGGAGTCAGAGAAGTGTGAAAATGCTGATGCGAAGAAACAGGGGAGAAGAATACGAGGAGCAAGAAAAAAAAAGCAAAATACAAAAACGAGGAGAACACAAGGGGCGAAAATCAGAGGAGGATCAACAGTATGCCACTACGTGGAGTAAGAGAAGTGTGAAAAAGCCGAGGCGAAGAAACAGGGGAGAAGAATACGAGGAGCAAGAAAAAAAAAGCAAAATACAAAAACGAGGAGAACACAAGGGGCGAAAATCAGAGGAGGATCAACAGTATGCCACTACGTGGAGTAAGAGAAGTGTGAAAATGCTGATGCGAAGAAACAGGGGAGAAGAATACGAGGAGCAAGAAAAAAAAAGCAAAATACAAAAACGAGGAGAACACGAGGGGCGAAAATCAGAGGAGGATCAACAGTATGCCACTACGTGGAGTAAGAGAAGTGTGAAAAACCCGAGGCGAAGAAACAGGGGAGAAGAATACGAGGAGCAAGAAAAAAAAAGCAAAATACAAAAACGAGGAGAACACAAGGGGCGAAAATCAGAGGAGGATCAACAGTATGCCACTACGTGGAGTAAGAGAAGTGTGAAAATGCTGATGCGAAGAAACAGGGGAGAAGAATACGAGGAGCAAGAAAAAAAAAGCAAAATACAAAAACGAGGAGAACACAAGGGGCGAAAATCAGAGGAGGATCAAAAGTGTGGCACTACGTGGAGTAAGAGAAGTGTGAAAAACCCGAGGCGAAGAAACAGGGGAGAAGAATACGAGGAGCAAGAAAAAAAAAGCAAAATACAAAAACGAGGAGAACACAAGGGGCGAAAATCAGAGGAGGATCAACAGTATGTCACTACGTGGAGTAAGAGAAGTGTGAAAAACCCGAGGCGAAGAAACAGGGGAGAAGAATACGAGGAGCAAGAAAAAAAAAGCAAAATACAAAAACGAGGAGAACACAAGGGGCGAAAATCAGAGGAGGATCAACAGTATGCCACTACGTGGAGTAAGAGAAGTGTGAAACACCCGAGGCGAAGAAACAGGGGAGAAGAATACGAGGAGCAAGAAAAAAAAAGCAAAATACAAAAACGAGGAGAACACAAGGGGCGAAAATCAGAGGAGGATCAACAGTATGCCACTACGTGGAGTAAGAGAAGTGTGAAAATGCTGATGCGAAGAAACAGGGGAGAAGAATACGAGGAGCAAGAAAAAAAAAGCAAAATACAAAAACGAGGAGAACACAAGGGGCGAAAATCAGAGGAGGATCAACAGTATGCCACTACGTGGAGTAAGAGAAGTGTGAAAAACCCGAGGCGAAGAAACAGGGGAGAAGAATACGAGGAGCAAGAAAAAAAAAGCAAAATACAAAAACGAGGAGAACACAAGGGGCGAAAATCAGAGGAGGATCAACAGTATGCCACTACGTGGAGTAAGAGAAGTGTGAAAAACCCGAGGCGAAGAAACAGGGGAGAAGAATACGAGGAGCAAGAAAAAAAAAGCAAAATACAAAAACGAGGAGAACACAAGGGGCGAAAATCAGAGGAGGATCAACAGTATGCCACTACGTGGAGTAAGAGAAGTGTGAAAAACGCGAGGCGAAGAAACAGGGGAGAAAAATACGAGGAGCAAGAAAAAAAAAGCAAAATACAAAAACGAGGAGAACACAAGGGGCGAAAATCAGAGGAGGATCAACAGTATGCCACTACGTGGAGTAAGAGAAGTGTGAAAATGCTGATGCGAAGAAACAGGGGAGAAGAATACGAGGAGCAAGAAAAAAAAAGCAAAATACAAAAACGAGGAGACCACAAGGGGCGAAAATCAGAGGAGGATCAACAGTATGCCACTACGTGGAGTAAGAGAAGTGTGAAAAACCCGAGGCGAAGAAACAGGGGAGAAGAATACGAGGAGCAAGAAAAAAAAAGCAAAATACAAAAACGAGGAGAACACAAGGGGCGAAAATCAGAGGAGGATCAAAAGTGTGGCACTACGTGGAGTAAGAGAAGTGTGAAAAACCCGAGGCGAAGAAACAGGGGAGAAGAATACGAGGAGCAAGAAAAAAAAAGCAAAATACAAAAACGAGGAGAACACAAGGGGCGAAAATCAGAGGAGGATCAAAAGTGTGGCACTACGTGGAGTAAGAGAAGTGTGAAAAACCCGAGGCGAAGAAACAGGGGAGAAGAATACGAGGAGCAAGAAAAAAAAAGCAAAATACAAAAACGAGGAGAACACAAGGGGCGAAAATCAGAGGAGGATCAACAGTATGCCACTACGTGGAGTAAGAGAAGTGTGAAAAACCCGAGGCGAAGAAACAGGGGAGAAGAATACGAGGAGCAAGAAAAAAAAAGCAAAATACAAAAACGAGGAGAACACAAGGGGCGAAAATCAGAGGAGGATCAACAGTATGCCACTACGTGGAGTAAGAGAAGTGTGAAAAACGCGAGGCGAAGAAACAGGGGAGAAGAATACGAGGAGCAAGAAAAAAAAAGCAAAATACAAAAACGAGGAGAACACAAGGGGCGAAAATCAGAGGAGGATCAAAAGTGTGGCAGTACGTGGAGTAAGAGAAGTGTGAAAATGCTGATGCGAAGAAACAGGGGAGAAGAATACGAGGAGCAAGAAAAAAAAAGCAAAATACAAAAACGAGGAGAACACAAGGGGCGAAAATCAGAGGAGGATCAACAGTATGCCACTACGTGGAGTAAGAGAAGTGTGAAAATGCTGATGCGAAGAAACAGGGGAGAAGAATACGAGGAGCAAGAAAAAAAAAGCAAAATACAAAAACGAGGAGAACACAAGGGGCGAAAATCAGAGGAGGATCAACAGTATGCCACTACGTGGAGTAAGAGAAGTGTGAAAAACCCGAGGCGAAGAAACAGGGGAGAAGAATACGAGGAGCAAGAAAAAAAAAGCAAAATACAAAAACGAGGAGAACACAAGGGGCGAAAATCAGAGGAGGATCAAAAGTGTGGCACTACGTGGAGTAAGAGAAGTGTGAAAAACCCGAGCCGAAGAAACAGGGGAGAAGAATACGAGGAGCAAGAAAAAAAAAGCAAAATACAAAAACGAGGAGAACACAAGGGGCGAAAATCAGAGGAGGATCAACAGTATGCCACTACGTGGAGTAAGAGAAGTGTGAAAATGCTGATGCGAAGAAACAGGGGAGAAGAATACGAGGAGCAAGAAAAAAAAAGCAAAATACAAAAACGAGGAGAACACAAGGGGCGAAAATCAGAGGAGGATCAACAGTATGCCACTACGTGGAGTAAGAGAAGTGTGAAAAACCCGAGGCGAAGAAACAGGGGAGAAGAATACGAGGAGCAAGAAAAAAAAAGCAAAATACAAAAACGAGGAGAACACAAGGGGCGAAAATCAGAGGAGGATCAACAGTATGCCACTACGTGGAGTAAGAGAAGTGTGAAAAACCCGAGGCGAAGAAACAGGGGAGAAGAAAACGAGGAGCAAGAAAAAAAAAGCAAAATACAAAAACGAGGAGAACACAAGGGGCGAAAATCAGAGGAGGATCAACAGTATGCCACTACGTGGAGTAAGAGAAGTGGGAAAAACCCGAGGCAAAGAAACAGGGGAGAAGAATACGAGGAGCAAGAAAAAAAAAGCAAAATACAAAAACGAGGAGAACACAAGGGGCGAAAATCAGAGGAGGATCAACAGTATGCCACTACGTGGAGTAAGAGAAGTGTGAAAAACCCGAGGCGAAGAAACAGGGGAGAAGAATACGAGGAGCAAGAAAAAAAAAGCAAAATACAAAAACGAGGAGAACACAAGGGGCGAAAATCAGAGGAGGATCAACAGTATGCCACTACGTGGAGTAAGAGAAGTGTGAAAATGCTGATGCGAAGAAACAGGGGAGAAGAATACGAGGAGCAAGGAAAAAAAAGCAAAATACAAAAACGAGGAGAACACAAGGGGCGAAAATCAGAGGAGGATCAACAGTATGCCACTACGTGGAGTAAGAGAAGTGTGAAAAACCCGAGGCGAAGAAACAGGGGAGAAGAATACGAGGAGCAAGAAAAAAAAAGCAAAATACAAAAACGAGGAGAACACAAGGGGCGAAAATCATAGGAGGATCAAAAGTGTGGCAGTACGTGGAGTAAGAGAAGTGTGAAAAACCCGAGTCGAAGAAACAGGGGAGAAGAATACGAGGAGCAGGAAAAAAAAAGCAAAATACAAAAACGAGGAGAACACAAGGGGCGAAAATCAGAGGAGGATCAACAGTATGCCACTACGTGGAGTAAGAGAAGTGTGAAAAACCCGAGGCGAAGAAACAGGGGAGAAGAATACGAGGAGCAAGAAAAAAAAAGCAAAATACAAAAACGAGGAGAACACAAGGGGCGAAAATCAGAGGAGGATCAACAGTATGCCACTACGTGGAGTAAGAGAAGTGTGAAAATGCTGGTGCGAAGAAACAGGGGAGAAGAATACGAGGAGCAAGAAAAAAAAAGCAAAATACAAAAACGAGGAGAACACAAGGGGCGAAAATCAGAGGAGGATCAACAGTATGCCACTACGTGGAGTAAGAGAAGTGTGAAAAACCCGAGGCGAAGAAACAGGGGAGAAGAATACGAGGAGCAAGAAAAAAAAAGCAAAATACAAAAACGAGGAGAACACAAGGGGCGAAAATCAGAGGAGGATCAACAGTATGCCACTACGTGGAGTAAGAGAAGTGTGAAAATGCTGATGCGAAGAAACAGGGGAGAAGAATACGAGGAGCAAGAAAAAAAAAGCAAAATACAAAAACGAGGAGAACACAAGGGGCGAAAATCAGAGGAGGATCAACAGTATGCCACTACGTGGAGTAAGAGAAGTGTGAAAAACCCGAGGCGAAGAAACAGGGGAGAAGAATACGAGGAGCAAGAAAAAAAAAGCAAAATACAAAAACGAGGAGAACACAAGGGGCGAAAATCAGAGGAGGATTAACAGTATGCCACTACGTGGAGTAAGAGAAGTGTGAAAAACCCGAGGCGAAGAAACAGGGGAGAAGAATACGAGGAGCAAGAAAAAAAAAGCAAAATACAAAAACGAGGAGAACACAAGGGGCGAAAATCAGAGGAGGATCAACAGTATGCCACTACGTGGAGTAAGAGAAGTGTGAAAAACCCGAGGCGAAGAAACAGGGGAGAAGAATACGAGGAGCAAGAAAAAAAAAGCAAAATACAAAAACGAGGAGAACACAAGGGGCGAAAATCAGAGGAGGATCAACAGTATGCCACTACGTGGAGTAAGAGAAGTGTGAAAAACCCGAGGCGAAGAAACAGGGGAGAAGAATACGAGGAGCAAGAAAAAAAAAGCAAAATACAAAAACGAGGAGAACACAAGGGGCGAAAATCAGAGGAGGATCAACAGTATGCCACTACGTGGAGTCAGAGAAGTGTGAAAATGCTGATGCGAAGAAACAGGGGAGAAGAATACGAGGAGCAAGAAAAAAAAAGCAAAATACAAAAACGAGGAGAACACAAGGGGCGAAAATCAGAGGAGGATCAACAGTATGCCACTACGTGGAGTAAGAGAATTGTGAAAAACCCGAGGCGAAGAAACAGGGGAGAAGAATACGAGGAGCAAGAAAAAAAAAGCAAAATACAAAAACGAGGAGAACACAAGGGGCGAAAATCAGAGGAGGATCAACAGTATGCCACTACGTGGAGTAAGAGAAGTGTGAAAATGCTGATGCGAAGAAACAGGGGAGAAGAATACGAGGAGCAAGAAAAAAAAAGCAAAATACAAAAACGAGGAGAACACAAGGGGCGAAAATCAGAGGAGGATCAAAAGTATGGCACTACGTGGAGTAAGAGAAGTGTGAAAAACCCGAGGCGAAGAAACAGGGGAGAAGAATACGAGGAGCAAGAAAAAAAAAGCAAAATACAAAAACGAGGAGAACACAAGGGGCGAAAATCAGAGGAGGATCAAAAGTGTGGCACTACGTGGAGTAAGAGAAGTGTGAAAAACCCGAGGCGAAGAAACAGGGGAGAAGAATACGAGGAGCAAGAAAAAAAAAGCAAAATACAAAAACGAGGAGAACACAAGGGGCGAAAAGCAGAGGAGGAGCAACAGTATGCCACTACGAGGAGTAAGAGAAGTGTGAAAATGCTGATGCGAAGAAACAGGGGAGAAGAATACGAGGAGAAAGAAAAAAAAAGCAAAATACAAAAACGAGGAGAACACAAGGGGCGAAAATCAGAGGAGGATCAACAGTATGCCACTACGTGGAGTAAGAGAAGTGTGAAAATGCTGATGCGAAGAAACAGGGGAGAAGAATACGAGGAGCAAGAAAAAAAAAGCAAAATACAAAAACGAGGAGAACACAAGGGGCGAAAATCAGAGGAGGATCAACAGTATGCCACTACGTGGAGTAAGAGAAGTGTGAAAAACCCGAGGCGAAGAAACAGGGGAGAAGAATACGAGGAGCAAGAAAAAAAAAGCAAAATACAAAAACGAGGAGAACACAAGGGGCGAAAATCAGAGGAGGATCAAAAGTGTGGCACTACGTGGAGTAAGAGAAGTGTGAAAAACCCGAGGCGAAGAAACAGGGGAGAAGAATACGAGGAGCAAGAAAAAAAAAGCAAAATACAAAAACGAGGAGAACACAAGGGGCGAAAATCAGAGGAGGATCAACAGTATGCCACTACGTGGAGTAAGAGAAGTGTGAAAAACCCGAGGCGAAGAAACAGGGGAGAAGAATACGAGGAGCAAGAAAAAAAAAGCAAAATACAAAAACGAGGAGAACACAAGGGGCGAAAATCAGAGGAGGATCAACAGTATGCCACTACGTGGAGAAAGAGAAGTGTGAAAAACGCGAGGCGAAGAAACAGGGGAGAAAAATACGAGGAGCAAGAAAAAAAAAGCAAAATACAAAAACGAGGAGAACACAAGGGGCGAAAATCAGAGGAGGATCAACAGTATGCCACTACGTGGAGTAAGAGAAGTGTGAAAATGCTGATGCGAAGAAACAGGGGAGAAGAATACGAGGAGCAAGAAAAAAAAAGCAAAATACAAAAACGAGGAGACCACAAGGGGCGAAAATCAGAGGAGGATCAACAGTATGCCACTACGTGGAGTAAGAGAAGTGTGAAAAACCCGAGGCGAAGAAACAGGGGAGAAGAATACGAGGAGCAAGAAAAAAAAAGCAAAATACAAAAACGAGGAGAACACAAGGGGCGAAAATCAGAGGAGGATCAAAAGTGTGGCACTACGTGGAGTAAGAGAAGTGTGAAAAACCCGAGGCGAAGAAACAGGGGAGAAGAATACGAGGAGCAAGAAAAAAAAAGCAAAATACAAAAACGAGGAGAACACAAGGGGCGAAAATCAGAGGAGGATCAAAAGTGTGGCACTACGTGGAGTAAGAGAAGTGTGAAAAACCCGAGGCGAAGAAACAGGGGAGAAGAATACGAGGAGCAAGAAAAAAAAAGCAAAATACAAAAACGAGGAGAACACAAGGGGCGAAAATCAGAGGAGGATCATCAGTATGCCACTACGTGGAGTAAGAGAAGTGTGAAAAACCCGAGGCGAAGAAACAGGGGAGAAGAATACGAGGAGCAAGAAAAAAAAAGCAAAATACAAAAACGAGGAGAACACAAGGGGCGAAAATCAGAGGAGGATCAACAGTATGCCACTACGTGGAGTAAGAGAAGTGTGAAAAACCCGAGGCGAAGAAACAGGGGAGAAGAATACGAGGAGCAAGAAAAAAAAAGCAAAATACAAAAACGAGGAGAACACAAGGGGCGAAAATCAGAGGAGGATCAAAAGTGTGGCACTACGTGGAGTAAGAGAAGTGTGAAAATGCTGATGCGAAGAAACAGGGGAGAAGAATACGAGGAGCAAGAAAAAAAAAGCAAAATACAAAAACGAGGAGAACACAAGGGGCGAAAATCAGAGGAGGATCAACAGTATGCCACTACGTGGAGTAAGAGAAGTGTGAAAATGCTGATGCGAAGAAACAGGGGAGAAGAATACGAGGAGCAAGAAAAAAAAAGCAAAATACAAAAACGAGGAGAACACAAGGGGCGAAAATCAGAGGAGGATCAAAAGTGTGGCACTACGTGGAGTAAGAGAAGTGTGAAAAACCCGAGCCGAAGAAACAGGGGAGAAGAATACGAGGAGCAAGAAAAAAAAAGCAAAATACAAAAACGAGGAGAACACAAGGGGCGAAAATCAGAGGAGGATCAACAGTATGCCACTACGTGGAGTAAGAGAAGTGTGAAAATGCTGATGCGAAGAAACAGGGGAGAAGAATACGAGGAGCAAGAAAAAAAAAGCAAAATACAAAAACGAGGAGAACACAAGGGGCGAAAATCAGAGGAGGATCAACAGTATGCCACTACGTGGAGTAAGAGAAGTGTGAAAAACCCGAGGCGAAGAAACAGGGGAGAAGAATACGAGGAGCAAGAAAAAAAAAGCAAAATACAAAAACGAGGAGAACACAAGGGGCGAAAATCAGAGGAGGATCAACAGTATGCCACTACGTGGAGTAAGAGAAGTGTGAAAAACCCGAGGCGAAGAAACAGGGGAGAAGAATACGAGGAGCAAGAAAAAAAAAGCAAAATACAAAAACGAGGAGAACACAAGGGGCGAAAATCAGAGGAGGATCAACAGTATGCCACTACGTGGAGTAAGAGAAGTGTGAAAAACCCGAGGCGAAGAAACAGGGGAGAAGAATACGAGGAGCAAGAAAAAAAAAGCAAAATACAAAAACGAGGAGAACACAAGGGGCGAAAATCAGAGGAGGATCAACAGTATGCCACTACGTGGAGTAAGAGAAGTGTGAAAAACCCGAGGCGAAGAAACAGGGGAGAAGAATACGAGGAGCAAGAAAAAAAAAGCAAAATACAAAAACGAGGAGAACACAAGGGGCGAAAATCAGAGGAGGATCAACAGTATGCCACTACGTGGAGTAAGAGAAGTGTGAAAATGCTGATGCGAAGAAACAGGGGAGAAGAATACGAGGAGCAAGGAAAAAAAAGCAAAATACAAAAACGAGGAGACCACAAGGGGCGAAAATCAGAGGAGGATCAACAGTATGCCACTACGTGGAGTAAGAGAAGTGTGAAAAACCCGAGGCGAAGAAACAGGGGAGAAGAATACGAGGAGCAAGAAAAAAAAAGCAAAATACAAAAACGAGGAGAACACAAGGGGCGAAAATCATAGGAGGATCAAAAGTGTGGCAGTACGTGGAGTAAGAGAAGTGTGAAAAACCCGAGTCGAAGAAACAGGGGAGAAGAATACGAGGAGCAGGAAAAAAAAAGCAAAATACAAAAACGAGGAGAACACAAGGGGCGAAAATCAGAGGAGGATCAACAGTATGCCACTACGTGGAGTAAGAGAAGTGTGAAAAACCCGAGGCGAAGAAACAGGGGAGAAGAATACGAGGAGCAAGAAAAAAAAAGCAAAATACAAAAACGAGGAGAACACAAGGGGCGAAAATCAGAGGAGGATCAACAGTATGCCACTACGTGGAGTAAGAGAAGTGTGAAACACCCGAGGCGAAGAAACAGGGGAGAAGAATACGAGGAGCAAGAAAAAAAAAGCAAAATACAAAAACGAGGAGAACACAAGGGGCGAAAATCAGAGGAGGATCAACAGTATGCCACTACGTGGAGTAAGAGAAGTGTGAAAATGCTGATGCGAAGAAACAGGGGAGAAGAATACGAGGAGCAAGGAAAAAAAAGCAAAATACAAAAACGAGGAGACCACAAGGGGCGAAAATCAGAGGAGGATCAACAGTATGCCACTACGTGGAGTAAGAGAAGTGTGAAAAACCCGAGGCGAAGAAACAGGGGAGAAGAATAGGAGGAGCAAGAAAAAAAAAGCAAAATACAAAAACGAGGAGAACACAAGGGGCGAAAATCAGAGGAGGATCAAAAGTGTGGCAGTACGTGGAGTAAGAGAAGTGTGAAAAACCCGAGGCTAAGAAACAGGGGAGAAGAATACGAGGAGCAAGAAAAAAAAAGCAAAATACAAAAACGAGGAGAACACAAGGGGCGAAAATCAGAGGAGGATCAACAGTATGCCACTACGTGGAGTAAGAGAAGTGTGAAAAACCCGAGGCGAAGAAACAGGGGAGAAGAATACGAGGAGCAAGAAAAAAAAAGCAAAATACAAAAACGAGGAGAACACAAGGGGCGAAAATCAGAGGAGGATCAACAGTATGCCACTACGTGGAGTAAGAGAAGTGTGAAAATGCTGATGCGAAGAAACAGGGGAGAAGAATACGAGGAGCAAGAAAAAAAAAGCAAAATACAAAAACGAGGAGAACACAAGGGGCGAAAATCAGAGGAGGATCAACAGTATGCCACTACGTGGAGTAAGAGAAGTGTGAAAATGCTGATGCGAAGAAACAGGGGAGAAGAATACGAGGAGCAAGAAAAAAAAAGCAAAATACAAAAACGAGGAGAACACAAGGGGCGAAAATCAGAGGAGGATCAACAGTATGCCACTACGTGGAGTAAGAGAAGTGTGAAAATGCTGATGCGAAGAAACAGGGGAGAAGAATACGAGGAGCAAGAAAAAAAAAGCAAAATACAAAAACGAGGAGAACACAAGGGGCGAAAATCAGAGGAGGATCAACAGTATGCCACTACGTGGAGTAAGAGAAGTGTGAAAAACCCGAGGCGAAGAAACAGGGGAGAAGAATACGAGGAGCAAGAAAAAAAAAGCAAAATACAAAAACGAGGAGAACACAAGGGGCGAAAATCAGAGGAGGATCAACAGTATGCCACTACGTGGAGTAAGAGAAGTGTGAAAAACCCGAGGCGAAGAAACAGGGGAGAAGAATACGAGGAGCAAGAAAAAAAAAGCAAAATACAAAAACGAGGAGAAAACAAGGGGCGAAAATCAGAGGAGGATCAACAGTATGCCACTACGTGGAGTAAGAGAAGTGTGAAAAACCCGAGGCAAAGAAACAGGGGAGAAGAATACGAGGAGCAAGAAAAAAAAAGCAAAATACAAAAACGAGGAGAACACAAGGGGCGAAAATCAGAGGAGGATCAACAGTATGCCACTACGTGGAGTAAGAGAAGTGTGAAAAACCCGAGGCGAAGAAACAGGGGAGAAGAATACGAGGAGCAAGAAAAAAAAAGCAAAATACAAAAACGAGGAGAACACAAGGGGCGAAAATCAGAGGAGGATCAACAGTATGCCACTACGTGGAGTAAGAGAAGTGTGAAAAACCCGAGGCGAAGAAACAGGGGAGAAGAATACGAGGAGCAAGAAAAAAAAAGCAAAATACAAAAACGAGGAGAACACAAGGGGCGAAAATCAGAGGAGGATCAACAGTATGCCACTACGTGGAGTAAGAGAAGTGTGAAAAACCCGAGGCGAAGAAACAGGGGAGAAGAATACGAGGAGCAAGAAAAAAAAAGCAAAATACAAAAACGAGGAGAACACAAGGGGCGAAAATCAGAGGAGGATCAACAGTATGCCACTACGTGGAGTAAGAGAAGTGTGAAAAACCCGAGGCGAAGAAACAGGGGAGAAGAATACGAGGAGCAAGAAAAAAAAAGCAAAATACAAAAACGAGGAGAACACAAGGGGCGAAAATCAGAGGAGGATCAAAAGTGTGGCAGTACGTGGAGTCAGAGAAGTGTGAAAATGCTGATGCGAAGAAACAGGGGAGAAGAATACGAGGAGCAAGAAAAAAAAAGCAAAATACAAAAACGAGGAGAACACAAGGGGCGAAAATCAGAGGAGGATCAACAGTATGCCACTACGTGGAGTAAGAGAATTGTGAAAAACCCGAGGCGAAGAAACAGGGGAGAAGAATACGAGGAGCAAGAAAAAAAAAGCAAAATACAAAAACGAGGAGAACACAAGGGGCGAAAATCAGAGGAGGATCAACAGTATGCCACTACGTGGAGTAAGAGAAGTGTGAAAAACCCGAGGCGAAGAAACAGGGGAGAAGAATACGAGGAGCAAGAAAAAAAAAGCAAAATACAAAAACGAGGAGAACACAAGGGGCGAAAATCAGAGGAGGATCAACAGTATGCCACTACGTGGAGTAAGAGAAGTGTGAAAATGCTGATGCGAAGAAACAGGGGAGAAGAATACGAGGAGCAAGAAAAAAAAAGCAAAATACAAAAACGAGGAGAACACAAGGGGCGAAAATCAGAGGAGGATCAAAAGTATGGCACTACGTGGAGTAAGAGAAGTGTGAAAAACCCGAGGCGAAGAAACAGGGGAGAAGAATACGAGGAGCAAGAAAAAAAAAGCAAAATACAAAAACGAGGAGAACACAAGGGGCGAAAATCAGAGGAGGATCAAAAGTGTGGCAGTACGTGGAGTAAGAGAAGTGTGAAAAACCCGAGGCGAAGAAACAGGGGAGAAGAATACGAGGAGCAAGAAAAAAAAAGCAAAATACAAAAACGAGGAGAACACAAGGGGCGAAAATCAGAGGAGGATCAACAGTATGCCACTACGTGGAGTAAGAGAAGTGTGAAAATGCTGATGCGAAGAAACAGGGGAGAAGAATACGAGGAGCAAGAAAAAAAAAGCAAAATACAAAAACGAGGAGAACACAAGGGGCGAAAATCAGAGGAGGATCAACAGTATGCCACTACGTGGAGTAAGAGAAGTGTGAAAATGCTGATGCGAAGAAACAGGGGAGAAGAATACGAGGAGCAAGAAAAAAAAAGCAAAATACAAAAACGAGGAGAACACAAGGGGCGAAAATCAGAGGAGGATCAACAGTATGCCACTACGTGGAGTAAGAGAAGTGTGAAAAACCCGAGGCGAAGAAACAGGGGAGAAGAATACGAGGAGCAAGAAAAAAAAAGCAAAATACAAAAACGAGGAGAACACAAGGGGCGAAAATCAGAGGAGGATCAAAAGTGTGGCACTACGTGGAGTAAGAGAAGTGTGAAAAACCCGAGGCGAAGAAACAGGGGAGAAGAATACGAGGAGCAAGAAAAAAAAAGCAAAATACAAAAACGAGGAGAACACAAGGGGCGAAAATCAGAGGAGGATCAACAGTATGCCACTACGTGGAGTAAGAGAAGTGTGAAAAACCCGAGGCGAAGAAACAGGGGAGAAGAATACGAGGAGCAAGAAAAAAAAAGCAAAATACAAAAACGAGGAGAACACAAGGGGCGAAAATCAGAGGAGGATCAACAGTATGCCACTACGTGGAGTAAGAGAAGTGTGAAAAACGCGAGGCGAAGAAACAGGGGAGAAAAATACGAGGAGCAAGAAAAAAAAAGCAAAATACAAAAACGAGGAGAACACAAGGGGCGAAAATCAGAGGAGGATCAACAGTATGCCACTACGTGGAGTAAGAGAAGTGTGAAAATGCTGATGCGAAGAAACAGGGGAGAAGAATACGAGGAGCAAGAAAAAAAAAGCAAAATACAAAAACGAGGAGACCACAAGGGGCGAAAATCAGAGGAGGATCAACAGTATGCCACTACGTGGAGTAAGAGAAGTGTGAAAAACCCGAGGCGAAGAAACAGGGGAGAAGAATACGAGGAGCAAGAAAAAAAAAGCAAAATACAAAAACGAGGAGAACACAAGGGGCGAAAATCAGAGGAGGATCAAAAGTGTGGCACTACGTGGAGTAAGAGAAGTGTGAAAAACCCGAGGCGAAGAAACAGGGGAGAAGAATACGAGGAGCAAGAAAAAAAAAGCAAAATACAAAAACGAGGAGAACACAAGGGGCGAAAATCAGAGGAGGATCAAAAGTGTGGCACTACGTGGAGTAAGAGAAGTGTGAAAAACCGAGGCGAAGAAACAGGGGAGAAGAATACGAGGAGCAAGAAAAAAAAAGCAAAATACAAAAACGAGGAGAACACAAGGGGCGAAAATCAGAGGAGGATCATCAGTATGCCACTACGTGGAGTAAGAGAAGTGTGAAAAACCCGAGGCGAAGAAACAGGGGAGAAGAATACGAGGAGCAAGAAAAAAAAAGCAAAATACAAAAACGAGGAGAACACAAGGGGCGAAAATCAGAGGAGGATCAACAGTATGCCACTACGTGGAGTAAGAGAAGTGTGAAAAACCCGAGGCGAAGAAACAGGGGAGAAGAATACGAGGAGCAAGAAAAAAAAAGCAAAATACAAAAACGAGGAGAACACAAGGGGCGAAAATCAGAGGAGGATCAAAAGTGTGGCAGTACGTGGAGTAAGAGAAGTGTGAAAATGCTGATGCGAAGAAACAGGGGAGAAGAATACGAGGAGCAAGAAAAAAAAAGCAAAATACAAAAACGAGGAGAACACAAGGGGCGAAAATCAGAGGAGGATCAACAGTATGCCACTACGTGGAGTAAGAGAAGTGTGAAAATGCTGATGCGAAGAAACAGGGGAGAAGAATACGAGGAGCAAGAAAAAAAAAGCAAAATACAAAAACGAGGAGAACACAAGGGGCGAAAATCAGAGGAGGATCAACAGTATGCCACTACGTGGAGTAAGAGAAGTGTGAAAAACCCGAGGCGAAGAAACAGGGGAGAAGAATACGAGGAGCAAGAAAAAAAAAGCAAAATACAAAAACGAGGAGAACACAAGGGGCGAAAATCAGAGGAGGATCAAAAGTGTGGCACTACGTGGAGTAAGAGAAGTGTGAAAAACCCGAGCCGAAGAAACAGGGGAGAAGAATACGAGGAGCAAGAAAAAAAAAGCAAAATACAAAAACGAGGAGAACACAAGGGGCGAAAATCAGAGGAGGATCAACAGTATGCCACTACGTGGAGTAAGAGAAGTGTGAAAATGCTGATGCGAAGAAACAGGGGAGAAGAATACGAGGAGCAAGAAAAAAAAAGCAAAATACAAAAACGAGGAGAACACAAGGGGCGAAAATCAGAGGAGGATCAACAGTATGCCACTACGTGGAGTAAGAGAAGTGTGAAAAACCCGAGGCGAAGAAACAGGGGAGAAGAATACGAGAAGCAAGAAAAAAAAAGCAAAATACAAAAACGAGGAGAACACAAGGGGCGAAAATCAGAGGAGGATCAACAGTATGCCACTACGTGGAGTAAGAGAAGTGTGAAAAACCCGAGGCGAAGAAACAGGGGAGAAGAATACGAGGAGCAAGAAAAAAAAAGCAAAATACAAAAACGAGGAGAACACAAGGGGCGAAAATCAGAGGAGGATCAACAGTATGCCACTACGTGGAGTAAGAGAAGTGTGAAAAACCCGAGGCAAAGAAACAGGGGAGAAGAATACGAGGAGCAAGAAAAAAAAAGCAAAATACAAAAACGAGGAGAACACAAGGGGCGAAAATCAGAGGAGGATCAACAGTATGCCACTACGTGGAGTAAGAGAAGTGTGAAAAACCCGAGGCGAAGAAACAGGGGAGAAGAATACGAGGAGCAAGAAAAAAAAAGCAAAATACAAAAACGAGGAGAACACAAGGGGCGAAAATCAGAGGAGGATCAACAGTATGCCACTACGTGGAGTAAGAGAAGTGTGAAAATGCTGATGCGAAGAAACAGGGGAGAAGAATACGAGGAGCAAGGAAAAAAAAGCAAAATACAAAAACGAGGAGACCACAAGGGGCGAAAATCAGAGGAGGATCAACAGTATGCCACTACGTGGAGTAAGAGAAGTGTGAAAAACCCGAGGCGAAGAAACAGGGGAGAAGAATACGAGGAGCAAGAAAAAAAAAGCAAAATACAAAAACGAGGAGAACACAAGGGGCGAAAATCATAGGAGGATCAAAAGTGTGGCAGTACGTGGAGTAAGAGAAGTGTGAAAAACCCGAGTCGAAGAAACAGGGGAGAAGAATACGAGGAGCAGGAAAAAAAAAGCAAAATACAAAAACGAGGAGAACACAAGGGGCGAAAATCAGAGGAGGATCAACAGTATGCCACTACGTGGAGTAAGAGAAGTGTGAAAAGCCCGAGGCGAAGAAACAGGGGAGAAGAATACGAGGAGCAAGAAAAAAAAAGCAAAATACAAAAACGAGGAGAACACAAGGGGCGAAAATCAGAGGAGGATCAACAGTATGCCACTACGTGGAGTAAGAGAAGTGTGAAAAACCCGAGGCGAAGAAACAGGGGAGAAGAATACGAGGAGCAAGAAAAAAAAAGCAAAATACAAAAACGAGGAGAACACAAGGGGCGAAAATCAGAGGAGGATCAACAGTATGCCACTACGTGGAGTAAGAGAAGTGTGAAAAACCCGAGGCGAAGAAACAGGGGAGAAGAATACGAGGAGCAAGAAAAAAAAAGCAAAATACAAAAACGAGGAGAACACAAGGGGCGAAAATCAGAGGAGGATCAAAAGTGTGGCACTACGTGGAGTAAGAGAAGTGTGAAAAACCCGAGGCGAAGAAACAGGGGAGAAGAATACGAGGAGCAAGAAAAAAAAAGCAAAATACAAAAACGAGGAGAACACAAGGGGTGAAAATCAGAGGAGGATCAACAGTATGCCACAACGTGGAGTAAGAGAAGTGTGAAAAACCCGAGGAGAAGAAACAGGGGAGAAGAATACGAGGAGCAAGAAAAAAAAAGCAAAATACAAAAACGAGGAGAACACAAGGGGCGAAAATCAGAGGAGGATCAACCGTATGCCACTACGTGGAGTAAGAGAAGTGTGAAAAACCCGAGGCGAAGAAACAGGGGAGAAGAATACGAGGAGCAAGAAAAAAAAAGCAAAATACAAAAACGAGGAGAACACAAGGGGCGAAAATCAGAGGAGGATCAAAGTGTGGCACTACGTGGAGTAAGAGAAGTGTGAAAAACCCGAGGCGAAGAAACAGGGGAGAAGAATACGAGGAGCAAGAAAAAAAAAGCAAAATACAAAAACGAGGAGAACACAAGGGGCGAAAATCAGAGGAGGATCAACAGTATGCCACTACGTGGAGTAAGAGAAGTGTGAAAAACCCGAGGCGAAGAAACAGGGGAGAAGAATACGAGGAGCAAGAAAAAAAAAGCAAAATACAAAAACGAGGAGAACACAAGGGGCGAAAATCAGAGGAGGATCAACAGTATGCCACTACGTGGAGTAAGAGAAGTGTGAAAAACCCGAGGCAAAGAAACAGGGGAGAAGAATACGAGGAGCAAGAAAAAAAAAGCAAAATACAAAAACGAGGAGAACACAAGGGGCGAAAATCAGAGGAGGATCAACAGTATGCCACTACGTGGAGTAAGAGAAGTGTGAAAAACCCGAGGCGAAGAAACAGGGGAGAAGAATACGAGGAGCAAGAAAAAAAAAGCAAAATACAAAAACGAGGAGAACACAAGGGGCGAAAATCAGAGGAGGATCAACAGTATGCCACTACGTGGAGTAAGAGAAGTGTGAAAATGCTGATGCGAAGAAACAGGGGAGAAGAATACGAGGAGCAAGGAAAAAAAAGCAAAATACAAAAACGAGGAGACCACAAGGGGCGAAAATCAGAGGAGGATCAACAGTATGCCACTACGAGGAGTAAGAGAAGTGTGAAAAACCCGAGGCGAAGAAACAGGGGAGAAGAATACGAGGAGCAAGAAAAAAAAAGCAAAATACAAAAACGAGGAGAACACAAGGGGCGAAAATCATAGGAGGATCAAAAGTGTGGCAGTACGTGGAGTAAGAGAAGTGTGAAAAACCCGAGTCGAAGAAACAGGGGAGAAGAATACGAGGAGCAAGAAAAAAAAAGCAAAATACAAAAACGAGGAGAACACAAGGGGCGAAAATCAGAGGAGGATCAACAGTATGCCACTACGTGGAGTAAGAGAAGTGTGAAAAACCTGAGGCGAAGAAACAGGGGAGAAGAATACGAGGAGCAAGAAAAAAAAAGCAAAATACAAAAACGAGGAGAACACAAGGGGCGAAAATCAGAGGAGGATCAACAGTATGCCACTACGTGGAGTAAGAGAAGTGTGAAAAACCCGAGGCGAAGAAACAGGGGAGAAGAATACGAGGAGCAAGAAAAAAAAAGCAAAATACAAAAACGAGGAGAACACAAGGGGCGAAAATCAGAGGAGGATCAACAGTATGCCACTACGTGGAGTAAGAGAAGTGTGAAAAACCCGAGGCGAAGAAACAGGGGAGAAGAATACGAGGAGCAAGAAAAAAAAAGCAAAATACAAAAACGAGGAGAACACAAGGGGCGAAAATCAGAGGAGGATCAAAAGTGTGGCACTACGTGGAGTAAGAGAAGTGTGAAAAA
This sequence comes from Cervus elaphus, assembly GCF_910594005.1. Taxonomy (NCBI): domain Eukaryota; kingdom Metazoa; phylum Chordata; class Mammalia; order Artiodactyla; family Cervidae; genus Cervus; species Cervus elaphus. The sequence goes on from NC_057836.1 coordinate 85,447,578, forward strand.
CCCGAGGCGAAGAAACAGGGGAGAAGAATACGAGGAGCAAGAAAAAAAAAGCAAAATACAAAAACGAGGAGAACACAAGGGGTGAAAATCAGAGGAGGATCAACAGTATGCCACAACGTGGAGTAAGAGAAGTGTGAAAAACCCGAGGTGAAGAAACAGGGGAGAAGAATACGAGGAGCAAGAAAAAAAAAGCAAAATACAAAAACGAGGAGAACACAAGGGGCGAAAATCAGAGGAGGATCAACAGTATGCCACTACGTGGAGTAAGAGAAGTGTGAAAAACCCGAGGCGAAGAAACAGGGGAGAAGAATACGAGGAGCAAGAAAAAAAAAGCAAAATACAAAAACGAGGAGAACACAAGGGGCGAAAATCAGAGGAGGATCAACAGTATGCCACTACGTGGAGTAAGAGAAGTGTGAAAATGCTGATGCGAAGAAACAGGGGAGAAGAATACGAGGAGCAAGAAAAAAAAAGCAAAATACAAAAACGAGGAGAACACAAGGGGCGAAAATCAGAGGAGGATCATCGGTATGCCACTACGTGGAGTAAGAGAAGTGTGAAAAACCCGAGGCGAAGAAACAGGGGAGAAGAATACGAGGAGCAAGAAAAAAAAAGCAAAATACAAAAACGAGGAGAACACAAGGGGCGAAAATCAGAGGAGGATCAACGATGTGTCACTACGTGGAGTAAGAGAAGTGTGAAAAACCCGAGGCGAAGAAACAGGGGAGAAGAATACGAGGAGCAAGAAAAAAAAAGCAAAATACAAAAACGAGGAGAACACAAGGGGCGAAAATCAGAGGAGGATCAAAAGTGTGGCACTACGTGGAGTAAGAGAAGTGTGAAAAACCCGAGGCGAAGAAACAGGGGAGAAGAATACGAGGAGCAAGAAAAAAAAAGCAAAATACAAAAACGAGGAGAACACAAGGGGCGAAAATCAGAGGAGGATCAACAGTATGCCACTACGTGGTGTAAGAGAAGTGTGAAAAACCCGAGGCGAAGAAACAGGGGAGAAGAATACGAGGAGCAAGAAAAAAAAAGCAAAATACAAAAACGAGGAGAACACAAGGGGCGAAAATCAGAGGAGGATCAACTGTGTGCCACTACGAGGAGCAAGAGAACTGTGAAAAACCCGAGGCGAAGAAACAGGGGAGAAGAATACGAGGAGCAAGAAAAAAAAAGCAAAATACAAAAACGAGGAGAACACAAGGGGCGAAAATCAGAGGAGGATCAAAAGTGTGGCACTACGTGGAGTAAGAGAAGTGTGAAAATGCTGATGCGAGGAAACAGGGGAGAAGAATACGAGGAGCAAGAAAAAAAAAGCAAAATACAAAAACGAGGAGAACACAAGGGGCGAAAATCAGAGGAGGATCAACAGTATGCCACTACGTGGAGTAAGAGAAGTGTGAAAAGCCCGAGGCGAAGAAACAGGGGAGAAGAATACGAGGAGCAAGAAAAAAAAAGCAAAATACAAAAACGAGGAGAACACAAGGGGCGAAAATCAGAGGAGGATCAACAGTATGCCACTACGTGGAGTAAGAGAAGTGTGAAAAACCCGAGGCGAAGAAACAGGGGAGAAGAATACGAGGAGCAAGAAAAAAAAAGCAAAATACAAAAACGAGGAGAACACAAGGGGCGAAAATCAGAGGAGGATCAACAGTATGCCACTACGTGGAGTAAGAGAAGTGTGAAAAACCCGAGGCGAAGAAACAGGGGAGAAGAATACGAGGAGCAAGAAAAAAAAAGCAAAATACAAAAACGAGGAGAACACAAGGGGCGAAAATCAGAGGAGGATCAAAAGTGTGGCACTACGTGGAGTAAGAGAAGTGTGAAAAACCCGAGGCGAAGAAACAGGGGAGAAGAATACGAGGAGCAAGAAAAAAAAAGCAAAATACAAAAACGAGGAGAACACAAGGGGTGAAAATCAGAGGAGGATCAACAGTATGCCACAACGTGGAGTAAGAGAAGTGTGAAAAACCCGAGGAGAAGAAACAGGGGAGAAGAATACGAGGAGCAAGAAAAAAAAAGCAAAATACAAAAACGAGGAGAACACAAGGGGCGAAAATCAGAGGAGGATCAACAGTATGCCACTACGTGGAGTAAGAGAAGTGTGAAAAACCCGAGGCGAAGAAACAGGGGAGAAGAATACGAGGAGCAAGAAAAAAAAAGCAAAATACAAAAACGAGGAGAACACAAGGGGCGAAAATCAGAGGAGGATCAAAGTGTGGCACTACGTGGAGTAAGAGAAGTGTGAAAAACCCGAGGCGAAGAAACAGGGGAGAAGAATACGAGGAGCAAGAAAAAAAAAGCAAAATACAAAAACGAGGAGAACACAAGGGGCGAAAATCAGAGGAGGATCAACAGTATGCCACTACGTGGAGTAAGAGAAGTGTGAAAAACCCGAGGCGAAGAAACAGGGGAGAAGAATACGAGGAGCAAGAAAAAAAAAGCAAAATACAAAAACGAGGAGAACACAAGGGGCGAAAATCAGAGGAGGATCAACAGTATGCCACTACGTGGAGTAAGAGAAGTGTGAAAAACCCGAGGCAAAGAAACAGGGGAGAAGAATACGAGGAGCAAGAAAAAAAAAGCAAAATACAAAAACGAGGAGAACACAAGGGGCGAAAATCAGAGGAGGATCAACAGTATGCCACTACGTGGAGTAAGAGAAGTGTGAAAAACCCGAGGCGAAGAAACAGGGGAGAAGAATACGAGGAGCAAGAAAAAAAAAGCAAAATACAAAAACGAGGAGAACACAAGGGGCGAAAATCAGAGGAGGATCAACAGTATGCCACTACGTGGAGTAAGAGAAGTGTGAAAATGCTGATGCGAAGAAACAGGGGAGAAGAATACGAGGAGCAAGGAAAAAAAAGCAAAATACAAAAACGAGGAGACCACAAGGGGCGAAAATCAGAGGAGGATCAACAGTATGCCACTACGTGGAGTAAGAGAAGTGTGAAAAACCCGAGGCGAAGAAACAGGGGAGAAGAATACGAGGAGCAAGAAAAAAAAAGCAAAATACAAAAACGAGGAGAACACAAGGGGCGAAAATCATAGGAGGATCAAAAGTGTGGCAGTACGTGGAGTAAGAGAAGTGTGAAAAACCCGAGTCGAAGAAACAGGGGAGAAGAATACGAGGAGCAGGAAAAAAAAAGCAAAATACAAAAACGAGGAGAACACAAGGGGCGAAAATCAGAGGAGGATCAACAGTATGCCACTACGTGGAGTAAGAGAAGTGTGAAAAACCTGAGGCGAAGAAACAGGGGAGAAGAATACGAGGAGCAAGAAAAAAAAAGCAAAATACAAAAACGAGGAGAACACAAGGGGCGAAAATCAGAGGAGGATCAACAGTATGCCACTACGTGGAGTAAGAGAAGTGTGAAAAACCCGAGGCGAAGAAACAGGGGAGAAGAATACGAGGAGCAAGAAAAAAAAAGCAAAATACAAAAACGAGGAGAACACAAGGGGCGAAAATCAGAGGAGGATCAACAGTATGCCACTACGTGGAGTAAGAGAAGTGTGAAAAACCCGAGGCGAAGAAACAGGGGAGAAGAATACGAGGAGCAAGAAAAAAAAAGCAAAATACAAAAACGAGGAGAACACAAGGGGCGAAAATCAGAGGAGGATCAAAAGTGTGGCACTACGTGGAGTAAGAGAAGTGTGAAAAACCCGAGGCGAAGAAACAGGGGAGAAGAATACGAGGAGCAAGAAAAAAAAAGCAAAATACAAAAACGAGGAGAACACAAGGGGCGAAAATCAGAGGAGGATCAACAGTATGCCACAACGTGGAGTAAGAGAAGTGTGAAAAACCCGAGGTGAAGAAACAGGGGAGAAGAATACGAGGAGCAAGAAAAAAAAAGCAAAATACAAAAACGAGGAGAACACAAGGGGCGAAAATCAGAGGAGGATCAACAGTATGCCACTACGTGGAGTAAGAGAAGTGTGAAAAACCCGAGGCGAAGAAACAGGGGAGAAGAATACGAGGAGCAAGAAAAAAAAAGCAAAATACAAAAACGAGGAGAACACAAGGGGCGAAAATCAGAGGAGGATCAACAGTATGCCACTACGTGGAGTAAGAGAAGTGTGAAAATGCTGATGCGAAGAAACAGGGGAGAAGAATACGAGGAGCAAGAAAAAAAAAGCAAAATACAAAAACGAGGAGAACACAAGGGGCGAAAATCAGAGGAGGATCATCGGTATGCCACTACGTGGAGTAAGAGAAGTGTGAAAAACCCGAGGCGAAGAAACAGGGGAGAAGAATACGAGGAGCAAGAAAAAAAAAGCAAAATACAAAAACGAGGAGAACACAAGGGGCGAAAATCAGAGGAGGATCAACGATGTGTCACTACGTGGAGTAAGAGAAGTGTGAAAAACCCGAGGCGAAGAAACAGGGGAGAAGAATACGAGGAGCAAGAAAAAAAAAGCAAAATACAAAAACGAGGAGAACACAAGGGGCGAAAATCATAGGAGGATCAAAAGTGTGGCAGTACGTGGAGTAAGAGAAGTGTGAAAAACCCGAGTCGAAGAAACAGGGGAGAAGAATACGAGGAGCAGGAAAAAAAAAGCAAAATACAAAAACGAGGAGAACACAAGGGGCGAAAATCAGAGGAGGATCAACAGTATGCCACTACGTGGAGTAAGAGAAGTGTGAAAATGCTGATGCGAAGAAACAGGGGAGAAGAATACGAGGAGCAAGAAAAAAAAAGCAAAATACAAAAACGAGGAGAACACAAGGGGCGAAAATCAGAGGAGGATCATCGGTATGCCACTACGTGGAGTAAGAGAAGTGTGAAAAACCCGAGGCGAAGAAACAGGGGAGAAGAATACGAGGAGCAAGAAAAAAAAAGCAAAATACAAAAACGAGGAGAACACAAGGGGCGAAAATCAGAGGAGGATCAACGATGTGTCACTACGTGGAGTAAGAGAAGTGTGAAAAACCCGAGGCGAAGAAACAGGGGAGAAGAATACGAGGAGCAAGAAAAAAAAAGCAAAATACAAAAACGAGGAGAACACAAGGGGCGAAAATCAGAGGAGGATCAAAAGTGTGGCACTACGTGGAGTAAGAGAAGTGTGAAAAACCCGAGGCGAAGAAACAGGGGAGAAGAATACGAGGAGCAAGAAAAAAAAAGCAAAATACAAAAACGAGGAGAACACAAGGGGCGAAAATCAGAGGAGGATCAACAGTATGCCACTACGTGGTGTAAGAGAAGTGTGAAAAACCCGAGGCGAAGAAACAGGGGAGAAGAATACGAGGAGCAAGAAAAAAAAAGCAAAATACAAAAACGAGGAGAACACAAGGGGCGAAAATCAGAGGAGGATCAACTGTGTGCCACTACGAGGAGCAAGAGAACTGTGAAAAACCCGAGGCGAAGAAACAGGGGAGAAGAATACGAGGAGCAAGAAAAAAAAAGCAAAATACAAAAACGAGGAGAACACAAGGGGCGAAAATCAGAGGAGGATCAAAAGTGTGGCACTACGTGGAGTAAGAGAAGTGTGAAAATGCTGATGCGAGGAAACAGGGGAGAAGAATACGAGGAGCAAGAAAAAAAAAGCAAAATACAAAAACGAGGAGAACACAAGGGGCGAAAATCAGAGGAGGATCAACAGTATGCCACTACGTGGAGTAAGAGAAGTGTGAAAAACTCGAGGCGAACAAACAGGGGAGAAGAATACGAGGAGCAAGAAAAAAAAAGGAAAATACAAAAACGAGGAGAACACAAGGGGCGAAAATCAGAGGAGGATCAACAGTATGCCACTACGTGGAGTAAGAGAAGTGTGAAAAACCCGAGGCGAAGAAACAGGGGAGAAGAATACGAGGAGCAAGAAAAAAAAAGCAAAATACAAAAACGAGGAGAACACAAGGGGCGAAAATCAGAGGAGGATCAACAGTATGCCACTACGAGGAGTAAGAGAAGTGTGAAAAACACGAGGAGAAGAAAAAGTGGAGAACAATACGAGGAGCAAAAAAGAAAAAAAAAAGAAAATACGAGGAGCAGAAAAGGGGGGAAAATAAGAGGAGGATCAAAAGTGTGGGAATATGAGGATCAAGAAAAGTGGGAAAAACACGAGGAGAAGAAAAAGGGGAGAACAATACGAGGAGCAAAAAAAAAAAGAAAAATACGAGGAGCAGACAATGGGGGAAAATAAGAGGAGGATCAAAAGTGTGGAGATACGAGGAGCAAGAAAAGTGGGAAAAACACGAGGAGAAGAAAAAGGGGAGAACAATACGAGGAGCAAAAAAAAAAGAAAAGAAAAAGTCAAGGAGCAGACAAGGGGGAAAAATAAGAGGAGGATCAAAAGTGTGGAAATACGAGGAGCAAGAAAAGTGGGAAAAACACGAGGAGACGCAAAAGGGGAGAACAATACGAGGAGCAAAAAAAAAAAAAAAAAGAAAATACGAGGAGCAGAAAAGGGGGGAAAATAAGAGGAGGATCAAAAGTGTGGAAATATGAGGAGCAAGAAAAGTGGGAAAAACACGAGGAGAAGAAAAAGGGGAGAACAATACGAGGAGCAAAAAAAAAAAAGAAAAGAAAAATTCGAGGAGCAGACAAGGGGGAAAAATAAGAGGAGGATCAAAAGTGTGGAAATACGAGGAGCACGAAAAGTGGGAAAAACACGAGGAGAAGAAAAAGGGGAGAACAATACGAGGAGCAAAAAGAAAAAGAAAAATACGAGGAGCAGACAAGGGGGGAAAATAAGAGGAGGATCAAAAGTGTGGAAATACGAGGAGCAAGAAAAGTGGGAAAAACACGAGGAGAAGAAAAAGGGGAGAACAATACGAGGAGCAAAAAAAAAAAGAAAAATACGAGGAGCAGACAATGGGGGAAAATAAGAGGAGGATCAAAAGTGTGGAGATACGTGGAGCAAGAAAAGTGGGAAAAACACGAGGAGAAGAAAAAGGGGAGAACAATACGGGGAGCAAAAAAAAAAGAAAAGAAAAAGTCAAGGAGCAGACAAGGGGGAAAAATAAGAGGAGGATCAAAAGTGTGGAAATACGAGGAGCAAGAAAAGTGGGAAAAACACGAGGAGACGCAAAAGGGGAGAACAATACGAGGAGCAAAAAAAAAAAAAAAAAAGAAAATACGAGGAGCAGAAAAGGGGGGAAAATAAGAGGAGGATCAAAAGTGTGGAAATATGAGGAGGAAGAAAAGTGGGAAAAACACGAGGAGAAGAAAAAGGGGAGAACAATACGAGGAGCAAAAAAAAAAAAGAAAAGAAAAATTCGAGGAGCAGACAAGGGGGAAAAATAAGAGGAGGATCAAAAGTGTGGAAATACGAGGAGCACGAAAAGTGGGAAAAACACGAGGAGAAAAAAAAGGGGAGAACAATACGAGGAGCAAAAAGAAAAAGAAAAATACGAGGAGCAGACAAGGGGGGAAAATAAGAGGAGGATCAAAAGTGTGGAAATACGAGGAGCAAGAAAAGTGGGAAAAACACGAGGAGAAGAAAAAGGGGAGAACAATACGAGGAGCAAAAAAAAAAGAAAAATACGAGGAGCAGAAAAGGGGGGAAAATAAGAGGTGGATCAAAAGTGTGGAAATACGAGGAGCAGGAAAAGTGGGAAAAACACGAGGAGAAGAAAAAGGGGAGAACAATACGAGGAGCGAAAAAAAAAAAAAAAGAAAAATACGAGGAGCAGAAAAGGGGGAAAAATAAGAGGAGGATCAAAAGTGTGGAAATACGAGGAACAAGAAAGGTTTGAAAAACCCGAGGCGAAGAAAAAAGGGAGAAGAATACGAGGAGCAAAAAAAAGAAAAAGAAAAATACGAGGAGCAGACAAGGGGGGAAAATAAGAGGAGGATCAAAAGTGTGGAAATACGAGGAGCAAGAAAAGCGGGAAAAACACGAGGAGAAGAAAAAGGGGAGAAGAATACGAGGAGCAAAAAAAAAGAAAAATACGAGGAGCAGACAAGGGGGGAAAATAAGAGGAGGATCAAAAGTGTGGAAATACGAGGAGCAAGAAAAGTGTGAAAAATCCCAGGAGCAGGAAAAGGGGAGAAAAATACGAAGAGCAAAAAAAAAAAAAAAAAAAAAAACAGAAAAATACGAGGAGCAGAAAAGTGTGAAAAATAACAGGAGCATCAAAAGTGTGAAAATACGAGGAGCAAGAAAAGTGTGAAAAATCCCAGGAGCAGGAAAAGGGGAGAAAAATACGAGGAGCAAAAAAAAAAAAAAAAAGACGAGGAGCATGAAAAGGTGTGAAAAATGCGAGGAGCATGAAAAGGTGTGAAAAATGCGAGGAGCCAAAAAAAAAAAAATCCCCTGAGAGTTCTGCCCCGCCCTCTCCTCTATCATCTTAAGCTGCTGGGCAATGTGATCATCACACATATTTTCACATCCTTTAAAAAAAACATAGTTTTAAAAAAAATGCCTAAATGTAAATGGATGCAAAGTCAGACATTTACAAACAAAAAGGTTCAGAGCAGACTTTGGTTTCATTCAAACCAGAAACACTCTTAAAAAGCATTACAGAGAGTAAGGACAGTGCAGAGAGCAGGAACAACGTGGCTAGAATCTAGTAAATGCATGTGAAATTCTACCATAGAGTTTGTTTTCAATCCATGTGGAGGGGAGGGTGCGAGGGAGGGGAACATTATTACAGTCCCCCAGGGGTGTCTCCTCCTCTGACAGGCCATCATCATACAACAGTGAGTCGGATGGGGTGGACACGGCCAGGTCCAAGTAGTCCTGGAAGGGAGAGAGACCTGGTCACTCCTGGAGCAGGTCATTGCTGGACATGCCCACCCCTCCCCACCCCCGCCCTGCCTGATAGCAGAAGCCCCAGCCGAGTCCCACCCCGCACCTATCAATCTCTCGCCAGATCTGAGCCCCTGGCCAGGTCTGTCAGCATGAGTTCCCCCAGCCTCTGGTCCTCATCACAGAAAATCACCTCTTGGAGGCAGAAATGTGTTCCCTCATTGTTCTGGTCCTCTCTCTGCAGCGCTAGGGGCACCAGGCCCAGCACTGGAGAACAGGCCTGTTTATAAAACCTGAGGCTCTGGGATTGCAGTCCCGTGACTCATGTGGGAAGGCCAAGACACATTCCCCATCTGCTCCACACTTTCTGGCTTCCCTCCAGGCACTCCTGCCATCTCCAATATCAAGTCAGGACCAAGAAATCTGAGTCATCGGTGTGGGTTTTGCATAAGATGCTGCTAGAGGCTTCAGCTCCCAAGCAGGATGATTTGTGAGGACCGGCTACTTCCACTGCCCTGGTTAAAGGTGTCAAGAATGCTTCCAGTGTGTTTCTGGCTGGTTCTCAGCACTGTTCTAGGAAAGCTGTTTGTAGGCATCAGCTATTACCTCTGTTTAGGGCAAATCATAGGATGTGCCCAAACGATACACCAAGGTTGGGTTTTATTCCAAGGGGCCCAGTCCATGCATCTTGCCTTCCATGTTTGGAGAAATGACAACTTTCAGTAACTGTGTCAATTTAAGGATGAAACCACCAGAGGGCAAGCAAGGTCTGTGTCTATTTTCTTTACTTGCATCCCCAGCATCTAAGGCAGAATACAGGAGGCAGCCCATTGCCCAATCAATATTAGTGAAAACTGTGTTGATTTCCTCTATCACCTAGAGTTGTAAACTGGAGGCACACAGATATGTTGTTTGGCCCACACTGAGCTTTTGGAAATTGCTATAAAAACTGGGAAACATAAACATCCCTTAAAAAGCCCTGGCATGCTGGCACTCTTATTCCTACAGGTTACATTGTCTATGGTAACAGGTCCTTCAGAGCCAGCTGGTAGGTTACTATTTGTCACAGTTTCCACTGCTCCCTTCACTTCCCACCCCTAGCCAGACCCTTCATAGAATCTGAATTTAGGACACATTCATTCCAACTTTACTTCCTCAAGTTCCATTATTGAAAATAATTTTGTTTGGCTTTGGCATATCTTCTTCCCACCCCTGTCTGTGGAGGGCTCTTCCTAAGTGTCAAGGTAAAAATCCTGGTTTCTCCCTAATTTCAAGAAGTCCAAGAGGCCTGGATTAAGGATAAAGGTTCGTGCCCGCCCCGCCCCCTGCCCCCAGTCTGCCCTGCCCCCTACCAGGAGACGACATGACCATCTCACTCTGCACAGCCGCACTCTGCCTTTGTATTGGGAATTCCATGAACTGGGGTGAGGGAAGTGGCACCAGGGATTGGCTCCGGGTACTCACTCTGCTCTTAACCATCATCTTAGATATCTAGGTCTTTGCTGATGTCGGCAAACACTGGCCTCTTGTCTGGTTCCCGCTTCCAGCACTGCAGCATTAGACTGTACCTGGTGAGACAAACAGGTGGGTGGTGACAATCCAGCAAGGATTGCCCAGTCACAACCACCACACCCAGTACAGTGCACCTGGGCCCCAGAGGCTCTGGTCCAAAATCCCAAAGCTGTTCCTGTGTCACTGACATCCTTCTCTGAGTTGGGCCAGGGTATGATGGGTCAGCAGGGGCTCACAGTGTCTGGCGCTGTGGTCCAGCCATGCTTGTTATGGCAGCTAATGCAGAAATGCCAGTCCTTAAAACTCTTATGAAGGATGAACTGTGTATGAACACAAAAACCTGCCAAGCACACTCTGTCTTGCACCTCCCTCCCTCCCTCCCCTGGGGCTCTGGCAGGGCTGCAGGGGCCACCTTGTGGGTGAGTGCTGGGCCTGTGCCTGCCAGTCTAGGGTGCCCAGGGAGGCAGCACCTACTCACCCTTGCACTCCCACAGCCCTGAGCCAGGCACATGGCAGGTGCATGACAGACTTTGTAGAATGAATGGACCAGTGTGTGTCTAACTATGGACGACCCCCTTCTCATGTGTTCTCAACCTGTTCTCCAAGGATCATCTGATGGAACCACCATTTGATGAGAAGATTCTGGTGCCCTCGAGCTGAAGTCCAGGTGCCATCTGCCTGCTCTTTGTCTGCCTTGGTGTCTCCACTTGGGCGCTCCCCTGTATGTACCCCTGGGGCCATTCTGAATTACCTGCCCCTCCCCAAGCATCCTGGGACAGGTCTCTAGCCTTAGACTGAAGCTGCTCCCTCATCCTTCCACCACCTCTCCTGGGGTCCTGCTCCCCCTCAGCTTGTAAGTCCCCCCAGGAGGCCCACCCAGCCCCCAGTGGAATCTGGGTCCCCAGCATCTGCCATCATGCCCAAGGGTGGTTCTCTGTCATCTGTGCCTTTGTCTTAGCCCGTTGCTTCCAGCTGCCCAGCTCGCCTAGGGCTGGCACCCAGGGCTGCCCAGCAGTGGGAAAGGATGAGTGTGCATGACCCCACCCCTCCAAAACCTGGAGTGTCAGTGGCTGGGGAGGCTGGACCAGAGAAAGCATGCTCACATCTCCTCGCTGCAGTTGTCTGGCCTCTCCATCCGATAGTCTGTCTTCAGAAGGTTGAAGAGCCGCTCTGGAGGAATCCCAGGGTAGGGGTTGCCGCCCAGGGTCACAATCTCCCACAGCAGGACACCAAAGGACCACCTGCAGAACCAGAGGGCCAATGAGCGACTGCACTGAGTCTGTGGCATCCTCAGCGCCCCAGATATCCTCCCCCTGGGCAGCAACAGGACCCGAGTTCCCTGTACAGAGAGTGGTCCAAGTGCCCACAGTTTCAGCCTAGGCTGACCAGACAGATGGAAGTGGAATGGAGGCGGGACCAGGTGTCTGCCTGCCCTGCCCCAACCCCCTGGCAAGCTGCTGCCCAAGCTCAGCCCCCATATCCAAAAAGGGCAGGTGGCTGACCCCTGAGGTGAAGCTCTGTAGCATCAGAGACGGCACAGGGAATGCAAATGAGCACAGTGAAAAGCAGGTCAAACTGAGGCCACAGGGCACCAGGGCACTCTGCAAAACCCCTTCACCTTTTCTGTGTGCCTGGAAATTTTCATAAGATGTTAAAAGGAAAAAACACTGCAATGGGAAAATATCAACTGTGAGGGAAAATTTACTGTCAAGTGGGGACAAAATCATCACAAAACAGCATTATCACACAAGCCCGTTTACAGTAATAAAGAATGCCTGCATGCCACGGACAACTCTAGGCAAGGCCTGTGAGTGCTGGCCGTAGTTATTTTGGGATGGTGGGGCCCCATTGACTTTTAGTCTCATTATGCTTTCCCCTGCATTTCCAGTTGTTTTACAGTCCACTTGGTAATCAGAACACAGCTGTTAAAACTGTTTAAGAATTGCCTTTTCACAGCCTACTTTATTTAAAACATGCAAGGCTGTTTACAGCAGAACATTTGGAAACAAGTCTGTTGTGGTTTTCAAAACAATTGAGAATGCAGTTGGACTTGGAAGACTTGAGTTTTGGTCTTGGAGCAGTTTGGGTACCGGAAACCCATTCAAGGTCACTCCACCCTAAACCTATCTCTGGGTGGGGACCAGTCTCCAGGGACCTGCTTGAAGCCCGCTCACACTCAGGCTCACAGAGAGGGAACTGTTCAGCTGGGACTGTGTGTCACTGAGATGTCCAAAGAGAGGGCAGGGGAGGTGGGGGAGGCAAGGGGGCTGCAGCTATGGCTCACATCCTCATGCATTCCACCGTGGCACTCAGAACTACTGCCTGGGCCTTTGCCATTTGCTGTGTGAGTACACAAAGCTTCCCCATCCACAGCCCCCCAGTTTGGGGAGGTCACTCTGGACGGCTGGAATGAGCTGACAGGGACTCAGGGCAACTCTGTTCCCCAGCAGAGCTGCCCAGACAGGTGCATACATGTAACCTCCACCCCAGGAAGGCAACACCCAGACTCACACATCACTCTGGGTGGTGTAGATATGATCAAAGAGGGACTCAATGGCCATCCACTTGACTGGGATCCGACCCTAAGGAAGGAGTGAAAGAAAGGCATTAACGTTGCTCTGAGATCCTAGGAACTGGTGTGTGTGGGGGACACATCTCAGGCTCTTTCAGCTCTTAGGGAACACTGAGTAATGACTCCAGTGTGTTCCTGGGTAGAGGCCAGCAGCCCAGCCTCACAGGGGCTGGAGTCCTAGCCCCACCTTCCTAGGCTTGGCTGAGACCCCCGAGGGAGTCAGTCGGCCTGCCCACAGCTATACAAGGTGTGCTGGTCATGCACCACATCCCAAGGAATTGATGCTAAGTGCAAGCCAGGCCCCACTGTGGTCACTTCTCGGGAGATCAGGGGCACTGCACCCTGGGTGCTGCCCAGTGGGTAGGCTGGAAGCACTTCCATCAAGATCTCCCCTGATTTCTGAGGGTGAAGGGGTCTGGGAAGCCAACATCCAGTGTTTCCATCTTGGGAATTTCTGACACAAATGAACACACTAAAGGCCTTTCTAAGAAGCTCTGAGCGAAGAAATCAATGTGAGTGTCTTGAGTCTGATTTTTCCCTTATTTTATCCCAGGGCCCTTTTAGCATCCTCTAAAAGACTGTCCTCCACCATGGAGAGGCTGGAGTTCAACCTAACAAATCCTTTCTAATGCAACTTAAGAAATAGCTTTTTGGTACAAATAGATCAGCGGGCTTTCCTGGTGGCTCAGTGGTAAAGAATCCACCTGCAGTGCAGGAGATGCGGGTTTGATCCATGGGTCAGGAAGATACCCTGGAGGAGGAAATGGCAACCCACTCCAGTATTCTTGCCTGGGGAATTCCATAGACAGAGGATCCTGCTGGGCTACAGTCCATGGGTCGCAAAGAGTCAGACACGACTGATCGATTAAACAACAACAAACAGGTCAGCATCAAGGCACAATCAATTAAAAAAAAAGGCATTTGCTTTGGATTTTAATGCATTTATTGTACTTCTTTTTTTTTTTTTAAAGTACTATTTAGGATTCATACCCTACATGAAGTGTGACTGCTTCGAGGGTGTGTGTTTCTAACAATGCAACCTGCAGGCTGTGCTCTCAGGGGCCGAGCTTGGGCACCTTGTGCTTCCTTGCTGGGTGACACAGGGCCTTCCCGAGGACCAGTGCATCAACAGGAAGTTCCATCCAGCCCCCTCCACGGGGTAGGGAGCACCCCTCTCCACTTCCCCTTCAGCACTTCTAAGATGTGCTGTCACAACAGAAACCCCACAAGAAATCAAATGTCATCCTCACAGCCCCAGGAGCACCTGGGCTTCACTCGCCCCTCAGAGCAAAGCTGAAGTGTATGTCGTGGCTTTCTGTGTTTTTCTTTTTGAGCAGCATCTGTTCTGAATGCCAGCTTAGCTGTGTGTCTTGAGGGGGCCTGTGATCTTCCCTGTCTAGTCTGTCACAGGGAGGCTACTAGAAAGGGGTTGGGAGGATAGCAGCACCAAGAAAGTCAAGACCAATGTCACAGGGAAGGGGACCATACCAGGGAACCAGGTTTCCCAAGAAGGTCCCCGAACCACCTGTTTTAGTGACTTGGAAAAAGCTTCCCAAATCTCTACACTGTAACTCTGGACTTTGTCTCCAGGATCCTCCTGATTGCCTTCCAAACTCACTTAGTCAGCCGTTCCTAGGCCCTTGGACCAGGAGCATACCCTGCTGTAAAGTGGTTCAATCCTTTCTGTAAAGAATGACTAGCAAGCTTGGGTTTAATTCATTTCTTTTCCCCAAGCAAAGGACTAAAGTTACACAGAAAGTAAAACAGTGACCTTCACTCTGCAGCAGTGAGAGGAGCAACTGCAGACAAGAAGATTGTTATTTCTGCAGTGGTGGGTGACCTTTAGAAGTGATAGTGATGAAAAGTGAGAGAAGCTGCAGGAACCCCACTCCCAGCAGGGAGCTCCAAAACAGCACGTGTGGCTGTGAGGAAGAGAAGGAACAGGCTCAAGACTGAGTCCTGCTCTGGGTCTCTGGGGACCCAGGACTAGGAAAGAGTTCGGGGATGAGGACTGGAAGTTTGCACTCTAAAAACCCGCTTTATCTTCCTCAGATCAAAATCTGTCCCCACCCTGTGGGCTCCCTGACCATGCCCTCTGCCCTCAGGCCATCACACCCCAGAGCCTGGTACCTTGCTCCTCTTCACGTAGGAATCCTCTTCATAAACATCTCGGGACAGACCAAAATCTGAGATTTTCATCCTGTGGCCCTCGGCTACCAGGATGTTTCTGGCTGCCAAGTCCCGATGGACAAGCTGTGGAAAAGACAACAGCAGGGACCCCTGAACCCCGGGCCAATCGCTGGCGGAGGGGGCGCGGGGCTGGGGCGGCACGCACCTTCATCTCAGCCAGGTACTGGATCCCTTGTGAGATCTGCCAGGCAAAGGAGACAAGGTCGCCCATGGTCAGGGCCTGCTCCTCCAGGTTGTCCAGGTAACTGGAGTTGCGGCTGCCCCCGCTGCCCACGTAGCCAGGTCCCGCCTTGCGGCTCTCTCGGAGGAAGCCCCGCAGGGAGCCGTACTTGGCATACTCCACGATGAGGAGCAGTGGCCCTAGGGGCAGAGCAGTAGGTACGTGGGCTGGCTGCTTAGGTGACCCTGGGCAGGCAGAAGTTGGGCCAGCACGGGGCAATCGCTTCCAGCAGCCTGAGGACTCAAGCCTCAGCTCACTCTCCCATCACTCTGCTCTCCACCTTGCAGCACTATGTTACTTCAGTCATGTCTGACTCTTTGTGACCCTATAGACTGTAGCCTGCCAAGCTCCTCTGTCCATGGGATTTTCCAGGCAAGAAGAGTGGAGTAGGTTGTCATGTCCCCCTCCAAGGGATCTTCCTGACTCAGGGATTGAACCCAAGTCTTTTACATCTCCTGCATTGGCAGGCAGGTTCTTTATCACTAGTGCCACTTGGGAAGCTCCTCCATCTTGCAGGGGCTTTGGATTCCAAAGCCAGCTGCCTGGACAGTTGACCACAACCTCTTTCCTGGGTGTCCAGGGCAAGCAGTCACTGCATTTGAAGCTGCCCTGGGAGATAACCACTGCTGCTCGGATGTCAGGAACTTTCTGTACCCCTGGTCTTGCCACAGTATGGCCTGGGGACAGCTGATGGAGGCAGAGGTTCTGGACTGCCCCTGGCCACCCTCTCCCTGCCCTGCCTGCTCTCAGGCCACAGTCCTCCCCGAGGCCCGGCCCTGAGTGCTACTGGTGCCCCTGCTGCTCTCTCCCTGTCGGCCTCCCATCTCCCTCACACCCGAAATACACATGCACCCACGCGCACATGCACACACACACACACACACACACACACACACACACACACACACACAAAGTGGGAGGCCCCCAGGGTGGCAAAGCAGTTTTGGAAGACTAATAGAGCAAAATGCTCTTATGTGAAAAATGATCTGCCATTGCCTTTGCCACCCCAGGCTGGGGTGGGGTTGAGATCACCTGGAGGTTATGGCATATCTAGTAGGTGCCCAGGAGACACTGCTCATCTCTGGACTTCCCTGTCTTAAGGGCTCAGCCTGGGGCAGGGTGCTGACAACCAGGATGTCGCCAGAGACCCCAGGGAACACTCCTGTGGCAGCCCTCATGGTCCACTGACACACAAGTTTCAGGCAAGAGCCAGAGAAACCATGCTTCCAGGAAGAGAGAGGACAGGTGCCAGAGAAGAAAAGGATGGGGATGAGGGAGAATGCAGAATGGAGCAGCCCAGAGCCCCTGGCTTGTGCCCAGCAGCTGCTAGTCCCCGGCTGGTCTTACCATCCTGGCTGCAGGCCCCGTACAGCTTGATGACTTGCGGGTGGTTGACCTGCTTCAGGAGGTTGAACTCTGATAGCAGGTCCCACAGCTCGCTTGGGGAGGCATTCTCTGAAATGCACAGAAACAAAGCAGGTCACAAAGTCCCTGCTACCACCATGCTGGGTCACAGGCGCAAACGAGGGGTCTACACAGACTTGTCTCCTTCCCAGACATCCTACTCAGGTTCAGACTGAGGCCTGCCAGGACCTCACTGCTTGGAGCTACTCTCAGCCCATGGGAGGGTCAACAGCGGCCTCAATTGCCTACAGGGAGTAAGAACCAGAGGAGCGCACTTCCATGTGAGCAGAGTCTTTCCATGGAAAGCCTTCTGGGCTGGGCTATGCATGCAAATGGCATTATTTCCCTGCAATCACCATCTCTCAAAGACAGTGGCGTTAACCCTTCATTAACCCTTCTGGGGAGGTAAAGGGACTCCCTGGTGTCCCCAAACACCTGCCAACCAAGCACTTGGCAAAGGGGGGTGAGGCCCTGGAGAAAGGTGAAGGCCATGAGACTTCACAGAAGTCGTCTTGCCATGCTGAGTGTGTGTTTTCCAAGGGCAGAGATAGTTGTGCTCAGGAGCTTGGGTGTGGAGGTCTCCTGGCCAACTGTCCTCCTGGGTCATGGCCCCACATCCCACTGCCCAGTTGTGCCACTGCCTCTGGCTGTAGACTTGTCTGGAAATGAGAAGACAGCTGCAAGATGGGGCATTGGAACCCTTTGGACCACACATGAGTGACCCAGGGCCAGTCTCACTGTGCCCTCTTAGGGCCTGGGGTCTCATAGACAAGGGGCAACCCCAGTCTGAGGGCCTGGGTAAGTACACAAAAGTACCCGGCACTGCATGGCTCCCCGACTGCTGAACATCAGAGTGCATCAGCCTAAAATGTGCCCATCACATGGCCACTGGGCCCTCAGTTGGTCAAGCTGAGGCAGAACTCAGCCATGGCAGAGGACTGTCTACCCAGTCCCTGCTGAGAAGCAGCAGTGAGGATACCCAGCATGTGCTAAGACTGGGGCAGTGCTGGCCCACTAAGGGCTGGGGGGGATGGGGACTGGGAAAGGCAGGGACCTGGGGGACAGGGGCCAGTCCTTACAGGTGGTCTCTTCACCAGGACCTCAGTGGACGCTTGGCGAAAGAAATTAATGGGGCAGACTGAGGTGGGGAGAGCTGTCGGTTTTGAACTTAAGGGCTTTTAATTTAAACTCGGATCTTTACCCAACATTGATACACAAGCAACATGGCTCTGAAAGCTTTCAAGGGAGGAATGTCTTACCCTGCTTCTCCAGGGACCACACCAGCCCACATCATCCATGGTGGAGGTCCCTAGACTGCAGCCACTCAAGAAGAGCAGGGGAGGCGTATTGGTTCTTCAGGAGGCAGCAGGCTGATTGCCAGAGTCCTGGCTGTCATAAGGGCTTCATCCACCCACTGGGGCCCCCGCAGGTGTGAGTGGCAGAGCCCCCTGTGTACTGCCTGGGCACGTACCTTTCAGCATCTTCACAGCCACAGTCGTGTACCCTGCTTTGCCTTTCAGCCGAAAGGCTGTGGCCTTGACCACTTTTCCAAATTCACCTTCTCCCAGAGTTTTTCCAAGCACCAAGTTCTTCCGTGGGAATTCCCACTTGGGATCCTCCTACATTGGGTTTGAAGGAAAAAGAGAGGGAAGAGAGATGGCGAAGGTAAGAAGAAAGGAAGAAGGCAAGAGCCGGCGGACAAGCTCCATGTGCAGACGGCCGACTGTCACCTGAAGTGACAGGTGACAGTCACCATGTCCAAGGGCAAGACCCCACAGTCAGGCCCTGAGGTGCCATGACAAGATGCGTCCCCCCACAGGAAGGCAGGTGTTGCCACAGACTGGCTGGACTCCGTATGCTCATACCCTCACTGGCCTCCATCTACTATAGATGCCCTGGGCCACCTCAGGCCCAGGGCCTGGTATCTCCAGTGAGAGAGTCAGGGTTTACTCAGCACCCACAGGTGCTCACAGGGGGACCACAGCCTCTTCCCTGGGACTCAGGCCCAAGCCTCATGGCACCACCTCTGTTTTGGACACCAGGCACTGACAGTGGCCCAGGCTCCAGGACTTCCAAGAGAACTCAAGTGGCAGCTGTGGCCCCAGTTGCCTACCAGCCCTGCACTCCCAGCTACAGGATGGGGTGTCAAGAACACCTTCCTGGTGTGGCAGCCTCTAGAAAGTTACCACTGTGCCCCTCAGGTACCCCCCCATCCCTCCCTGACAATGTGTGGAAGAGTCTGCTCCTCCCACAGCCCAGCCACTGGCCAGAACTTGCACACACCGGCCTTCCCAACACACCATGCCCACTGAAGACCCCTCTGGGGTGGGGTCTTCCCAGACCCCAAGACTGGCTCGAAGACCTGAACTCTGGGGATGCTGAAGCCTGTCTGGAACCTGCCTTCCCGTCAGCACTGGATGCCCAGGTCCCCAAGTCTTGCTGTGGCTGGGTGTGGGCATGGCTCCAGGGGCTGCTTATGATGTGCCTGGCAGGCTCGCCTAACCCACAGACACACACTGGTGACCCACTGCCCCCCCCCCAGGGACCAGAACCCTGTGTTCTTACGTCTGGGAGCAGAGGCAGGCTCCTCTAAGCACCACGGCCAGGGGCGCCTTCCAGCCAGCTCCCCAGGTGTCCTGGTGTCTCAGCTTCCCCAATAACCCATGTTGTTTGTTCTTTAAGTTGCAAAAGAGGCAGTCGTGTCTGACTCCCATGGACTGTAGCCAGGCTCCTCTGTCCATGAGATTCTCCAGTCAAGAATACTGGAGTGGGTTGCCATTTCCTCCTCTACCAAGAATCCATAGTCAGGCTCAAAGGTGACAACAGAGTCACCACCACCCTGGTGTCCACACTGCACTGGATAACAGCTGACTGCACATAAAGACTGGGCTAAGAGGGGATATCTCTCATTTGTTTCTCTTTAAAAGTGCTAAAACCCCAAAGTGTCCTCCCCACTTTATGTAAGACAGAACTAAGGCCAAAGGGTCGAATAATGTGTCTAAGACCTCAGAGCTGGTCAGTGTGGTCCTCGGCCTCCGGCCCAGCTCTGGCTTCTCTGCACTCTGGGCTAGAGGCTGAAAGTGGTCCGTGGCCCCCCCCCCCACAGAAGAACCTCTCTCATTGTGTGTCTCAGCACAAACCGTCAGGGCATATAAGGGAATCAAATGGCTCGTCCCTGGGCCACGAGGGCCATTCCCAGATGTGGTGGCCACAGAGGCCTCCTTCCTGACTTTGCTGGTTCCAAACACTCAGCAGGTGGGAGGTCTCCAGCCCCCAGTCCCCATAGTATTTCAGTCTCCTCAGCAAAAACACTGGAGGGCAGACAGGCGGAGGAGCAGCCTGGCCGGGCAGGAGGTGGTGTCTGAGCCTCCCACACTAACTGCAGGCCCAGACCATGTCATGGAGGAGGAGGCTTGGGCTGATTCTCCCCTCTTGGCAGGCCAGTCACAGAGTCCTGGGGCCAGGCTCCCCTGATGGTGCCTGAGAGGCCTCTCAGCAACCCCACTCTCCAAGCCACAGACAGAATCCCCTCCTGGCTGCAGCCAGGCCCCCCACCTGCCAGTCTCTCTCGCCTGGATGGGGACAGTGTTTCATCATGGGGCTCCTACCCAACAGACTCCCCAGCAGAGCGACCCGTGGAAATGAAGGCAGAACACCAGCCTCCAGCCCTAGGGTGGTCCTACCTTCTGAGAATAAAACCCACACACTCCTCCTCAGGGCCTCCCCCAAGGCTGCATCCTCCAGCACTTGGGGCCTCCGTAGGAGATATCTTAGGTGGGTACAGCATGGCCTGCCCTCTCCTTGGAGCCTAATGGCCCAGATCTCAGTCATTTAAATCCACACCCATCCTTTTCCACACTGATTCACGCTCTCTGCCCCACCCCTGCCTTCTGCCCTCCCTGAAAGACAGCTCGGTGGAGGTTAGAAGACAGCTGGAAGCTCACGAGGTCCTCCTGGCAGGCAAGGATGCAACAACCCCAAGGGCCCTGCCCCTTCTGTTCCCCCCTCCTTCCCCAGCTGCCCTAGACCAGAGGCTACCCACATGGCTACCTGGAAGGGCTGCCTCCCTGGCCCTGCTGCCACATGGAGAACCTCACCGGGATCTTGAAGGTGTCCACTGAGACCTGGTTCTCCATGGAGTCCAGAGAGGGCCGGCAGGCACCAGATGAGGAGTAGCTGACCGGAAAAGCTTGGGCGGGTCGACAGAAGGTCATCTCAGCCGAGGCAATGGGCGGCTTGTGGGCATTCTTGCGGTAGCGGTGGATGCAGAAGGTGGACAGCAGCACAGACAGCAGCACAGATACGATGGAGAAGACCACAGCTGCCGTGATCACTGTGCAGCAGAGGTCATCACGCAGGGTGTCTGCGGGCGAGTAGGGGCTGTGAGAGTAGACACCCCACAAGGGGGACCCCCAATACCCAACAGAGCCACACCTGTGACAGCCAGGAAGTGGCTGCTGTGACCGACTGTGAGCTGCCTGCCAACACTCCTGACCCATGGCAGGTACTGTTCTGTATGTTTTTGCTACAAGAGACTATTATTGCCCTTTTCTGGAAGGAATGAGCATTTATAAACATCCTGCCTGAGGTCACACACCAGAGGTTGTGCACCACTGCACCTCCCCCACCCTGGAACGTTGCACTGAAGCCAGAGGCCCAGGGGCCCGGGGGGTGGGAGAAGTTCTTCTCCTGCATTCCTAATATCTTCTGTATTTTCTTCATGTTCAATATATAGTGGAGAGGAAAGACAAGTGGCCCAGGATCTGGGCCATGCAATGACCACCCAAATGCCAGAAAAGCTCCCCATGTGTTCAGTGGGGCCCCCCTGTTCTAGAAGAAGCACCTGGAGGGTGCTGGGAGGGGGGACCCAGCTGGCCAATGCCACAGGCCCAGGAAAGGCTCTACACAGGCACAGTCTGAGGAGATGCTGAGCTATTTGGTGGAATAACTAGTTTTCCAGCCCAATCTTTATTATAGAACTTGAGGCCAGGGAATTCTTTGGTGGTCCAGCAGTTAGGACAAGGAGCTTTCACGGCTGTGGCCAAGATTCAATCCCTGGTTGGGCACCTAAGATCCCATAAGCCTTGCCAAAAAAAAAAAAAAAAAAAAAAGGAACTTCGGGCCACAAGGCAGTCTTAGTAGCCTTGAGCCAGCTCCTTGTCTGCACACATGGGGGAACCAAGACCCCAGGGAAGGAGGAAGATCTCCTAGGTTTCTCTTCCTTCCTGCAATCTTCTCCCTTGCTCCCTGGAGGCTCAGGGAGGTGTGGGGATCCCGGCCAGCTGTGCCCCCCACCCCCCCACCCCCAATGCACCTTGGCTATCCTCCGGCTCGCAGAAGCACTTCTTCTTCTCAGGGAAGCAGTTGCAGATACCGAAGCCAGCTTTAATCCCCCGGCGCTCCCCAGGTTCGTGCCCACCAATGATGCTGCCGCCCCCTGAGGACAGACACCACCCACTCAGCAGCCCACTCTCAGCCTCCAGGGGGACCTGGCCAGCCAGGACCACCAGACAGGATCATGAGAGGCCCCTCCCCACCTGATGTCAGCACTCTCACGCCCAGGGAGCACAGTGAGATCAGAAGTCTAGGTCACCCCAGGCAAGAGCCTCAGCATGCATGCATGTGTGCTAAGTCGCTTCAGTCAGGTCGACTCTTTGCAACACTGTGGACTGTAGCCCACCAAGCTCCTCTGTCCATGAGATTCTCCAGGCAAAAATACTGGAGTGGGTCACCAGGCCCTTCTTCAGGGGATCTTCCCAATCCAGAGATCAAACCTGCGCATCTCCTACATTGGCAGGTGGGTTTCTTTACCACTAGCGCCATCTGGGAAGCCCCAGTTGCAGCATGATGAGCCCCCAAACCAGCTCCCTGGCTGCAGCAGGTGAGAGGAGGAACCCACAGGCTGCCCTGGGCCCAGGTCAAGGTCCACACTTGGTTACTTTTCAGAAGCAGAAAAGGGGCAGAGGGGGCAGCTGGCAGTCAGCAAAACGGGGGACAGGGAGTCGTGCCCCATGAGTTGGCTAGAGCAACACTGGAAGGGTGTGGGTCAAGCCAGCAAGCTCTAATTTGGGGGGAGGAGCGCCTTTATTAAAAAAAAATGTTAGGAAAGGGCTCAGTACGCAAAACCCAGAAGCTTGGCTGGTCTGGCTGAAATGCAGGTGAGAGTCCAAGCCCCTTTAGCTTGTTACTCCCCCCACCCAATCAGGCTCCTGCTCGCTCAGAGTCACGGTGCAGGCTCATCGGGCTGCTTACGGAGGCAGTCCTGGGGGCAGATGTTGGGGTCTCTGCTCTCCACGGCATCACAGTGTCCATCGGGGCAGGTCCTGATGCTGGGGGAGCAGGTGGAGAAGTTCCTGGTTATCCCTACAACACAGAGTGGGCAGTTATGACCACAAGGGAGCAGCTGCCCTGTTCAGACTGCAGAGCCAGGAGGGTCATACCCCAGGGCCTTCCAGGTCAACCCTGTACCCCACCCCATCCCCTGCAAGGAAGAGCAAACTGAGATCTGAGCAGAGAAGAACCACACACAGAGCCCTACCAGCAGGGCATCCCTGAGGTACAGGGCAGCCAGGATGGTGGGGGCCAGAGGAGCCAGGCAGTCCCAGAGCTGTGCCAGGCTCACATCAGAGAGGCCAGAAGAGACCAGATGAGGCTGGGACCCTCTCTAGGCTGCACTGTGGGTGGGACCCTCAGATTGGTGGGCCCAGCTGGCAGCCAGTTACTGTCCACACCCAAGGCTGCTCAGGTCCCTCCTATTTGGGTCCATGTCCCCTGGGCTGGGAACTCCTGGGTAGAGCCTCTCTGAAGACCACTTTGGATATTTTGAATTATTTTAAGGTTTGTGTTTTCATGAAGTAAAGCCAACCATAAATGACATGTCAACAGTGTAGTCTACCTTAATTCCTCCACTTCTTGGATGCACAGTAATATTACCAAGAGATCTTCGAAAAGTGTCTGTGAACTATGTGTTTAAAAGCATTGGGTGAATGGGGGAAGAGTGGGGAGAAGGGATAGTCAGGGAGTTTGGGATACACATGTATACACACTATATTTAAAATAACCAACCAGAACCTACTGTATAGCACATGGAACTCTGCTCAATATGCTATAAAAACCTCAACGGAAAAAGGATTCGAAAAAGAATATATACACGTATATGTATACCTGAATCACTATGCTGTACACTGGAAACTGACACAACATTGTTCATCAACTATGCTCCAATATAACATAAAAAGTTAAAAAAAAAAGAGAAGGCATTGGGTGAATATAGTGGCTCAGAGAGTAAAGCGTCTGCCTGTAATGCTGGAGACCTGAGTTTGATCTCTGGCTTGGGACAGTCCCTGGAGAAGGAAATGGCTACCACTCCAGTATTCTTGTCAGAGAATTCCATGGACAGAGGAGCCTGGTGGGCTACAGTCCACAGAGTCCCAAAGAGTCAGACACGAGTGAGCGACTAACACTTTCAATTTCACATTCACAACTGCACATGTATTTATGTGTATATGGGTAGAGAAATGGATATATACATGTTAATTACCATCTGGTTTAGGCACCAATACAGAAATTCAGAATTTTAGAATAAAGTAAAAAGAAAACACACACATCTCAACTTTGGCCCCGACCTTCTCAAGTCCAGAGCGAGCTCAGTCTCAGGCACCTGTGATCCCATCGGTGATAAACAGTTGGAAGGTTCTCTGTTCCCTGCGCTCGTGACCACCCTCTCCTGGCATCAGGAGCCACGGCAGGGACCAAGCGCAGGGGAGGACTAGGTGGGCAGGGGTGGGGGGTGTCACAGAGGCTGGCAGGGCCTGCATGCACAGACCCTACTCCCCCTCAGCCCCCATCACACTCCCCACCGCCTGGCTCTGCCCAGGGCCTACCTTTGCCATCTCCCTGTCTCCACTCGCACCTGCCTGTCAGAGAGCCCAGGCCACCGCATTCCTCACATTCGGGCTGCCTCTTGCTGACCACGCAGGACAGGGGGCAGCCAGGCTCTTCAGGCATGTCTAGGGGTGGCAGAAAGCAGTCATGGGGGGCCAGCCTGCCATGGGCACCCATGGGTGCAGGCAGCACTGGCTGGAGCTGTCCCGAGTTGAGCCCAGAGAGGAGGCAGTCACTAAACTCTGGGGGCGCAGGGTAGTGAGGGGGCTGCTGGGGGAGGGGTGGCATCATAGTCACACAGCAGGGGCAGCTAAGGGGCTGAGTATGGAGTGGGGATGGGAGGTGGCCAGACTCATCCAGGGACACGCAGGACACCCAATTAAACTTGAACTTCAGAGAACAGTGAATACCTGCTTTGTGTAAATATGGCCCTAATATCACAGGGACATAGGGGAGTTTGTCTTCTAATTCACTGCAAAGGCTGCACGAGATGTACTTACACCACAATAATTGCTTGTTGTTCACCTGAAATTCACACTCAACCTGGGTCCTATATTGTACCTGGCAGCCCTAAAACAAGTGCACAGGTAGGTCCTGCTGACAGAGGCGATGGGCAGCAGCGGCCACCCACAATGCTGTCACACTGGACTAAACTGTGTCATACCTCCCCCATCATCCTTCCAGTGCAGCTGTGCGCTGTTTTCTCATCTTACAGAGAAGGAGGCTCAAGAAAGCCCACTGGTCAGTGACGGGGTATAGGACGGCACCCTTCTGCAGGAACAGCCCGAGGCTCTGCCACGCCCCATCCACCCTGACCCTTCCCGCAGCCGGGCACTCACACATCCCTTCCACGGTAACGAGCAGCAGGGCCTGGGCTTGCTGGTGGGTTGGTTTCTCGGTGGCCACCACTGTGTACTGGAGCTGGGAACACTCGGGCCGCTGCAAGGCCTCCGTGTCATTCACGAACAGGGTCCCCGAGGTGTCCTCAGCTGAGGTGACCATCCCCAGGGCGCTGCAGTTGGCGCTGGAGGGCTGCAGCCTGTACTGCACTTGGATGCCGCTGAACTCCTGGCAGTTTTCCACGCAGACTTTCCCAATCTAGGCATGGGATCACGGAACCCTTAGCCAGGTGAGTAGACCACCTGGGACAGTGGCTGGAGGGGCTCCATGCCAGCTGAGTCCCAGGACAGTTTCCCACTCAGCCCAGAGATGGTGGCCCCCAATCTCCCCATCCTCCATGCCCCTGGAATCTGCAGACCCATCTGCCTGCCTGGCCTGGCCTGGCCCTGCGCAGACCGTGACACCACCCTTCATCCCTGCTCCTGGGAGCCGGAGGTGAAAAGAACACAGGGTGCCGGGCTTTGGTTTAGGGACTGGCCCTCCAGGGAGGCGCTTGCTGGCTTGCCCGGCTCACCCCTCACTTGCTCCCTCATTTGGGCACAGAGGCAGCCTGGATGCCTCCCACACACCTCCCTCCCCTCTGGGCAGGGGCCGTCGTGCTCTGGGCACCACTAGGGTCCATCCTCAGTGTCCTGCCTGGGTCACCTGCCTGGTCAGCCAGAGCACAGCACCCGGGCCATAATTCACACAGCAGGGTTGCTGTCCCACCCAGGTCCTGGAGCCTCCTCCGAGACTTGGGCCGGAACCCCTGGGAGAGAAGGGATACTTCTCCAGGGATGCCTCATGGCCACAGTGGTCACTGGGGCCTGAACTCTCCTTTTCCCTCCCTCACCACCCAAGGTGGAGTTAGGGCTGCTGGGGCTTGAGATCAGAAGCTCTGACCAGTCAAGGTCGAGGGCTGCGGGCCTGGCGGCAGTGATGGCACAGGGCCCCCTGCTTGCAGCCACAGGCCAGGCCCTTGCTCAGCCTTGCTCAGGCCCAGGGCAGAGCCAGGCTCCACCAAGCCCACTCCTCATACCACAACAAAACCACCTCCTAGGCTCCGAGCACTTCCTTGTACAGAGCAGGTTCACTTCCACTTTCTCCTGTGATCCTCAAAATTGCCTGAGATCACCACCTTCAATTTATAATCATGAATACTAAGGGGGGGCTGGTGAGAGACAGCAGTGTGTGTAAGGCTGGGCCAAGACTCGGGTCTCTGCACCCTCGTGAGTCCAGGCACAGGGAAAGACTTAGTCGTCAGGGGTGGGCGGTGTTGCAGAGGCTGGCAGGGCCCGCCCTCTCAGACCCCACTCCCACTCAGCCCTCATCACCCTCCCCACTGCCTGGCTCTGCTGACACACCCCTGGCAATGCCTATGCCTGCCTCAGCCCCCCTGGACACCCCTCAGGGCCCCCTGCTTCGTCACCTCTCACCAGCCTTGCCCTCTGCTTCCAGGAAAGGCCTGGCGGGGGTGGCAAGTGGGGTGGCCTGGCCACGTCCAAGGATGTGGCTCTTCTTGTGCTGGGTCCTAAGTGGCTGCCAGGAGCGGAGGTGGCATGGGAACCAACCACAGAAACTGGCAAAGCCACTGTCCTAATTAGGAGATGACCCTAAATGGGATATTCTAAAGGGCACATGGCCACAGCTATGCCATTAGGAGAATGCAGTATGTTAAGTCATGCCTGCCATAACTGCAAGTAAACTTTAAAAAGTGCTTCAGAGAAACATTCTAGAAAGAATTGCACCAAAACGTTAAACACTGGCTGATATGAGGAAAAGAGATCACTCTTATCTGTCCCTTATATCCTTTTGATGAATTCTTACCACTTCCCTTTTTTTCTACTTCTAATCACTATTTTCTGATGACAAATGCAAAATAAGCTCTAGCAAACAGACTTGCAGGAAAGTAGGAAATAGAAGCACTTCCTGTCTTTCCTTGCAGAGGTCTCCACTAATGCCTATGTTTGCACACTTGGAAATTTCTGGCAATGAAGACTTGGTTTTGAACATATGGAGCCACCTAAGACCAATACTTCTGCAAACTACTTTTCCCACTTCATTCACCAGGAATGTCTTTCCAAGTCAGCATAGATTTAACTGGCACTGCTCTTTCATTAGTAAAAAATGTAAACATGCTGAGAAGGGAGAGGGCAAAGAGGGGCCCACAAAGCCCACCAGCCCCACTCCTTTCTCCCACGGCCTTAGCCTCCTTGGCTTTGTGCCTGTTGCTCCCCAGGGCCACTCTGTGTGCTCAGGGAGGTGGTGTCCCCCATGTGACCCCATCCTGGGAGTCCCTGCTCCTCCATTCCCCTCCCCAGGCTGGCAAGAGGCCAGGAGCTCACCTGGGCAAAGCGGTGGGCCCGCCGGCTCACGGAGAAGGAGTAGGCACTGGGCAGGCTCAGGCTGATGGGCAGCACGGACACATTGAAGTGGAGGAGGACGACACCCTCCCCCAGGCCCTGGAAGTCTGAGTCGTTGACCAGCACGGCCAGCTGCACAGCCCAGCTCTCCGAGATGGGGAGGCTCTGGTTGAGAACCAGCCCTGCAGGTGGAGGCATGTGATGATAGGTAGGGGCCCTGCCCAGGGTGGAGACCACTGCCCCACGATGCTGCACATCTCCCCTGCAAAGCATTCCCTGGACACATGGGCATACGTGTGACAACAGGTACTTCTACCCACACGGTACACAGACAACAGACCTGGCTGTAGGCACTAAGGTTGAAATATTTTAAATGTGAGTCACTGTGCTGAGCTGAGCCCAGAAGACCCTCCTCAGCTGGGAGGTAACCTCAGTGAGGTGTGTGTGTGTGTGCATGTGTATAAGAAAGATGCATGTCAGGGCAAGGACACACAGGTAAAGACCCACCACCACCACCAGCAAGGTCCCAGAAAGACCGTCCTGGCCCCTGAGAACTTCTCGCAACAGTACCAGCCTCCTATGGACCCTCAGATTCCACAGGCCTCAAGCACCCAGGAGCTTCCACACTCCTGAGCAGTCACCGTGTGCCAAGGCTAAGATCCCCATTTAGTGGAGTACAAAGGAGGCGAGGATCTCTGGGTGCACATGGCATACAGAGTGAGTGTGCAGGGGCAAGGATGACATTTTCCCTTGCACAGAATAGAGGTCATCAGAGCTTGGTGAGGAAGAAGACAGGAAATAGGATTAGGTCAGGCAGAAAGGGGTAAAGGCACCAGTGATCCTGGGTTCCCCAGAAGCAGGCCTCCAAACAAGGATCCAAGCACAAGTGGCATATTTGAAAGGTGATCCTACAAAACATAGGCAGGAGAGCAGGCGAGGGAGGTGGGGAGGTTTGGCAACTGATGAGGACACCCAATCCTGCAGGTGAGCCCTGGGGGCACGTGGTGCTTAGCCCTGAGGGTGGGCACATTTCAGAAGTCAGACAGGACAGTCATCCCAGAACCCTCCAATTTGAGGGCACAGAGCTGCTACTGGACATCAACTCCTGTTAGTGGAGAGTTGCTGGGGGGGGGTGGTTAAGGATCCCTGGGCACTTGGGCACCTAGGAGGTTGCGGTGAGCCCTGGCGTGGTCAGCACAGGGTAGTGTGGTGGGGGTCCTGCCAGGGTCAGCCTTGGCCTTGGGGCAGTTCAGCGAGAAAGGACAGCCTGTAAACACCCACCAAGGTGGCCAAGGTGAGCCCAGCAGAGACAAAGGCTGGGAAGAGGGTTGGAAGGGGTGGCCACCTGGGGCTGAGAGGGCCAGGACAGGTGTCTACTTGTGCAGGGTGCTGCCCTGCCCAAGGAAAGCAGGTCGCCAGTTCCCCAGGGGGCCCTGTCAGGCCACACTGGTCCCCTCTTACTGTAGTCATGCACGGTTGCCCGCACAAAGCTGCCGTTGGCCTGGGCCAAGGTCTCATTGGGCATGTGCTCCACTCGGAAGGTCCGGAGGGCCTTGGCATCCCCAGAGAGCAGCGTGTTCGTGTACCGTCTCAGGAGCTCCCCAGAGGCTGGCACCACGTCTGCATCGAAGACACGTAACGTGGCTACCACTGTGCCCTGCAAAGAATATGGGGGCCAGTCAGGGCCCCGAAAGCCAGAGCCCATAGGAGGGCATGTGCCCTGCAGGTGGATCAGGTGTGTGCGGTCAGAGCTGGCTCCAGGGACAGCCTGACCAGGGTTCAAGCTGCAAGGGGCCCCCAGCCAGCCTGCTTGTCACCCTTCCTGGGCCACTGCACCTCACCTCTGCAACAGGTGCAATGGCATCTCCAGACTTCCCATGATTATGGGTTAGAACAGATGCCCTGGTGCTCTGTGGAAGACCTCATTCAGGTCCCCACAGGGCAGAGTGGGCACCCCCACTCTCCTTCCAGGAAGCTGGGCCCCGCACAGTGGAGAAGTTAGCTCAATGTCATGCAGTGACAGATGACAGAGCTGGGACCTAAGCACAGTGTCCACCAGAATGCTCTCCTACAGCTTCTTCTGTACCCCAGGCTAGATGGGGTCATGAGGGGGGTTCTGAGTAAAGCCACATGTCATCTCTGCTCTCACTCCTGGCCAAGCTCCACAGTGTTACCATGGAGCTGCCCCGCCAGGCTCATGGGACATTTCCCTACTCCATGTGCTTTCCTCTTGCCCATCCATCCACCAAACCTGCTCCCTGGGTGTCCAGAGAAGCAGGCAACCACAGCATATCCGACCCCGACCCTCCCCTTGCTCCCGCCAGCCTGCCGGCTGCAGGACAGCCCAGGGCCCAGCAGGTGGCAGTCACGCTCCGCCTGCACAGGCAAGAGGAAGGCGGGGCCCCGATGGGAGGGGCGGCGCAGGGACACCCCTGCCGGATCCACTGGCCTGTCTTCCTCCACTCCGGGGTACCCTCCCTGAACTCACTGGCCCTCCCTTGAGGGGCTGACAGCCCGAAGAAGGGAACACCCTCCTGGCAGATGTCCTCTCCGTCTCCTTGGGGCAGTGTGCCCCGCCTCTGCAGTACCACAGTTGTGCCCCTCTGATGCGAGCCCTGATGGTTGAGTCAGAGGCTGGGCACCCTTACCCTCAACCCCACCGGCACCCCAACCCCTCCCCTCACCCGCTTCCCAGGGCAGAGGTCAGCTCGGGGCCAGCGGGGCTGGTCCTCTCTCCTCCTCAGCTGTCCTGGAAACCAACAAAACCCCAACAGACAGACTGATGGACAAATGAAAGACGAATAACCACAGTGATGGTCAGCCACATGTCTGGATGGCTAGATGGACAGCTGAATAGACCGAGGAACAAATGACGAATGGAGAGACCCAGATGCACAACAAAGAGATGACAGACACTAGAGAAGCACCAGACAAACGCATAGGCACCTCCTTCCGCTTGAACTCCACCACCGCGCTGGCACTGTCGACGCCCCCGAAGAAGGTGGGCGCAGAGTCGTCCTCGTCGTACACGGTCACAGGGAAGGGCACCATCACCTCCTCCTCGCGCATGCCCATGCGAACCGTGCACGCGGCCACCAGCTCATACTTCTCCCGCTGCTCACGGTCCAGGGTCCAGCGCGTGCTCACCTCCAGGCTGTCCAGATCGCAGCGGAAAGGCAGACTCTCACCTGAGCACCAAACAGACCAGCAACCCCAGGATGACCCTGAGCTGAGGGGAGGGTGAGCTGCCTTCCTCAGGGCCCCACAGGGAGCAGTGTGCAAGAGGAGACAGAGCTGGGGTGCATGCTGGGCCTGGGCCGTGGCCCCTCTTCAGCTTCCACAGTGGAGCACAGCCTCCAAGCACAGTTTGCAGTGGAGATTATGCTCTGAGCATCACTGTGCCTGCAGCCTGCACTGGTGCTGATAGGGAAGAGCAGGGACCAGGAGGTCTGCCTCAGGTCCTCAACCCAATCACCTAGGAGGGCACACCCCTTCACACACCCTGCCTGCCTCCTCTGTGGCGAGGGCTGGCACCAGTCACGCTGCAGGCCCAGAGATCCAGCTCCTAGCGTTTGCTGGTATCTGAAAAACTGTCAGGAATTTTCTTAACTGTGGAAGCAAGACATGCTCATTTTAGAGAATGTGAGAAAAAAGCCACAATTCCACCACTTGAAAACCAACATTGGGGACATCTGGTGTAATTTCATGTTAACACACAAATATTTCTGACTGCCTGGTTTGGATCCCTGCCCTATACACCTGCAGGCTGCGTGGCCTGAGGCTGATGGTTCTGTCTCTGTTCTTCAGCTTCCTCGCCAGAAGATGAAGTGAAGTGAGAGTTGCTCAGTCATGTCTGACTCTGCGACCCCATGGACTATACAGTTCATGGAATTCTGTAGGCCAGAATATTGGAGTGGGTAGCCGTTCCCTTTTCCAAGGGGGTCTTCCCAACCCAGGGATTGAACCCAGGTCTCCCACACTGCAGGTAGATTTTCTATCAGCTGAGCCACCAGGGAAGCCCCAGAAGATGAGATGCTGTGTGTGTTCATCGCCAGACACTGCTGTAAGTTCAATGACTAACTGCAACCTGGTGAGGGGAGGACCAGTAATAACAATATACTCTTCAACCCAAGCCTGTCCTCGAATTCATCCTCCAGAAAGGACCCAGAAAGGGGGAAAAGCTGAACGCTTGAAGGTCAACAGTGACCACCCCATAGCCAACCTCAGGAGGGCTGTCAACTCCACTTGGTGGAAAATCACATCAGAGCCACATATTACATGTGAACTACACATTTCCCTGTATTGCTTATGGTTACAAAAATGGCTTTTCTTTTTAAGCGAAAAAGGCAGCACACTAAACCATATGCTTTGGGGACAATTTTGTACAAAGACATCCATCCCTGTGGCAGGATAAATGAAGGGATGTGGAAGTGTGAGTGACTACTTTCCTTACACTACTGAGTGCTCCTTTAACGTTATGACCATGTGTGGGTGCCATCAACCTGGGGGGAATCCAGGCTTCACTTACCAGCCATCCAGCATAAAAGTGTCCCCTTTAAGTCCCCTTTAAACTGTCCAATGGCACCTCACACACAGCGGCTCAGTTGCCTTCTCTCATCTCCACTCGGATCCAGTGCCCTTCCCCTACCCCATATCCATGTGGCTTCCCCAGGGCCATCGTGTGGTAGGACTATCTTGTGACAAGGTCCACTGTCCTTACAGTGGCTCAGGCGGAATCCTGGAACCATGCTTGGTCCCCTTGTGAATCTCTCAACACCCCACATTCAACTCCCCAGAAAATCTTGCTGGATCTTCCTGCAAAAACATGCCCAGAATCTGCCTGCTTCTTGTGGCCTAAAGGCTTTCACCCTCAACCCCAGTCCTCATCCTCTCACTCAAGGATGTCTCCTGCCTCTTCATAGTTTTCCTGCTTCCTCCAAACCACTCGCCCCAAATCATTTCGAACACATCAGCCCGACTAACCTTTTAAAGTAAGTTATATCCTGTCAATGACACCCTCCCCCCACTCCTGAAAACACCTTCTATGGCTCCCTAGTCCCCTCATCAGGAAGTCCTGCCCCCTCCCTTGCATTTTTCTGCCCTCAGCAGCCTCTGCCCTCCCCTCCAGCCGCACCTCCCCCTCCGCACTTTTGAATGAGCTCGCCCTGCTTGCTGGGCACCCTCCTTTACCTTGCTCCAGCCACCTGATTTAGGACAGTGGTCTCCACCAGTCCGTGCCTTCTCAGCATTACCTCCCACCTGGTCCCTTCAGAGGCCACCCAACGTCCTTAGCGCCTGTGTGGTCTCCACCTGCCCCAGGCATTGAAGGTCCAGACAGGCAGGATTTGGGCCTGAACTTGTTCACTGTTTCATCCCTGGTCCCTAGAACCATGCCTGGCCTGTGGCCAGCATACATGAGATACACGTGGACCTCTGAATGAATGGATGATGGGGTGGTGTAGTCAACTTGGATGGCTCATGTAGAGGAACTGCAGGGCCATGCCTGGCACTCGGCAGGCATCGAGGAAGGCTCCATGCGGCTGGCACTCACCTCCCAGGAGCCTGTAGGCCACACTGACGTTGGGGCAGAGGAACTGCACGGGCAGCAGGCAGAACTGGTGGAAGGTGCCAGGGGGCCTGTTCTCCCGGATGCGGAAGGACAGGCCTGACTCAGGGAAGCAGAGCTCCCGGGGCTTGAGGGCGCCGCAAGCTGGGAAGGAGGCATTGATGATGGAGAAGTACACTCGGGCACAGCCTGGCCACTGGCACTCGCCCTCACGTAGGGATGTGGGTGACAGGAAGACCCGCAGGTAGATGGTAAGCAGCGGGAAGCCGCCCTCTGCAGAGACAAGTCAGGCCCCGCCAGGGTGTCAGCCACACCTGCCCAGCTGGGATCTGAATGGGGAGAGGGCAGGAGCTCCGGGCTGGTGCAAAGCCTAGTCCTCACCAAGGCTAGCAGGGCTCTGCTGGGAACCCCGCCCTGCCCCCTACCTCCTGCTTGCCCCCTACGGCCCTGGACTTGGGATCTGGCAGCCTCAGGGCCCTATGGCTCTGCTCCCTCGTCCTGGGGGGTGCCTCACAGGTCCATCTCTCTGATTATTCCAAGTCTCAGTTCAAATACCCTTCCTCAGAGAGGTGCGCTGAACCCTGGGTCTAAGATGGAGTGCTTCCCCAAGGCAGGCTCTTGGCACCTCAGGTGACCTCCCTTCCCTCCCTCACCCACTACCCCAACCACTTTCTTTCTTTTCTCACTTTTAAAAACACTACAGGGGTGGAATTGGGTGGGAGGGGGGAGAGAGGTTCAAGAGGGAGGGGACATATGTATACCTATGGCTGATTCATTGTGATGTATGGCAGAAGCCAACACAATACTGTAATTATCCCTCAATTAAAAATAAATAAAACACTTATTCTATTCTATTTTTGCCAGTGTTGCTGCTTGTGGGATCTTAGTTCCCTGACCAGGGACTGAACCCAAGACCTCAACAATGAAAGCTCAGAGTCCTAACCACGGGACCCCCAGGGAATTCCATGCCACCCCTGCAGAGACACAGACTTCCCCAGCACCTAGAGAGGGGATTTCTGGCAAATTCCATCATGGAGGCACCATAGCAACCCCCGTCCAACCCATCTGGATCTCAGCTGGGGCGGGGGCTCTTCCTGGGCCTTCTATCTTAGCTCTAGGTAAGTGTCCCCCCGCTACATCTACTCCTCCCATATTCATCAGTTCTCTGCTTCTTACTAGCCTGTCCTCTGTTGCTCCAGTCCCCTGCTGTGGTTAATAATTCTCCGTATAAACTTTCTCTGTTCTAATTACTGTGATTTCTCTCCTGACTAGAGCTGGCAGGTGCATGAGGCTGCTCTCCAATCACGAACAGAACAGGCCTCCTATGAAACTCAGACCCTTGGCAAATTTCACTCTGGCAGTACTGTTCACAGCAGAGTGTCTGCCTCTCAGCACTCACAGGAGCTCAGAGCTGGCGTGAGGGCCCAGGGAGGCCATGTCTATAGAGCAAGAGGTGGGGTTGTGATCACCATTTGGTGCCACAAGGCAGAACTCTGCTCCACAAACAACCTCCTCCCAGTACCAGGGTCACACATGGCCTTCACTCCAGCTTGGACCCCTGCTCTGAGAAGCCGTCCAGGCCTTCCTCCTGCTCCACTTTCCTCCCCGGCACCAGGCCCCAGTCCTCACCAGGTGCCAAGAGCAGCCTGCTGCTGATGGTAAGGTGGGCTTTCTGTGCAAACAGCTGCTTCTCCACCAAGTTCCAGATCATCCACTAAATCAAGATCTTGGGATGTCTCTAGCCTTTCTTAACTCTTCTCTCACAACCCCACATCTCTGTTAATCCAACTGGAAGACATTTGGAGCCAGCATGGAGAGAGCCCCTCAAGTCCTCCACATAAGTTCTCCAAAATCCCAACAGCCTCAGGAGGCCTGAGGGTCATCAGTGGTCCTCAAGCTCATCCTGGCTCCCTCACGGGCTGGACAAAGAGGACAGGCCAGCCCCATCTCACTTGCTCCACTCTTACACAGCAGGAGTCGTAGGAGCTGTGTGATGGGCTCTAAGGAAGGACCAGGTGAGGGCAGGGCGGGGTGGGTAATGAGGCATGTGGGGGTGGGGTCAGGGCCGCCCCCTTACTGCGGATGTTGAGCTTCTCCCAGGAGCTGTGGTCCAGGCTCTGGTTAAGGTAGAGAAGCCCCGTGTCCTCCTGGATGCGGACCCAGTCATTCTCGTGCAGCCGCGTGTGGTAGGCGCTGTAGAGGTGCTAGCCCAGGCGGAAGCTGGGCATCTCCTCTGGCACGTCCTGCAGGGCATGGACATAGAGCAGGGGCGTGCCGGCCGGCTGGTCCACGTATAGCTTCTCCCAGTAAGCGTCCCTGGAGAAGTAGAGTCCCAGCGGGGCTGTGGGAGGCAGGGAAACACGTGAGGGAAGGAGGGAC
This sequence comes from Cervus elaphus, assembly GCF_910594005.1. Classification (NCBI taxonomy): domain Eukaryota; kingdom Metazoa; phylum Chordata; class Mammalia; order Artiodactyla; family Cervidae; genus Cervus; species Cervus elaphus. Next base: position 85,483,241 of record NC_057836.1, read on the forward strand.
TGAGGGACGACCACGGTGCAGAGCCCAGCAGCCCTCCCAGGCAGATCACCTTTCCCAGCGGCCTAACTTCACATTTTAGTAATAGCTTCCTTGTGGGCCAAAAAAGAAAACTTAGGTCTTTCTCATCTGTATTCCTAAGAACATCAACACACAGTTATCTGTATAGCTAAACACTAGCTGCAAATACACTGCTTTAAAACAGAAAAAGGAGGAAGTGAGGAAGCATAAACAGTTGCAATATCATCCTCGATTACCTGAGATAGATAAGCACGTAAACCACTCGGCTTTCACCCAAGCTTCTGAGCAAATCACCTGGAGCCAGAGTTTTGAAGTGTACAAGACGCTGCCAGACAAGCAGAGCAGGCAGGGGTCCCCAAAGATGAACTAGAGCACTTTATAAGTAACAACATTCGTGCATGCTAAGTCACTTCAGTCGTGTCCAACTCTTTGTAACCCTATGCACTATAGCCCTCCAGTCTCCTCTGTCCTTGGAATCCTCCAGACAAGAATACTGGAGTGGGTTGCCATGCCCTCCTCTAAGAGATCTTACCGACTCAAGGATTGAACCTGCATCACTTACACCTCCTGCATTGGCAGGTGGGTTCTTTACCACTAGTTCCACCTGGGAAGCCCCTGTAAGTAACAAAATCTTCATCTAAAGTCAAACATGCTCCTACCATAGTACCGAAAAATTCCACTCCATTTATCTGAAAAAAATGAAAACATATGTCCGTCAAGTGACTTGTTCACAAATGCTGGGGTTATTCACAGAGCCAAGAACTGGGAAGAACCCAGATGTGTTCCAGCAGGTTATCAGATAACAAACCTCAGTCCATCACACCATGGAACCCTATGCAGTTAGGATGGGGCACAAACTATTGATACACACGACAGCCTGGACACATCTCATAGACATCCTGCTAAGTGGAAGAAGCAGCACAAAAGAATCACATGGCACCATTCCAGACTGATTTTAGGTGACAGAAATCAAACTGGGTACCAGCTGGGGGTAGGGGAGGTAATAGACTGGAAAAGCAGGGGGCATATTCTGGGAAACATACATGTTTCATATCTTGATGGGGTGTGGGTCACACAGGGACATCCATTTGTCAACAACATACAGCCAAGATTTGTGCATTTCAACGTATGTAATTGTGGCCTAAATTTATCACTGAGAGGCTGTGGGTAGAGCTGTAAATGCCATGAGGAAGAGGGATGCTGACCATGGCCACGCTGGGTGAACCAATGGGGCACTCATCCTACTACTCTCTTGACTTGGTGTATGTTCAACATTTTGCATCATAAACAGTTATTTTTAAATAGTAAGAAATTTTAAAAAGATGGATAAATGGGCAGGTGATGCTTTAAAAAAAAACTGAAAACCTGCCAATATTCTCTACAAAGCATAAAAAATACTAACACACAAAGCAAACATGAGAAACATTGTACTTGTGTGTGAGCGATTTCTCTTTTCAATCAATTTGTTTCCACCTACATTCTGCTTCTCTTGCAGCCACCAAGATGAGTGGTTGGTCCACTCCACACCAGTGGAAGATACCCTGGGGCTGCCTGGGTCCTTGAAGACACACTTGTGTGTGGGAAACAATCAAGAGCCAACTAGAGTCAGGTGAGGAGAACTGGTGAAGACCTTTTGGATCCCAAAGTGGTGAAACAGAAGAAAACTGGAAGGTTGCCAGCACTGTGCCAGGCTTCCCAAGGATGACTTCAAAGGCAACCCGGCTGGGAATGCCAACTTGAAGTGTGCATTGATTGGGTCCCACCCACCCAGTGTGGGTGCTGCCCTGCCAAACAGGCTGGACCACGGAGCCAGCAGGAGAGGGAGGGAACAGGAAGAGAAACAGAGGGAGAGAGAGGGAAGGAGGGAAAAGACAAATGGGGCTAAGGACAAAGGTAAGTAAGGCAGAGAGGATGGAGGGGAGAGATGCTCTGGCCAGTAGTCAAAGGCTACTGCACACCCGGCACTAAAGACAGAGATGGAAGGAGGGGGCTGCAGGTACGGAGCTGACTTATTAGACCTTCGGAAAACTGCTCCCTAGGAGTGCTGTCCCTGGAGTGGGACCCAGAATCACTGGGTCTCTGCAGGTGAGGTACTGGGAAGGGCAGCTGAACTCCAAGGAGCTGGCCCTGTGCCCAAGTCAGGCTCTGCGTGTGGCCTTCCTGCCCTGCCACCTCTTGGGGGAAGGGATCCACCCAGAGCATCATGCTGCCTGCCATCCAAGGGGGTGGCAGCTCCAGGAGCCCTAGGAAGAAGTCACTCTGGGGAACTCTGGGGAGGGAGCACTGAGACCTGACTTCCCTTGCCGGGGGTCTCACTGGTAGAGACCACGACAGGAGCCACCCACACATGGCTGGATGCCACCCTCCTGTCCCACAGCCTCCCAACTGGCCACGAGGACATGGACTGCCTCTCAGATACACTCAGAGTGTTCATTTCTTCGGGATTTAGTAGCCAACCCTAGCAGGGATGGCTGGCAGCTCAGAGAACTGTGTCAGCCCCAAATGGCCTCAAGACTGGCCTTGATGCTTCTGTGAAAAGGCAGCCAATGGCACTAGCTCGGAGCAGGCCTTTTGCAAGCTGGGCAGAGTGACAGGCCACAGCTGACAGATCCTCCTGCACAGCTAGGATGCACTCCACTGGCTCACGCTTCCTGAGAAGTACACAGTTCGGGGTCCCAAAGAGGACCCTACAGCACTGCTCATACTGCTCTTGTGACAAAGGCAGGAGGGTTCCTGTGGTGTTTCCTCAGCCAACGAGAGGGAAGGGGCAGCTGCTCCCCACCTGTAGTGCACTGAAGCCCCACTGCACTGCCTGGCAGAGTAATAAACCTGGGTCTGCACTCCTCACAGAAATCAGAAGGGCTCCGAGCCCACGGTGGCCCCCTGTCCTGCCCCAGTAAGGCCGGGTCTGGGAAGGCAGATTCAAAGTGGGGGTCAACACCAGACACAGCCCTGCTGCCCCAAAACAAGTGCCTGATTCATAAGCAGCAGCCCAGCTTCCTTTCCCTCCAACACTCCATGAAGGTTGCAAGTCAAAGAGTCTAGGGGGAGCTCTGGGGTGGGCTGTGGGGGGCTGGGGAAGGAGCGCAGAAGCTGATGCTCACAGCCCTGCGGACAGCAAGAGGAGTGGCTTGCTTTTCCCTCCACTGCCACCTTCTCCAGAGGACCTGGCCCACCGCATTCACCCACCCCGCCTCTCAAAGGTGCAGAGTGGGGTGAGCACGGCCAGGTGGACTCACACAGCACGAGGCCAGGCCCCGTGGCACATGGTGACCCTGCATTTTCTTCGCAGCCCCAGATGGAGCTGCTGATGGGATCACTGCTTTGCAAACAGACACCTGGGCAGGACAGAAAGAAAGTTGTTTGTATGCTCGAGGGCACATGTGCAGCCAGCCAGGGGATTGGGATTTGGAGGGCTGTCTTTCCAGCAGCATAGCCCTCACCGGCCTGCTCAACCCCATGTCACATGGTCCAGAACCCACGGTTACTGTGCCCACCCTCCACCCCCACCCCAAGTCCTGGGCAGTGACCGCAAGTCAGGGACACTGGCCTGCAGTAGAAAGCAGCCCCGGAGGGTGCACCATCTTTCGGGAAGGTTGACTTTCTGGCCACAAAGAGAATGAGAGATTTCCCAGTGGCTTGACAGGGTGGTGACCTGGTGGCAGTCCAGGCTTGTGACACCATGCTGGATGGGAAGGGGGCTCTGTGCTGCCAGCCTCCTTCTCATCCTGGCAGAAAGGTGAGCGCCAACCACTAGCGATCTGAGATGCTGCCTTCAGGGCCCCAACCCCAGAGCTGCAGGAGACTCAGTTGGTGGGGAGGGGGAAAGCCCAGGGTGGGTGTGGGTGGGTCCCCCAGATGGCACACAGCCAAGGGCAGCCTGTGTCTGCCAGCCTGCCTGGCCACCAGCTCTCCTTGGTGTGCCAGAGCTCTCCGTGGAGAAGTGAGGTCTGCATTCTGGTCTCCGGAGTACTGTCAAGGATGGTGTGGGACGCCTGCACCCACATCAGCAGAATATCGCGACTTTTGCCTTCTTATTCTCTCAGGATATAATCCCTGTGGCCTCGGTCAGCTGTGCAAGAACTGGCAGCCCTGGGAGCCACCCATGGGGGGTAGGGCTTGCAGATCGGTCTTCTAAGCGGGGGCGAGATGCTCACTCCACCTACCAGGTAGTGAGGAGCAGATCCAGAATAGGGCTCCTCCCCTGGGGCCCCCTTGAGCACATGTACATTCAATGGTCCAGGGGCTGGGAGGTGCCTTGAGCTCCAGGGAGCCCCCACCTCTGAGCTGGTCCAGTCACCACCACACAGACTTCACGTGCAGGATGAGAGCACTGCCTGCTCTCATCTCCGAGCCAGGTCCTACAGGATCCATGTGGGGCCTGGTCTGTTGCTGCCAAAAGTGATTTGTGGGTTGGGCGATGATTGTGAGCAGAAACAGTCTTAAATGCACTTAAAATGCTTCCCAGGTGGTCCCTACTCAGGGCATGGCCGCCTTAATGCTCCTCCTTGTCACAGACACGTTTAGATGGAAAAACACATGGTCCAAGGTAGGGAACGAGGGTGTGGGTGCAGGGCTGGCCTCAGGGGGGTGTAGCCTGGGGAGACCACAGTTCCCCATACTTGGTTTAATGCTCTCCTGTCATTGTCCTAAAATAATTCATAATTCTAGAACAATCTGCATTCTATGGTGGGCCCTACAGATGATGGGGCCAACCCCAGAGGGTGAAGGAGAAGAGCCCGGAAAGGGCCATCAGAGGTGTCCAGTTTCCTGGGGCTGTGCAGCCTCTGTAAAGTTCTAGCCTCCTCTGGGCCTCACTTTCTCTGACTGTGAACAAGAGAAGGGCAGGCTGGGGAGAGGAGGAGCTGGTATAGGCCTCACCTTTGCACAGGTACACGCGGTATGAAGTTCACACTTCCGATTTATAATCACTGGGCAAACCTCTTCACTGCCCCATTAAATAGGTAAGAACACGGAGGCTGGGAGGTGAGAAGACTTCCCATGGTCAAACAGCTGGAGGGTGGGCATCTTGGGGTTTGGACGATGACTAACAAAGCGGCGATGGGACTCAGGAGCAAGGCAGATGCTGGCCCCACCAGGAAGCCCCAGGCCTTGCCAGCTGACCACCCCTCCCTGCTGGCACCGTTTTGCCAGGAAGGGCTTTTTGACCAACCTCTGATGAGAGTCTCCCCTGGAACTTGGGGCAGGTCGACACAGCAGGACTTGTAAAACCTGCCCCACCCACACCTTCCACCCCGAATGCTGCTGGGTGACAGGGTCCTCCCCCAACACCTAGTCCCACGTTTCTGCCTCGACAGATGTTGCCAGCACCACGTGGGGTTCTGGCCCCTCAAGTTGCCCTGGCATCACACCAGAGGGTGAGGAGCTGGGCTTTGCTCTCACAGGAGTGGGGATGGGTCCCACACTGCTCATGACATACCTGCCAAAGGTCCTGGCTGCTGCTCGCATTTGCAGAGACCCCAGGCCCCCTTCATGGCATGTGTGTGTATATGCATGAATGTGTATGCACAGGTATGCAGCAGATGGAAACAGAGACAGGCATGTGGGCCCAAGGCCCCATATGCTCCCACCCTGCCCCACCCCTGCAGGAGAAGATGTGCAACTAACACTCAGTGGGGACAGCGGGCTGTCCTGTTCCAAGGAGGGCCTCCTCCAGCATCTTTACAAGCAGAGCCACCAGGCATGGATGGTCTCATTCGGCACACGCAGTCACCAGCCTTTTTGTATCCTGGAAAGGCAGTCTTCAATGCTCCACACCTGGCTGGATGTGTCATTTACTCACATTTGTATGCAGAGAGAAGCAGGCCCAAGTCTCTACTTCACTTTCACTCATTCAACTGTCCACAAGCTCAGCCCTGTGTGAACACTCACACATGAACACTGGTCATACTCGTACACATTCTCAGACCCACACAGAAGCTGTGAGTGCCCTCCTGTGCGGTGGAGAACCACACAGGTGGACGAGGGTTTCTGGTTGTCATCCCTCACTTCTGCAGCACATTGTGGGGACATCCTGCATGCTCTGCCTCAGTCCATGCCAAATGCACGCAGCCCCTTGGCGCCAATGTAGCCCACGCCCTTGCCCCGCGATCACCTCCCATAGCCCCCAGATGCACCCATCACCAGCCTTTGTGCACCAGCCTCAGCTCCCCCGTGTACTGGAGGGTCACCTCCCGCTGGCCCCCGAGGCTGCAGACCAGTCCTGGCCCCTGCAACCCAGCCAACTTCTCAATATGCAGTGAGCTGTGACCCCACTCTGGGGAGGGAGCCCCTTCCCCAAGCTCCTGCCCTCTGCCTCAGGGTGGCCCACAGCTCTCTTACACTCATCACTGCCGATCAACTCTTATGTTAACCTCCTCTGGTCCAGTCGCTGTGTGGGTGTCTCTGGATTGGACCCAGACTGATACACACATCTCTCTTACACTTAGCATGTCACATGCACATTCTCTCACACTGTTGCAGACCCACCCCCACCTCCCCCATCTTCTTGCTCATTTAGTGAGACATACCGAGCCTACCCAGTCCTAACTGCAGGCTCACCTCACCAGTGCCCCCTGGTCAGCCCTGGCCATGAGAGGCCATGCACAACTCCCCTGAGGTTCCTTTGACCTCCTTGCTACCCTCGACTGAGGATGTGCTGCCAGTCTGACCATACCAACCCAGATCCAGGCAGGTGCTTCCTAACTGGGCACCCTTGACTAGAGTGAGTGGCAGTCACCGTGGTCATCCCACACAAGGCCCCAGACAACCAATGTCCTAGGACTGCAATGTAAAAGCCAGAATTTGGGGCTCTCAAGAAAAAAACACATGGCAAGATGGTCTGATCTAAGAACTGAGTGGGGTGACAATAGTGCCCACATGTGTGTGCAAGGCAGTACCTTCCCGCAGAATCCACTCACCGGGCAGCCCTGCTCCTGCCTGTGACGAGCACCAGATCCTGCAGATGACAGCTTTATTATGGCCCAGCACAATCTCCTTAACAGACGGTGGTTTCCTAATGCCATCACTTCTGCAGGAACAGGAAGCAGACCTCATGGACTCCTCCCCAGGGACTGCCCCTCTCCCTGAGGGCCAGCTGTCCCTGTGGAGGGTCCCCCTAGCCCCACCGCCCAGACAGCAACTTTTGGCACCATTATCCTCTCCTCGTCCACCCCATGCCCCTCCTCTCATATCCTGTTCACATTTTCTCTTTATTCTAGTTGAATATTTGACATGTACAAGCAGTATATTTTGCAGAACATTTATGTCAAAATAGTGTTCTGCAACAAACACTCATGAACCTGTGGCCAACTTAACTGGACGTTTAGCAACAGTGCTGCCCCTCCCACACGCCCCTTCCACCTCATACACTCACAGAAACATGAATCTGGGTCTTTGTTTCCCTTGCCCCTCTTTTTAAAACACTTTTACCTTATTCTTGAAAGGCACTTCTGCTGGGCAGAGAATTCTGTGTGTGTGAGTGTTCAGTCATGTCCAACTCTTTTGTGACCCCATGGACTGTAGCCTGCCAGGCTCCTCTGTCCATGGAATTTTCCAGGCAAGAATATCTGGAGGGAGTTGCCATTTTCTCCTCCAGGGGATTTTCCCGACCCAGGGATTGAATCTGCATCTCCTGCATTGGCAAGCAGACCCTTTATCAACTGTGCCAACTGGGAAGCCCACTTGGGAAGCCCTGAGACTTCTACAGGACAGTTATTCTGTCCTTCAAAAGCGTGATTCTGCTGTCCTGCTTCTGAGAGGTCTGTACTCAATTCTGATGATTCCCTTCTTGGTTCTCTCTTCTCTCTGGTTGCTTCAGGACCTCCTGTGTTTGGTGCTTTCCTATTTCATTCTGATGAGCCAGCCTGCTCACCCCCATGTGGGTTTCCTCCGTCTCAGCTTATCTTCTAGGTGTTCTCTCCAGAGCATCCTTAAGCAAATGGCAGCCAGTCCCACAGCTCGAATGGCTGCCTCTGAGCCAAGGAATGCCACGTTCACCAGCCCTGACCTCCACCCAAGTACCAGAGACATCCGTACCAACTCGCTCCATCCTCTCCCTCATCTCAGTTCAGCTTAGAGGACCACCTAGCCTCCCTGAGCCCACTCTTTTTTTTTTTTTTGGCTGTACTGGATCTTAGTTGTGGCATGCAAGATTTAAGTTCCTGGACCAGGACTGAAGCCAGGCCCCCTGCTTTGGGAGCACAGAGTCTTAGTCACTGGACCACCAGGGAAGTCCCTCCTTGAGACCACTCTTGACCCCATAGGCCACTTGCCCCAGAGCAGCCAGGGTCAGTCAGATCATGTCACAATCTGTCTGAAACAACAAACTAGTGAGTGAAACAACAAAGGAATCCAGGAAGGAACAAACTAATACATAAATGGTTTTAAGCACAGAGTGGCGGGGGGAAGGTGGGCGGGAGGTTAACAGCTGGGCACATTTGGAAAACAGTGAGACTTTGGGATAGGAGAGGGGGCAGGGTATCAGAGAGATGGGTGATATCACCTTGGTCAAGACCCCCTGGCTTGGTCTGACAGGCACAGGGAGCCACAGGTGGGTGGCCAGTGGCAGGATGAGTGCAATGGAGCCTCACGGATGCCCCTCCCCACCCCATGAGGCTCACGTGGGGCACACAGCACTCTCTAGTGCACGACCTGCCTGGGTGAGGCCAGAGTTGGCATTGAGCAAAGAAACCCTGAGGACACCTAAGAACAAAATCACTGACCACGGCTCAGGAAATGATGGCCTGGTAACTGAGGAACACTGCCAACTGGGAGACATTAGGCAGAATGACACACACATGCACACACACACATGTGCACTCTCAGGCAGGGTCACCCTGTAGGATGCTCCACACACCCCACGATCTCCATTTTTTGTCCCAGATGGAGGCTGGTTTTGCAAGGGATTGTAATGTAATTTTGGCTTTTTAGGAAAAAAGCACAGGTCAGGAGAACCAGTGCCTATGAGCGCAGAGAGGGCCCTGCAGGCCAGCCCCACTTTGGCCATAAATGGGGCTGATGGTATGCTCAGTACCTCCTGTGTGTGGCCATAAAACCATCACCACCATCACCACCATTACCCAACCACAATCACCACCCCCAGCTACACCATTACCACTACCATGATCACCACTCTCCCCACAAGCACCATCACCTTCACCCCCCTCACCTACACAGCATCACCACCACCATCACTAACTTCACCTGAACTCCAGCCCCCCACTATATTATCATCCCCACACCCTAACCACTACTGACACCATCACCACCCTCCCCACAACCATCACCTCACACCTTCACCCACCAGCTTCACCACTACTGCTGACCATGCCTACACCATCACCACCCACCATCACTCCACCCTCCAACCATCGCCACCATCATCACTCTGCTAGGCATCCAGAGGCTTCCAAATGAAGCAGCTTTGCCAGGTTTGACCCACATAAGATGTGGGAAGAAAGCTGGACTGGAAAGACCCACAAAGCCAGCCCGGGCCTGTCCTGTTCACTGCTGCATTCCCAGAACCTTGCCTGATGCCTGGCACAGAGCAGGCGAGAAGGGAAGGCCTGGGTGGCCCTTTGAGAGCCAGCCACCTCTGTTCACGGGTCCTGGGCTCAGCTTAGATGTCACAAGCCAGTGCCTCCTTGCAGGGAATATGACAGCTTGCCCCAGTCCTCATGCTGGGAACTGAAGCCTCTCTACAAAATCATCAAGAAAACTCTGGCCTGTGCAGGTGTACCCAAAGCTGAACAGCTAAGTGCATACATGGGTGGTGAATACAAGCCAGGGCTAGCTACTTTACTTGGTGCCCAGTGAGGACACTAATCACCATGAGAGCAGCCTCAATTCCAGTCTTAAATTCCCTCTTCCCAAATGCTGCCAGCAGCCCTCAGTGGACAGCCTGTGTGCCACTGTGGCCACAAGGCTGAGTGGCCTTCCTGGCCCGGACTGGGCACACAACAAAGGCCAGCTGGCACAAAGGCCTGGCACACAAGGAGGAGTGAGCAGCCACCCTGGCACACCCTGGATGCCCGGGGCTCTCCATGCTCCTGAGGATTCTGTCTAGTGCAGAGCCCAGGCACCTGCCTGCCTGTCTGGTCAGGGACTTCACACATAGCCCAGCTCTGCAGGCTTTCCCTCCATCATCCCTTCAGACTGAGCCTCATCGTGTGGTCCACGGTGGGCAGGGCAGGCGATCACATGCAGGGGTACTGTGTCTCCCCACACACCTGTCTGCGTGGGCCCTGCCTGGACAGGGTGGCTGGTGGCCTGGAGAGAGGAGGAGAAACCCGAGGACCAGGCCTTGCCTCAGAGGCACCACAGACCTGTACGTACAGGTACATTCCTCCACACGTGAAAAGCTCTGACTTGCCCACCTTACCCGAGCTCTTACTGTAGACCTCAGTCTCCCCGTCTGTTTCCCAATTCTGAGGAAGAGAATTCACTTCTTGCTCTCAGAATGGAACTGCAACCAGGCCTAGGTCTCCTGACAACCCCCTCCTCTGCCATGCCATCTACGTAGTCCTCTGCTGATGGGCAGGAAGGGGTCAGGGTGTGGCTGAAGTTTGGGGTAGTGAGGTGTGCAGACGAGATCTGCAGCCCAGCTGCATGGAGCCAGCAGCCCAAATTCCTCCCTTGTGCCCAGGCCCCAACCTTCTGTTCCCAGAGGCCTGAGGGCCAGGCTGCACCTAGCAGGCACCCGTGGCCACCACCCACATCCCCAACCACCCGGACCAGCTGCAACAGCTTCGCTCAGATGATGGACACTCATGCCCAAATGTGATTTCCCAGCTGCCACTGAGTTACTCACCAGCCTCACTAGCAGTTCCTTCCAGCTTCTATGCAAAGGAAACTGCGAATTAGGTTACAATTAATTTCTTTACCCAGGGCAAAGCCTGACTGGAAAAAGACTGGCCACCCAAGTGGCCTGATGATGACTGTTCTGCAGGTCACCAGGCTCCCTTGGCTCTGGGGTTCCTGTGCTTTGTAACCCCAGCCAACGGCAGGTGTATCAGCCCCGGCCTGGTCAGGTCAGCCCTGGCGACTGGCCAGGACATCCCAGGCTTTGACTCTGCTGCTGCTGCCCAGCAACTGTCCCCCTCTCACCCAGCAGGGCACTATGACTCAGATCTCAACAAATGTGTCACCTCATTGGACCTCCTTGAACAGCCATGGTCCTGCCCCTTTCTGCCCCTCCCCCCAGCACCGGTCTCGCCCAGCCCAGGTTTACCATTAACCAGCAAGGGCTTCCCCGAAGGTTCATCAGGTAAAGAATCTGCCTGCGATGCAGGAGACACAGGTTCGATCCTTGGCTCGGGAAGATCCCCTGGAGGAGGAAATGGCAACCTACTCCAGTATTCTTGCCTGGAGAATCCCATGGACAGAGGAGTCTGATGGGCTACAGTCTATGGCGTTGCAAAGAGTTGGATTTAACTCAGCAAGAGTGAGACTTCTTTATTGGGTTGGCCAAAAAGGTCGTTTGAGTTTTTAATGCATGATATTACAGAAAAACCCAAACGAACTTTTTGGCAAGCCAATGCATTCTTCCCGAGAGGCTCTATTCCAAATGCTTCACGTGCATCACCCTACTAATGGACACGACAACTGCCAGAGGTAAGGACAACTTCTGGTTCCTGTCTTAGAGCAAGGAAACCAAGGCAGAGAGAGGCTACCTTGCCCAAGGCTGTACAGAGTGAGTGAGCCAGGACTTAAGGGTTCTACTCTTAGGTATACATGGCCACCAGGCTCCTCTGCTCGGTGACGGCTGTGCACACACATGTGGAAAAGCCAGGGCACCATGACCTGGGACTCCAGGCCACCCATCCACCTGCTTGCTGACCAGGTGGAAAATGCAACCTAAATAATCCTCCATAGTCTTCTTCAGTCTCCTCAAAAATGCAGGTGCCCTTAAAAGTCTCCTCGTGGAAATTTGCTGTTTCATATCTCAGTGAAACAGAGCAAAGGCCCAGGAAGGCATGAACAGGGGGGAGTTTGCTCGGCCAGCGCTGTCCAACAGGGACAGACATGGTCAAGGCTGCTGAGTGTGCAGGTACCTGGGGATGCTGGGGGCCTGATGTGCCCATGCCCCCTGGACACAGGACTGAGCCTTGAGGGGTCCTTTTCTTTGCTGCTGTTAGATCCTACTATTCGATACCTGGGTTGGGAAGATCCCCTGGAGGAGGAAATGGCAACCCACGCCAGTATTCTTGCCTGGAGAATCCCATGGACAGAGGAGCCTGGAGGGCTAGAGTCCATGTGGTTGCAAAGAGTAGGATACAACTGAGCATGTGTGCGTGCACACGTGCACATGCATGCACGTACACACACACATTTCACCTTCAGAAGTGAGTCTAGATACAAAGGAGAGATTTCAGTGTGACTCGTGAAAGCAGAGAGACAAGTGCAGAGCCAGGCCCAGGCCACGCTCCTTCTCTGTCTTCCTGCATGGCCCACTCAGTGCTCAGCCTCTCTGCGTCTGTTCCCAGCTGTGAACAGGGACAGGGACCCTCCCTGGAAGGGCTGCTGGGACCAAGCACCTACTGGTGGGAGCCAGAGCCACTTCTCCTCTTTTCTCCCTCTCTTTTTTTTTTTTTTTTTTGCAAAGAACTTGTGGTTTATTAAAGACAACTTGTCGTCAGCAGCATTTATTCAACGAACAAAACAAATGAAAAAATAAAAGCAGACTAACATTCTGACCCTTAGAGTGAGACTAACTGAATTCATTCAGCCCAGTGTCCAGAGTCCTAGGGGCAGCTTCCCAAGGAGGAAGCCTTGGAGTCTCGGGGTCTCTTGGCACCTCCCTTGAGAGTCTTGCCGGGGGGTGGGGGCGTGGAAATTGCCAAGGGTAATTCTTCCCTTTGGAGGAGTTCAGTCTAACCTGGGTATGGTCCCTGTGCTCTTTTGACCTTCATCACAAAGTCAAGGAGAGGACACTGGACCCAGGTCTGCCACTGAGGCAAATCAGATGCAGTGATGCAGGATGGTCCCAGGAAAGAGGAGGGCAGAGGGACAGGCGAGAGGGAATGCACTGGGGTCCTGGTCAGTGTCTGCTGGGTCACAGGCTGCGGCCCCAGCCTCGGGCTGTGAAGGGATCACGCAGGGGCTGACCACCAGCAGACGAGTTCTGGTACAAGGGTGACCCAGGCTGCTGGGAGGATGTGTGTTTCTGCCTCATACTGGTGTGGTGTCTTTACACACTAGTTCTCCCTTACACTCAGTTCTACCACAGAGCTCAGAGCTCCCCCAGCCAGGACCTTCTGGAAAACCAAGAAGGTCCCAGAAGGCAGGGAGAGAGGATGCTGACTGACTCTGGAAGGTCAGGAAGACCATGTCTCCAACCTGCTTCCTCCTTTCCAGCCTTACCCTTCATTTCCAAACCAAGCACTTGCCAACCCGCAATAAATAACCAGGAGTCCGAATAAAGAGCAAAAATCTTCCAGATACTGTGTGGGAAGAGGAAGAAAAAGGGAAGCATACAAAGTCCCAGAAGCATCCACAGGACAGCCTGGCAAGGAGCCGCCTCCTCCCTGACTCCTGAATGAGACCTCCTTGGGCCCACAAAGGCTTCCTGATAACCCCCTAGTCAAGATCTTCCCACCCTGAGCAGGTGGGAACACCTGGTGGAAATTTGATAAAGCAAAGTAAACTCAACAACAAAAGAAGGTCCACCCAATTGAAACAGGGGCAAAATAGTTGCTTCCCCAAAAAAGATACAAATGGCCGAGAAGGAAGTAAAAAGACTCTCAGCATCACTGATAATTAAGAAAAAGCAAATCAAAACCATAGGTGAGGACACTGCTTGTATCCAAGAAAATTGATACAATTTAAAAATATAAACAGAAACTAACATGTGTTGGTGAGGATGTGGTAAAACTAGAACTCTCACACACAGCTGGTAAAATTGTAAAATGTTTCAGTTGTTATCAGAAAATAGCTTGGCAGTTCCTCAGAAAAGAGCTTGGCAGTTCCTCAGAAAAGTTGAAATTATCACATGACCCAGCAATTCTACTCCAAAATAAACACCTAAGAGAACTGAAAACAGGGATTCAAACAGATACTCACACAAAAATATCCACAGCAGCATTATTCACAAAAGTCAAAAGATGTAAACAACCCAAATGTCCACCAAGAGATGAATGAATAAATAAATGTGATACATGTTGCATTGGCCCTAAAGTTCATAAACCCAAACAAACTTCCTGGCCAACCCAATACATGCAATGTAATATTACTCACCCTTAAAAAGGAATGAAATACCAATACATGCTACAACACGGATATACCTCCAACCAAGTAAAAGGAGCCTGATACAAATGAAAGGTCAATTTATTTTAAATATCCAAAATAGACAAGCCCATAGAGACAGGTGCAGAGTGGCAGTTACCAGGGGCTAGTGTGGGGGGACTAGGCGCACTGCCTAATGGGTATGGGGTTTTCTTTGGGGGGTTAACAATAATGTTCTGGAACTACACAGGGGTGATGAATATGCAATGCTGTGAATGTACTAAATCCCACTCAACTGTTCACTCTAATTTTGTTATGTGAATTTCATACCTCAAAAGAAGTGAATTTTAATTGTTTACCACCCTGTTCTTCCCCCCATCTCCGCAGGAGAGACCACCCTGGAAGAGGCAGGGGCACAAGTCCAGAGCGGACCCCAGGAGCCTGCACAGGTGCCCCAGTGTGCATCCCACCAAACCACCATGCTCTCCTCTGCACACTGGCTTCTCTTGCAGAGAAAAGGACCCTGTGATGGGATTCCAGCCTGTGGAAATGGGCAAAGAGCCCAGGGCCCTAGAAACCCGACTCCTCAGAGCTCTGGGCCCCTCTTGTGCACACAGTCAGGTGTGGAGTGGCTGCCAAGGGCAGGGGGCGGGGAGCAGGAGACAAATGAACAGTGTTGAGACGTTGAAACTGGGGGTTTCTGTCACCCCCAAGTTCATAGTCTTTCCTGCTCACATAGGTACAGGGGATAGGTGGCTGCAGAAGAAGATTCAAGAGGGTCCCAGCGGAAACTTCTCAAGGCTCTGTGGAGTCACATGTGTGATCTCCTGTAAAGATCCCCTGCAGGTGCCAATCTGATGAGGAGGCTCAACCCAGTGGCAAAGCATGTGCTCACAGCACAGAGTACACGGTCACCTTGCACCCATGTCATGGCCAAGAGGTGGCGGAATGGAGTGCTGATTCCATCCTTTCTCCTTCCCAGAAAGAAAAAAAAAGAGCATCAGATGCACCATGGGCAATGCTGGAAAGGCAGGATAGGGGAGGAGGGAAGGAGAAAGCACACTCTGAACCAGCCCCCCAGCTTCTGGGTCTTTCCCTGTTTCACCGTATCTGTGTCTTTGACTGTTTCAGGGGTAGAAAAACTTGAGAAAGAAACTCCATAAACTCTTTCCCTCCACTCGGACTCCCACCACCACGCTGTGCACCCCAGATCGCCCCCCACCCCCACACCTGTCTCACTCTCAGGTTCTGGCACACAGAACATATATCTTCCCAAGCATTTTCCAGGCTGTTAGTTAAAGCTTAGGAACTTATAGTTTTTCTTTTCCTTTTTTTTTTTTTTTGTTAATTAAAGCTTAGGAACTTACATGGTTTCTTTCCCCCTTTTGCTAAGACTAAGAACCACTGGAGTTTTCTGGCAATCCCATAGGCAGGAATGGGGGACTAGAACCAGTTCTGATGTCCATTATCTCACCAGAGAGGTTCTGACTGTTTCAGAAGCCAAATTGTTTCTTCAATCACAGGGCAGTCAGAGCTGGTAATCAGGGCACAGCTTGGAGCTCTGCCTCCCTCTCCCGGCCACCCTGCCCCTTAGATACTTCTCTGGAGCCCAGGGCCCTGTGGAACCCAGACAGTAGCTCCCAGGTCAGAAGAGTGAAGGCTTAAGATGGGGATAAAGTAAAGTCCCAGTACCTGAATCTGGGGGCAGTGGGCTGGGGCCCCCAGGACGTGGGTCTGCAGGGGCAGGGGTGTCTTCCCTGAGTGGGTCCCAGAACTGATCCCTGCCTGCCACAGAGGCCCCCAGTCCCACTAGGTATCCTTGATGTCATGGAGAGCCTGCATCGGCCGGACCAACAGGTGGGCACACACCTGTCCAGGTGCACAGGTGACCTTTCTACAGTGGTGCCTTGGCTGCTATACTCTGTGGAGCCGCTCACCAGGCAAAAGCAAACAGAGGTGTTTGCTCAGGGCTGGCCACCTGCTCTCCTTGAGGGCCCAGGTGGTGCCTGATCTGCCTTCCCCAAGCTCCTGCTGGCGTCATCACACCCACAACCACGCTTTCTAGGGGGTATCAGTTCTACCTCCCTGCTCTCTCTCGCCCCACCCTACCTTGCCCAGGGTCTTGCAGTGGACAGCTGATAGGGCCACTGGCTTTCAGGCTCCAGCCTCAGGGACAGGTGCCAGGGGCTCCCACAATTACCCAGCTGTGAGGCCAGAGCTTGATGGAAGCCCAGGTCTCGTCTGGTCCAGAGCTTGGGAAGGCGGATGGTGGGAGGATTGGGAGGTGAAGCCAGGCAGGAAGTGGGCCCCGTCCACAGGGGCTCCCAGGGCTTCAGCCCAAAGAGGACAATACCCTCAGGTCCTCTCAGGTATGGCGGAGCTCTGTCTTGGGAGCCACAGCCTCCCTTGAGCATGGGAACACGGGGGTCAGGGAGGGGGACCTGCGCTGCCAGTCCGCTGCTCTGGGGTAGGGAGGGAAAGCCATGTGGGCTCTGGAGGCCTGAGTCTTCATACCCCTTCAAGCCCCTCTGAGACTACCCAGGTCATGGCCCTGGGTGATCTCTCTGAGTCACACCAACCCCCCAGTCTTCCAGGAGCTGAAGCATGCCCACCCATAAAGCATAGCACTCTGCCCTTGAAGACCCAGGGGAAGCAAGTGAGAAGGCAGGAGGGAGGGAGGGAGGGGGATGTCCTCCACCGCCTTCACACCCTGTGGCCCAAGCCCAGAAGGGCCCCTTTCCTGCCTGGCAGCCCACCATCCCTGCTTCCACCCGGCCCCACAGCCTGCCTTCTGCCATGCACTTCCATTTGATATCACACACACACATTTGAGATAAATGACAGCTTGGCGCTTCCTTTACTGCCCATTTCTCCTACATGGAGATAGCTCTGAGGTCAAAGTCACCTTCTGCATTCTCCCCGGGTGCACCCCTAGTCCTGGAGAAGCTGCCTGGGTGGCAGGTGGTCCCTCGGAGCGTGTATGTGGGCTGCTCACCAGTACTGTTATTGTTACTATTAAGTCACTCTCTCAGAAAAACAATTGCAGAAACCAGGAGGAAGAAGAGAAAGAAATGAAGAGGAGAAGATGAGGGACTGGAGCCTGAACACAACCCCCACAGGAGGAAGTGTCCTCCCCCACATCCACAGGAAGGGGGTGGGTCTCCAGAGTGGAGACTAGCCACTTCTTCAGGATAGAAGGAAGCAATACCGCTGTTGGGGGGCACTTCTCCAGCTCTGCCTCTTTCCTGGGGAGCCCAGTGGGCACTTTCTTCTCCCAGAATGTCCTGGAGTCCAGGTAAGGAGACACAGTCATACCCATGTGCCCTGAAGCCCAGCCCCTGCCCTCCCCCACTCCTCAGCACAGTGGCTTCTGTCAGGTTCTAGGTCCCCAGGCAGAGGCGGGTACAAGGGTCACACTCTCAGCCTACACCACTAGCACGCTCCCTCCCCTGGGGCCAGTTATGACAGGATCCCACCTGGAGGCAGTTCCTGGACCTGTAGGACTCCCAGACATCAGCTACAGTAGCAGTCCCATCTGAGAATCAGCCAGAGTCCTGCGGGCTCCTGACTCAGGTGTTGGGGAGCATGGCAGCACACTTCCGTCCCAGACCCAGGCCAGGCTGTCCCTCGGGCCCCTGGAGCACCCCACCAGAGGGTGACCAGTGGGTGAGCAGACTCAGGGCCACCTTCCCCACACCCATCCCCGGACTCCTCCTGAGCCCTGTTGCAGGTCCCCACCACCGCTGGCCCAGAGGAGGGGCTTGCTGAAAACCAGAGGACCAGGGCCACAGAGTCATGAAGTCCTCTTCACGGGCTCAGGTACACGGGCTGTGGGAGCCTCAGTTTTCTTACCTATGAAATGGGAATACAAGGCCACATCCCTCAGGGTTTCAGGAGGATACAGTGAGTAGCAGACAGGCGGTGCTGAGCACAGGATCAGCATGCTGTGGGCCCCCTGGGGTGGCTGTTGCTGGCATCACCTTATCCAGTTAAGACCAATAGGCAGAGGGCACCTCTTTTGGGTCACAGGGGGAGAAGCCCTCAGGCAAGGCAGCAGTTTCCTGCCCCCCCCCCACTTCCACTTGGCACCCCATACTTCAGGTTAACAGATCCCATAATTTTTCATTTGTTTTCTCCTCCCCTGGCTAAAAGGCCATTAGCACCCCATTAGGTAAAAGAATCCCATTTTCTTCACACCACCAAGGAAACAGTGATTTACTTAGCCATCCTTAATGCAATTCTGCAGAATAAAGGCAATTTTGCAATGGTCTCAATAAACTTCCCCATTTGCTCTCTGCTTGCAGACCCTACTCTTAGGAGCCTACCAGCTGACCCAGCCCCTTGCTCCCTCAGAAGGCTGGACTCTGCTAGGGCCCAGGACAGTCAGTGTGGAGCGCAGGCAGCTCTCAGAGGCCAGAAGGGCTTAGGGGGACCCAGGTGAGCCTGATGAAGCACACCACCACTCGTCCCTGGCCAGAGAGGGAAGGGGCAGAAAGAGAAACAAAGAGGTCGGCAGAGCAGTCTTCCTGGCTGAGGGGCTGCGCTGGCACCTGCTGGTCCCAGCAAAAGTGGCACACCCAGGTCCAACTGCAGAGGGGCAGGGCCCACAGCCTGGAGAGCAGGCTGGAAGTCATGGCCAGTACTGGGAGTGAGAGGCCCCAGGGGCGTGCAGGCACAGGGGGCAGGTCTCTCCTTGTGGGCAGAGGTACTGAGCAAAACAGGAACCCAGAAGCCAGGCCAGGAAGATGGGAGGTGCGAGGCCTCATGAGGAAGAGCAGGGAGAAGGTGCTGGGTGAGCAGTCAGCCTGAGACATTCAGGGAGAGCCCTGGAAGCTGGGAATCAGTCTCTTCATCCATGCCACGGGGACATCTGTACCTGCACTGGAGCAGTAAAACGCCACACACTCTTCTGAGAACAACTTCTAGATGGGTCCAGGATGCCCCAGGTGGACAGGCTGTGCCCCCTGAGTGTGAATAGGGAGGAGCAGGTGTCCCTGTGTATACACGCAGGGGTCGCAATGTGTGGGAGTAGCAGGGAGGGGGGCTGGGTTTCCCAGATAAGGGTGTAGTGTGAGGGGCCGAGCATGGGTGTGAGTGTGTCCACAGGCCTCATGATCACATATCCTTGAGAAAGGGCAGTGGTGTCTCGGTGATCACCAAGAGTGAGCATGAGAGTGTGTGAGCATGGATTCAAGAGTGTGTGTGTGTGCCCATGTGTGCCCTCACACAGATACCAGAGTGTGGGTGAGGAGTACTGCCCTACTCTGGGAGTCTGTGTCTGGGATGGCGCCTTTTTCTGAAGGCGTGTGAATTCTTACACAATGAGAGTGTGTACACATGGAGAGGGGCACACACTAGGGGTCTGGTGATGTCCTATGACCTTGGTCTGAGCACCCCTGAGCCCTCTAGCCCATCCCTGCCAGCCCTGAGGCAGTGCTTTCCTTCCCCAACACTGGGGTCCAGGCCACTGCCGCTCCATCTGGTTGCCTCCCTACCCTGCCTCTCATCAGTCATCCAGCACAGAAGAGAGCTTCCGGTCTGGGGGAGGTAGGTCTAGGCCAGCAGGGAGGGCTTTCATCCCCTAGAGACCCAGCCCATACCCCAGGTAAGAGGCACGGCCACTGAAGGGCTGCATCCACAAGGGGCCGCCCTGAGGCCGGGCTACTCCCAGCCTGGGTGAGTCCCGGAGCAGTGGCCCTGGCTCACTTGCGGCAGTCTGGAGCGCCACACTGAGAGAGCTCCAGAACTGCCACTCTGAGTAGTGTGCCCGCAGGCCTCTCCAAACGCCCAGCTGTCTCCTCCTGAGTACCGCGGGGCCACCTCTCCACTCTCAGTGTCGTCAATCAGTTTCTTACTCATCCTGTTGGAAGAGTGGGTGGGGCAGGAGACCTGCTTTCCCTGGATTGGAGGGCCTTTCTCCCACCACCCAACTCCTTAAGTCCAGGCTGTGAAAAAGCCACTTGCATTCCTACCAAGTGTCACAGGTCCATGCTAGCAGCCCCGCTCCCAGTCCAGTCCTCCTAGCCTCAGCTGGACACCTTGGCTAAGCACAGGAGAGGCATGGGAAGTCCTCTTCTAGGTTCTGAGGCCACCAAGTCCACCCTGGCTTCGGCCTCTCACCTGATCACCCGCCCATTACTACAAAGTTGCAACACAGAGTTACAAGAGATCTTCTGAAGGCCTTGTCTGTGTTTACTTCTGCGGAGTCTTCATCCTTCTTCTGTCTGTTTCCGCCTCACAGCACCCTGACCCCAGACTCCCAATGCTTCCCCCATTCTTCCCCGGGGCATGGGAAGGATTTCTCCCCTGCCTTTCCTGTGATGGGCTGGGGGCCCATCCTAGTGTAAGTATCTGACTCTTGAGTTTAGGATCCAGTCATACAAATGAAACCTTGGGCAGGCCTGTGAACCCACCGTCTGTGCAGGACCCAGGGCCAGAAGCAGGGAACCACTCACTGCCTCTTGTATTCCCAAAGGCTGAAGGGAAAGGTGGGGAAGGGTGGTGGGGGCTACTCTCAGAGGGAAATTTAGTACATACACATAAGTATTTAAGAAAAAGAAATCAGGGACAATTTGAGAGAAACTAAAATTCGTGGCCACGGGGGGCAGGGGGTAAGAAGCAGATTCCACAGCCTTGGGGTTCATTCATCTGTTGAGAGTTTTGGAGGTGGGGGCAGTGACCAGCCTCTGCAAAGCCACTTCGAATCCTCCCAGCACTGATGCTGACAACACACAGCCCTACTCCACTCCAGGATGGTAAAAGCGCTTGGTGCATGTTGGCCCCGAACCGTCAAACGGTGCCAAAGGCTGCACCTTCAGGTACCCCTGTGGGGCAGCAACAGGGGACTCTAAAGAAGTGGGTGGGACTGGAGCCAGGGCCGGTGGCGCTGGGCCAGCCTGAGCGGGCCCTCGAGGGCAGCCTCCCTAAAAACCACAGGCTTGGGGGATTTTTAAGAAGTAGGGTGGCAAAAACTCACAAGGAAAAGCAACCGTTTTAAAAAGATCAGATCCCCTCCGCTCTCACCTGAGAGAGGATATCAGAGCTGGAGGAGAAACGCACCGACGTGGAGTGTGACAAGGAAACCAAAATGGAGCAATCGTTTACAGAAACACAACTCCTCCTGCCCCAGTGGCAGGCTTTTTAGGGCTACCTTACCCGTCCTCCCCTACCTGCACCAAAACGCCAACAAGATCCGCTTGGTTCGCCCCGAGACGCTGCTGTGGCCCGAGGCGCAACCAGGCAGGCGAGCGTGGCTGCGACTCGGGCCCTGGGCACAGGCGCCTGGCCCGTGTCCGGCTCCGGCCGAGACCCACCCAGCCTGGGGCCCGAGGCGCGCTGCCCGCCACACCACCCCACTCCCAGTGGAGCCCAAGTGGCCAGTAACTGCCTGGCCCGCTGCCCGCCGTGAACAGAAAGGCATTTTCAAACGCGTCCACTCCACCGCACGGCTCCAACTTCACCCCGGCCGCTGCGGGCACCAGTCCTCGACAGAACTCACCTTCCCCGAGCAGGGGCAGCAGCAGAAGCAGCAACCTCAGCCCCACGGCGCTGGCCGTCGCCTTCGCCATCGCCGATGCACGCTGCGGCTGCGGCGAGAGGGACGCTTCCTTGGGCTGGGGGGCTCAGCAGCGGGGTGCGGCGCTCAGCACCGCCCGTCCTGGAGCGGAGGACGCAGTGAACACTGCGGGCACCGAGCGTCGGGGCGCGGGCTCCAGGGCACTCTCCGCAGCTGTGCTCGGGGCTCGGAGCACATGACTGAGGAGGGGAGGGCGCGGGCTGCGCACGAGGCGAGAGCAGGGGCGGGGCGGGGCAGTGAGGGCGGCGTGGTGGGGGGGGGGGCGGAGTGGCGGGGGGGCGGGGCCAGGGTGCGGAAGTAAAGGCGGGGCGCCGGGTACCTCCCCAGGCGATCCCTGGTGCGCTTACCCCAGGGCGAGGGTTAGTAGACCAGAGCCGGACGCGGGGTGCAGGCCGGGCGGGGCACGAGTA
Organism: Cervus elaphus; assembly: GCF_910594005.1. Taxonomy (NCBI): domain Eukaryota; kingdom Metazoa; phylum Chordata; class Mammalia; order Artiodactyla; family Cervidae; genus Cervus; species Cervus elaphus. The sequence continues at coordinate 85,505,468 of NC_057836.1, forward strand.
GGGGCGAGGTGCGGGGTCCGGGTACCGGCCTGGCAGCCGCAGCCCCAAGCCGTGCACCTCCGCACGCACAGTCACTCTTCCTCAGCCTGTGCGCCCTCTCGCTGTCTCTGCGCTTCGACCTTCCCTGCCGCCCAGAGAGGGCAGGGAAACCAGGCGGGGATGCGGATTCTGGGCGGACTGGCTGGGAGTGAGCCGGAAGGGACCTGCAGACCAGGCAGGTGCCCCGCCTCCAGGCTCCGGGCACGGGCGCATCCTCCGCCATTTCGCGGAGGGGGGAGGTGCGGTGGGTGCGCGGCCTCTCTGGCGGCCGAAGGTGGGAGGAGGGGAAGAGCCCCCGCGAGGGACCCTGAGCCGGCGCCTTCTGTGCACTCCAGGGGTGCGCCTGGTGAGTGGCTTCTGTAGTCCCTCTGGGGGTGTCCTAGCGTTAGTTTGTGAACCCCTCTTTAGGACTGGTCCAGCCAATGAAAACAGGGATCTGACCGGGCACACCTTTCAAAGAGACCTGGAGCCAGCGTTAACGGAATGCTTGGAGGGTAATACCCTTTCCCCCCCCCCACACATTAGAGTTCTTAGGATGTGGGGCTGACAGGGTAGCAGAGCAAGTAACAAGAAGGAACTGGAGCCCAAAAGAATTTAATTTTTGCACCAAGAAATGATGCCTATAAACACATCTGATACTAAAGAGGGAAGACTCTGGGTCCCTAACATGGGAGGTCCTGGGGTGAGGGGGGAGGTGAGTACTAGGCTCCTGTGGGAAAAGTCCACTGTTCTCCTCCCACCTCCCAGCTGCCTTTTGAGGTCTGGCCCCCACCAGGGCACAGAGGAATGGGATGCACATGGGAGCTTGGGGTGGGAGGATCCCAGGTCCCTAGGCCTGAGGTGCCCCTATTTCAGGGTCTTTTCTTCCTGCTGTGCACAGAGCTGCGCCCTCCTGCCTGGCTGAGCTCAGAGCTGAGTAAGAGCTGTGCACATCACTGCAGATATGAAGTCAAAGTGAAGTCACTCGCCATGAGGAGGAGGAGCTGCCGAGACAGGCTGGCTGGGGGCTCTGCCCCCTGAGATGTCCAAGCCAGCCTGTTGGCAGAAGGCCAGGGCACAGTGCTATCAGCTCAGGAGAGCCACCCTGCGGCCACCAGACCTTATGTTGCCTGCCTCACCCTCCCAGGGCTTCAGGCTCTTGGACATCTGGGGCTGGAGTTGGCTGTGGGGGATTCCCCTGGGTGTGGGCGAGCTACCTCTGGTGCTAATAGTAACCACCAAGGCTGAGCTGCTCAGGCCTGTGCACAGCGAAGGGACCTGAGTTAGGAAGGGAGATCCCAAGAGAGACTTCTTTGTTACACACAGACTTCTGTGACAGGAGGATGCAGAATGAAGGGGGGTGGCCTGGTGCATTCTTTCCAACTGGCCCCACCCTTGTGGAACTGCCCCAGCCAAGCCTTGGCTGACACTGGTCAGGCCGGATGTCCAGTCGTGCTCTGGGTGACCACCTCAAGGGCCCACTGGACACTGTGCTCCTGCCTGATCCCCTCAGGCCCTTCCACTCCTTCCCCACCACCACCCTTGGGGGTCTTGAGAGGACATCTAAGACTATGGTGGGGGTATTGCCTTCTTCTTAGAAAAAAGTCCAGGGAGCCTCCTATGTGTAGTTTTATCCCCGTCTGTGTATGTACACATGTATGCATGAGCATATACCTGTGTCATGTGCAGGACACGGATGTACACTCGCCCCCATGTGTATGCCCAGAGACCTGACCAGATAATCATCTAGGAGAGGGCAGAGGTGAAGCGTTGGGCTTTCTGGCCTTGGGTCCTGCATATCTATGAGACCCCCATGAGTCCCAGACAAGGCCCATCTCCACCAGGAGGCCTGACATCAACTCTTTGCCCCAGTCACCCTTCCATGGGCCACCCCAATGGAGTTGTTTTTCTCCTCTGAATTTCTGGCCCCACCTTGCTCTTTTCCCTTCCTTCCTCTGTTCTTCCTTTTCCTCCCTTGCCTGCTTCCCTCCCTCTTCTCTGGAAGAATCTCTTCTCCATTCCTCCCCACAGCACAAGAACCAGGCTAGCTGCATCACTGGGGCCTTGGGGTCTTCATCATGTACTAGAACATGGGAGTAATAATACAGTAACTACCTGGCAGTGCTGTGAGGCTGAACCCAAATGAAGCTTTGACAGAATCAGCACTGTTTCTGGTTGTCTAGAAAATGAGCTTTTTTTTTTTTTTTTGGCTCTTCTTCCAGGGGTCCTCTAAAGTCCAAGGTGCTGTCTGGATGTTAGGCTGGGGGCAGTGACCTGGTGTGAAGGTTGCAGGTAGGCTCTGAGTTGTATCGAAGCCATCTCTCTCTGGTCTGTGTGACCTCAGCATGTTTGCAACATCTCTGGGCCTCAGGAAAGCAGAGCTCTCTCCCTTTAGGTGCCTGAGGACAGGTGAATCCGAGGCAATGGGCAGGAGCTGTCCTTGTTATCACTGGTTCCCGTCAGCTGTGGAAGCTGAGCTGAGGCAAGAGTGGTCGGTGGACCTAGCTCAGGTAGCACAGAACACAGGTGACCCCTAAAACGGGCTGTCTGCTGCCCCAGCTCTGGCTTCCCACCTGCACAGGTAACAAGTCACACCTGCATGGGGCTGGCAGCCAATGATACCAGCCTGCAGGAGCCAATGCCTGTCTCCAGCCCTCCCCACAGGACCTACAGCTTTCTCAGTGGAAGGAGAGAGAGCCCTAGAACCCCAGAGTCCTCTTTGCCACCGCAGCACTTATCTGAGCATGTAATTACACATTCGGGAGTGGTGGGTTGATTTCTGCTCATACCTCACCCAGGCTTTGGGGGCTTTGCTCACATCAAGTCCCCAGCCCAAGGGTACCACTGGCTGGAGACCACTGGAACCTAATGGGGCCTCAGGCCTGGCAGTGCCTGCCTCTTGCCTCAAGGACACCAAAGAGAAGGACTGACCTAGCTTACAAGCAAGCCATAGCAGTAACAGGGAGCTCGAATTGGCCAGTCCAACAGGTATGACCTGAATGCTCTTTAGAAAAAACATCTCCCAGGGCAGTTTCATAATCTGCCTTGTAATGCAGATTTAGACAAGTTTTTACGAATGCACTTTTTAAAATAGGTCTTAATGGATCCTTTGCAGTAGTTACAGCCCATTGTGTAAATGCAAACAGAAGGTTTTTTGAAAACATGTATTATTGATCAGAAAGGCAGCAGCAATTAGAAGCCAGTATGTCATGTCATTCAATACACACTTCCTATACAGTCCTGCTTGTGCTCATTCATAACTTTCTGACAAATTATCCTGTCACTGGGAAGCCTTTTCTTTTCCCTTTTGCTTCTAGAAGCAAAGGCGAACCTCTCCATCAGTTATTAGCTAGAGGTGAATGAAAAATTAAGCTTACCTTTACCATCACAAAACCTATTTATGAATTCTCCAGTTTCCAGACTGAAATGACAAAACCTTCAGGTAAGATGGATGATGCCTCTCGATTTGTTCTGTGGCCCACAGTGGAAAAACAAAACAAAACTGGTGACAGGTAGCATATGCTACCTGTCATGTTCAGGTGGGCAGAATCACAAAGCCAGGGAGGTCTGCCTTGTGGCAGGGTTGCTTAGCCAGGGTCTACAAGGAGGGGCCTTGAATGTCCCTCCCTGGTCATGTAACCTAAAATGATCAACAAGCATGAAGTTGAGCCTTGTTTTTGCTCAAAAATTCACATCCGAGTCTGTATTTCACCTGATCTGCACATTTACCATTTACTCTTCTTGAAAAGTTCATCTATTTAATAAATACTTGCTGGGCACTATTTTCCCAGCACCCTTTTCAAACTACAGTGAGCTAAGCCAAGACCCTTCCTTTGGGGTGCTTCTCAAGGACAATCACCAACACATAAGGTACAGACACACAGAGCATTCACAAGTGACCCCAGATGGGGAGGGGCATGGGGCAGGGTGTCTGTCAGGGCGGATGTCCCGGGGAGTTGACTTTGGGCAAAGAAGACAGAGCTCTGGGGATGGTGCTGCCCACAGGGAGTGGGGGAAGTGACAGGGTGGGCCTTGGGGTTTCCTCTGTTGCCCCAGCAGGGATAAGGGGTCTTTGTCTCCCCATGAAGCACCTCCTTGGCAGCCTCACCTCACCCCTCTAGAAGGTGCAGTTCTGGTCTCTGAGAGGGTTACAGCCTGCAGGATTGGCAGAGTGAATGCTCTGACCCAGGCAATCTTTAGGAGTGGAAAATGTCTGCTGTGTTCTTGGTGTGCTGACAAATAGGAAGTCCATTGACTTAATGTCCTGTAATGGCTTCTGAGGCCTCCTTGCCCAGGATGGGGTGGGTGCAGCTCCAGGCACGGTGTGCTGCTTCTACATCCATCTCAGGCCTGCGGGTGCTGAGGCAGTGTGTGTGGGGGGGTGCCGCCATCCCTGGAAAGGAGGGGGAGGGGGGCTGGCCACCTGCCTGTGGGAGGGCATAACCTGTGTGGCTCCCCCAGCCACCTGTGCTTACAGACAAGCCCGCGAGCAGCAGGGCACTGACTGACCCCCGTTCTCCCCACCCCAATCCAGGAAGTGCTCCTAAAGACCTTGTTCAGTGATGGCAGCAGCCCCAGGTGGCCAGGGGAGGTGGGGAGTGCTGTCTCGGGTAGATCTAGGGTGCCACCATTGCTTCCTCTCTAACACCTCCCTAAAGGTGGCTATCTGAACCTAGGTGCATGGTTGGGAGGTAGCTCCCAGCTCTGCTGTAGACACCTCACCCAGCCCAGGTGGGCACCCCTCAGCACCCCTGTTTGCTGAGAAGCTGGCCAGCCTGGCCTTCATCCCCAGTGCTGTCCACAGAATGTTCTGTGATGGTGGTAACTTCCTCCTCTGTTCCATCCAATGTGAGGGCCACTAGCCAAGTGTGGCTGTGGAGCACTTGAGATATGGATGGTGCGACTCAGGAACTGAATTTACAATAATGTAAAATCAAGTAGTCATACATGGCTATGTACTTATTGGGCATTGATGCTCTAAGAAACACCTTCCCGGCTTTACCCTGGGGCTCCTGGGGGGCTGGGCAGGCTCCTAGCCCAAACCTCCCCCGCTGTGGGGAGAGCAGAGAAACCAGAGCCTGCTGAGTCCCAGTGGGCTGTCTGATCCAGCAGCTTCCACTCTGTTTCCTGGTGGATTGAAAGTGCCAGAGCCCCCACCCCCACCCTCAACAGCAGCAGTCTTGCTGGGGTTCCCCCTGGGCACACTCTCTCTCGTCCTGGGGAATCTTCTGTTCCCCTGCAGACCCAGCACCAAGCCTGACCACGTCTACTGAAACCCCTGCCTCCTGTAGGCAGAGTGGGCGTTGGAGGGCCCTGTTCTCAGGGGCCTCTTTGGAAAGGGGCTGATGAGCTCATGCATGTTAATATGTTGTGATGAAGGGCTGTCAGGGGACTCTGTGCAGCAGCCTGAGACCCAAGGGCTTGCTTGCTGGGGCTGGGAGCTCAGCATCTAGCCCCTCTCCAGGGCCTACCTCCCTCTGCTCCCGAGCCACCCTGCCTCCAATGGTCTCAGACTCCCTACGTGTTCTGTGGCCACTGACCTCCACTGGCTGTTCCTTCTGTCTTCCTGCCTGCCTCTGGCCCCCTCTGTTGTTCAACTCTTAATTGTCACTCAGAAGTCTGGGCTCCAAGATACCACTCTCCCTAGCCAATACTCAGATGCTCCATCTAAACAATTTGAAGGGAACCCAGTATGCTTCCTGGGTTTCCCTGGTGGCTCAGTGGTAAAGAATCTGCCTGCGTTGCAGCAGTCGCAGGAGACGTGGGTTTGATCCCTGGGTTGGGAAGATCTTTGGAGGAGGATATGGCAACCCACCCCAGCAACCTTGCCTGGAGAATCTCACAGACAGAGCAGACTGGCAGGCTACAGTCCATGGGGTCGCAAAGAGTTGTACCCGACTGAAGCAACTGAGCACACACACACACACACACGCAGTGTGCTTCCTGTTTTGTTTTTGTTTTTGTTGTTGTTTTGGCCATGCCCTGCAGCATGTGCGAGCTTAGTTCCCCAACTAGGGATCAAACCCATATCCCCTACATCGGGAGCATGGAGTCTTAACCACTGCACAGCCAGGGAAGTCCTGCTTCCTGGTTTAACTGTGCTGGATTTATCTCCCGGCCCTCTCCATGGGGACATGATGAGGACTCAGGGTGCTAGTTGGATGACCTGCTGTGAGGAATGGCCCTGGAAGCTAAGAAGACAGCCTGGGCAGAGGCACAAGGTGCATTCAGGAGGCAGGAGGTAGGGCAGGGCCATCTGCTGTGACAGCATCAGTCCTTACCGGTGCACACTCACACCCCTCTGCCCCCAACTCCCTCTGGGCTGCCTCCTTGGTGTGAACAGAAGCCTGTTGAGTCTGTAAACATCAGTGGAAAGGGTGACAGGAGCAGGGCTGGAGCCGGAAGACAATTCACAGGGAGGGAACAGGAGGCCCCAAATAAATCATTCAGGGCCTGACATTTGGAGCATTTGAGTTTGAGACCAAACACAGATGCCCTTTAGATAAATACATTCTTGAGACGTGTTCCACAGGAGAAGTTTATGACTTGAATAGGTTTTTAGTGTCAGATGAGCATCAGGAAGTGTTTTGTTGAGAGACCTTCTCTTAAAAGCTCAGAATCCTTCTCCTCCCTCTGGCCCTTTAAACAGAAGGATACAGGGATCCTCAACAAGGGGAGCTTCTCTTTCTCCAGGTTCCCTGGGGATTGGCCCTGGGCTGGGATTGCTCAACTGAGGAAGGTTCTGGAAGGTTCTGAAGACCTCAGTGCTCCAGGCCAGCAGGGTTGGGGGTGAGGGTCTCTCAGGAAGCTGATTTAGAAGCATAGAAGCACCCTCCTCACTCAGAGCAGCTCTCCCACTCCCCACCCCCAATTCCTCTCTCCACAGAGGTCCACAGGAATGAGAAGGGCTCTGTGTGGAGATCGTGGGTCCCCCTCAAGCCTACAGAGGTTGGCAATTTTCTGTGGGTTGGAAACTTTACAAAGTTCCCCCACGCTGAAGCCCAGGAATACGAAGGAGCTGGGCTCACTGCAGGCCCTACGCCAGAGAAAGGAGACATGAGGAGAAGGTCAGATGCAATCATGTCTGGAAGCTTCTCCCTTCTGGCTTAGAGACAGGCCCCTACCTGCCCATCCCGGGCTCTGTCCCAGGACCTCCAGGGAGCCCTGCGGCTGCTCTCTGCCCAGCTCCAGCCCGGACACCAAGTAGCCACTGGTGGGGCTGCTTCTACTACCCTGTGTGTGCTGCTCAGCCCTTGCCCTGCCCCCCAAGACAGGGGCTGCATTGTGAGGGGTGGATGCAGTTGCAACCTCTGCGAATTGTAACCTGTCCTTGAATGAGGCTACCATGGAAGAACTCACCACAGATTGTCTGTGCTGTGACTCAGCCACACAGGGAGGCCCCCTGGCTGAGCCAGGCAGAACTTGGGCTTGTCTTTCCACCACACGTGGGTGTGGGTGGGCTGGGGGCACACAGGAAGGCCTAGGACCTGGCTCACGGAAACCACATGGATGGAACTGAAAGGAAGCCCATGTGAACTTTGTGGGCACAGCAGTCCACCTCCTAGTACAGCTGTGAGATGAGCACTCAGGTGGTGGGGGATGGGAGAGAAGGGACCACTGTGTCTGTGCTGTTCTCCACACAGGACATCTCCCGGGGGCAGGAGAAAGGTTCTAATCAATCAATACACCAAGACTCCACACTGATTTCAGGGAGGGCCCCTCGTTTCCCTTAGGTGACTTCTGAGGACACCCGGAACCACATTTTCAACCACTCCTATAACTGAGAAACTGCTGTAACTGAGAAACTGAACCTCGGCTTTTCCACGTCTGTGGATAATTCTGCCCTCCCACTCCGCCCCTCCATCTCCCACCCCCTAGCAATGGCCCTCAGAGGCCTGTCTCAGACCCTCTCTTTGCCCCAGATCCCTGGGGTCTCGTGGAAAGCTGATTCAGAAGCTTAGAAGCATCCTCCTCACTCACAGCAACTCTCCTTCCCCTCCCCAACCCCCCCCCCCTCCTACCCACAGGAACCTGATGGCTGGTCTACAAGATGTATTTATCTAAATGGCCAGATCACTCCCTGTCCTAGTCATTTCATTCATGGCTGTGTCAGGCAATGAATGAACAGGGAGACTGATGCAGAGAGGCCGGGACTGAGCAGGCACCTGGGTGCCTGCTCTCCTCCCTACCCCCGCCCCGGGGCCCCGAGCTTACCTCCTTCGCTCCTGGGACTTGCCCAGACCCTCATCAGGAGTCCACCTCAGGGATGGAAGAGAAGAGTTTGGATGAAGCACCTATGATCTTCTAAAGCTTCGCTCCTGCCTCATAATTGTTTCCTTACAGGATCCAGACGCTTGGATACAGCTGATTCTCTAACACCATTCACAACCTTTTTTTGTTTTCTTCACGGTTGTCTTGGAAGCAGCTGCCCACAAATGCAAGCAGCCTTCGTCTTTGGGGGCTCCTGCGACCTTGCCTATGGTGGGGGGCAGGAGGGAGTGACCTCTGTTTTATTTCCCAGGTGGATACCCAGGCTGCAGAGGGGCTTTGCCTGGTTACCCATTTGTATCTGTAATTTATCAGCAATCTCAAAATCCTAAAGGTTGAATTATGCATGTCTGACCCCTGGAAGAAAAGCTGAGTGAGGTTTCCCTGGGAGGCAAAGCTCTGAGGCCTGAATCATCTCTCCTAGAAGAGGAGGCCGGCCTTGAGTGAGCACAGTGGGAATGGCTCATGGCTGTGGAGAACCTACATGGGGGCAGCCCTGGACTGGAGCTTCTAACTCATTCAGGGTCACAACACCCGCCTGGGTGGGAGCAGTGCCCCATTTTCCAGGCAGATTGCTGAGGTGCAAACCCAGCTGTTCCTTCTCTGGGCTTCTTGCCCTCACTTCACTGTTGGTTTCCAAATTCTAGTGCAAGGCTGGTCAAACACACTGTGAGCCTGCCCCCCAGGTTCTAACTCTGGGTGTGGGGGTAGGGTGACACATTGTCCTCGGGACTAGATCCCTGGGGCTGCTGATGCCGCTGGTACCCGGCCCACTGGGTGGGGATCAGCTGCCCAGAGCATGGTGCAATGGGAGAGACACAGGTGAGGATCTCAAAATGGAAGGTGCCTGCTTCACTCTGCTGCTCGCACGCCCTGTTCCCAGTGAGCCTCCCCTCCTCTGTGTCTCCTCCCTTTCTGCAGCCTCCATCTGCCCCTGGCTGATGCCCATGGCCCTGGCTTTGCTGGGAGCCCACCCAGAACTCACCTTCTCTGCTCCTCTTCAGGGACCCACCTGTGTTTGCAGACAGCTGTCTCCTCCTAACACCCGTTTTTTTCAGCTGGGTCCCTCATGGGAGACTCAGACCCGACTGAGTCCACTGGGTGATCCAGCACACTCACTGTGCAGGTAAAGGGTGGTCATCTCTTTGTTTTGGCTGGATTCTACTGCCATCCAACTCTTGCATGGGGTGGAGCTTCAGAGAGTCTCCAGCAAACATGATTCTCTCATCTGCAAAGCAAGTGGGCTGTCACCATCACCCAGAACATGCCTGCTCCATTCCTCTGCAGGGACACACCTGTATTTGCAGACAGCTTTCTTCCCCTAACACCCATGTCTTCAACTGGGTCCTCAGAGCAAGACGGTTATTGCCATCATCCTGATGACCACGTGTTTGGCTCTCGGGGACCTGGTCTCTGCCAAGCCATGGTCCCTTGACAGAGGCTAATTCAGGTCCTGTGCATGGCCAAGGGGGACTGGGGAAAAAGAGGAAAGAGAGGATGCCAGGGGACTCTGCCCCTTAGTCAGAGGCTCACAGGCCCCTCCAGACAGCGCATATACATGGCAGTGGTGGTGCTGGCAGCAGTGACTCTGGCTGGCCTGTGCATTGTTATTTCCAAAGACCGAGTCTTTGAAGCAAAGGAATTTTCATTCCTTTTACATTAATGAAAAAACTTGCAACCAGAGGAAGCACCCCACTAAATGACTGATGCTCCACAAGATACGCACTGTTCAGAAATGTCTCCTAGTCAATGAAGAAGTCAGTGGAATAAATAGTCAGTGGAATAAAAAGTAATCTGGCTACTCTAGGAATTAATATAAAAATATCAGATGCAGGATTTATAAGGGATGCCACCTCCAGCTAACCCTCCCTGGGTTAAATACCCCGAGGATGATGATTTACATCCTGTGCTGCAGGGCTCTGCCAGCATAATCGATAGGGGTGAGAAATGGGGCCACCCGGCCATGCTTGCCTGCAGGGCTGGGGAGGGGAACTGAGGGGGCACAGGGCAGCCCTGCAGGCTGCTAGGAGCAACAACCCACTTGAGCTGTCTGTCCTTTCTTCCCCTTCCTCTGCCTCACTGGTGAGCTCCAGACCCGTGGCCCATGTGTTTCTGGAAGCCTGGGCCATGGTCCCACTGGTCCTCACCCCTATGCCCAGCTCCTCCAGGCCTACAGGAGGCGGCCTAGGGAGAGGAGGGCAGGGCAGGCTGAGCCAGGTGCTGCCAAGACCAGAGCAGTGGGACCCGCACCCCAACCCTGGAAGCCTGGGCAAACCTCCTGACAGTAAGCAATCACACAGCCATCTTTGCTCTGCAAGAATTACTGTCCCCAAGTCTTGGTTTAGGGTGAAACTTGCCTAAGCAACTATTTATTCCCACTGTCCCAGACTTAGGATCTGCTGTTGGATTTAAGCCCTTGTTGGGCATTCCTGGGGTGCTTCCCTGAGGGAGCTCCAGGCTGGGGCTCGTGCCCGGAAACAGATGGGCCTCACTGCAGCTACAGGGCTGGCTTCCCTGCTGTGCTAGGTGAGATGTGCATCATCCCCACTCCTCCATGGTGAGGGCTATGCCTGCTCAGTTTTGCCCCAGTGTGCACCAGCCACACTTGGCGGGGGCTGGGCAGTGGGTTGGACCAGCCGGTGTCAGGGCCAGCCAGGCTGCCCCTGGGGGGTGGAGCGGGGGGCAGAGGAATATCCTGTCATCTGGCCCTTGATGTTGAGGCCCCGGAAGAGGCGAAAGCAAGGAAGACAAAGTGTTTACTTACTCCTCAGCCCCTCCCTGCCAAGCCTCCCATGGTCCCTCAGCCACACTCTCTACTCTGGAGTTGCAGCAGCTGTTGGGGGAAGGGGCACCAGCCTCTCATCATGCACTGCCCAGCCCTCTGCTCTAGCATTAAGCCTAGTCATTGCCCTTCAGGAGTGTCATCTTCTTCTCTGACCATCCAGCCCTCAAGGGAAATTCCTGTAGGGCTGGCAGTGAGGAAAGTCTGCGGGAAAGAGAAACTAGGGTTCCTTGTTCTTGATCCCACAAGAACCTGGCCCTTCCCCGGGAGGCCTACTGGTGTCTCCTTAGCACATCCACCCTGAGCAGCCTGGCTGAGTGCCCCGGTGTCCGCCACACTTCTGTTCACACCCACACTGAGTGGGCCCAGCACAGGCCTCCATGCCTCATGTGAACTAAAGCCAGGGACAAGTGACCCTGAGCAATCTCAGGGACAGAAAGGCCCAAAGGGACCACTCGGTCTAAGCCTTATCACAGAAAGACTGAGGTTCCACTGAGACTGGCCAAGGCCACAGGGTAAAGCTGGCCTCCTGGCCTGAGGGCAGTGCCCTCTGCCCTCTGCCTGCCAAATCACCCTGATGCTGGTCTAGGCTACTGTGCAGTCATCCTCAGTCCTACTAAAGGGAGAAACATAAACTCAAATACGATTTTCATTGTATCAGGAGTTGAATGGTGTCCCCCCAGATCCATATATTAGAGTCCTGACTCTGTTAGCTTAGAATGTGATCTGATTCAGAAACAGGGTCTTTACAGATGTAATCAGGTTAAAATGAGGTCACTGGGGTGGGCCCCAATCCAATATCACTGGTGTCCTTATAAAAAGAAGGAATTTGGACAGAGTCAGGCCCAGAGGGAAGGTGAGGTGAAGAGACATAAGCTGAGGAGAGAGCCCGTCGAAAGATCCTCCCATCACAGCCCTCAAAGGAACCAGCCATGATTTCAGACTTCCGACTCCAGAACCGTGAGATAATAACAAGCCATGCAGTCACCGGAAACTGATGCAGACTGGAAAGAAGGTCCTGGTAATGAACATAGAGCACTATTAATTTTACTTTTTTTGGGGGGGTGCTTTTGGTGTTTCAGATTTTGCTGTTGTTTAGTCACTAGTCGTGTCTGACCCTTTGTGACCCCATGGACAGTAGCTTGCAGGCTGTTCTGTCCATGGGATTTTCCAGGCAATCATACCGGAGTGGGTTGCCATTTCCTTCTCCAGTTCCAATTATTTGTATGCTTTTAGTTTTCATTATGAATTCACAAACTGGGGTGTATTTATCAACGGTCAGAGACTCAGGAGAGGATGCTGATGGGGAAGTCTGCTCAGTGCATTCCAGGAGCTGAGGCCCTCCTGGGATGTGGGTTCCCAGGTTGCTGGGATAGAGGGCAGAGAATTGCTGGATATGTGTGTGGGCCACTGAAGTGTGAAATGGATGAGGACACTATAGCCCACATTTCCCGCTGTCTTAGTGATGTTTTCTGTCCACACTGATGGCAGTGACCTTGATCAGGAACCCCATGGTGACCCATACAGGGCACCTCCATCCAGCCAAAGAGATGGAAGCAATGGGCTACTGAGTGCTTGCTTGTCCCTTCACATAAAAACAGGTCAGTGTTGTTCTAGTGAAAAGGACTTTGTGGGCATTACTGCTGTAGGCGTAATCACACAATATGAATTCTAAACAAAATCACAGACCCCCATTTGGTGAAACTTATTCCAGGGAATTTCAGTGTATTGTTTGACACCCTGTTGACTCACACTGCTTAGTGCATTTTTGCTCTCACAGCAGCTCTGTCACTACTGGGTTTCAGTGGAGGCTTAAAAAAAGCAATTTCTCTGCAGGCCACAGCTCTAAGATCACAGGAGGGATTCACAGACCTCACAACCTTTGGGAAAATGACCAAATATCAAAACTAATACCAAACATTTTGCTACCAAGAAGACATTTCCCATTAAACAGAAACCCCCAGGGACTTCCCTGGTTGTCCAGTGGTTACAAATTCACCTTCCAATGTAAGGAGTGTGGGTTTGCTCCCTGGTCGGGGAGTTAAGATTCCCACATGCCTTGAAGCAAAATAAGTAAATAAAACAGAAGCAATGTTGTAAATATGAACTTTCCTGGTGGCTCCAGACAGTAAAGGACTTGCCTGCAGTGCAGGAGACCTGGGTTTGATCCCTGGGTTGGGAAGATCCCCTGTAGAAGGAAACGGCAACCCACCCCAGTATTCTTGCCTGGAGAATTCCATGGACAGAGGAGCCTGGCAGGCTACACCATGGGGTCGCAAAGAGTCAGACACAACTGAGTGATTAACACTTCCACTTTCAATGCTGTAACAAATTCAGTAAAGACTTTTTAAATGGTCCACATCAAAAAATCTTAAAAAAATATAAATAGAAACCACTTCCAGGAATGAGACACTTCCTCTCCCACATATGGCAGACCCTCTGGAGTAGCTCTCACTGACCCAAATGTACTAGAGCTCCCCCAGGACAAGGAACTCTGTGTCCACCCATATTCTCAGTCGGTCATCCACAGAGCAGGTGCTGCATCCCTGGGTCAGAGAAATTCAGGGAAGTCCAAGAGATCATCAAGGGCAGCATTCTCACTGTCTATTACTCAATAACAAGCCATCCCCAAACTGTCTTAAAACAACACCGTTATTTCTTTTGCTCACGAGTCTATAACATGGGCAGTCCTCAGCAGGCATATCTTGTCTCTGCTGCACTCCGCTTAGCTTAGGGTGGCTCACAGCAGGACTGGAATCACATGACTTGTGTCATGTAGAATCACATGGACTTCCTCACATGACTGTGTGTGGTGCTGGTTGCTAGCCCAGACCCTCTGCCTTCACTGGAACTGTCCACCAGGGCACAGACATACAGCCCTGTAGGAGCTGGGCTTCCTTAGAATACGGCGGTCAAAGTCGTATCACCTTCTGTATCCTTGTCTCCAAAGTCCCCCTGCATCCCTCCGTCACATTCTATTTATCATAGCAGTCACAAAGTCCAGCCCAATTTCTAGGAGAGGGGAAACAGAATCCATCTCTGGATGGGGGTGGTGGTGGCAGGATTCTGGAAGAGCCGGCAGGACAGAAATATTGCTGTGGTCATTTGCAGCCTGCGACATCCTGGTCCAGAGGTCACACTGGGGAGTCTGGGTCAAGGGGGCAGGTTCCCAATGTGGTCCACCATCAGGAGTTAGGGACAGAGTCCAAAAATGCCTCCCTACTGCTCCTGAAGTGAGTCTGAGCTAACACTGAACAGGCCACACCTGTGTCCCCTTTGGCTCCGTAGGCCCATCGGCACAAAGACCAGCAATAATCCTCTCTCAAGACTCCTCAGCTTCAGCTGTCTGTAATGCCAGGACTCTCTGATCTATGGAATGAGTCATCAGTGGCATCTCCTTCAGCAAATGACCCATTCAAAGGGAAGATTTGTTATGCCTGGGGCATTTTATGAATGTTGTTGCTTTGTCTGGCAAGCTGTGATTCCATTAGGAAAAACAGCCGGCATGAGATGATGCTGCCAGGGCAGATGCTTGGATCGAGGGCACATGGGGGGGACTGGTGGCCTGTACCATGGCTGCTTCCTCCCACCTACCTGAGGGGGACCCTGGGTGCTCAGCTCCTCCCAGCCAAATCATAGAGTGGAGGTTGCAGGCTCAAGCTTGCACTCTACATTTGTGACACCTGTGTGAGACAAAACAACCCTGAGCTGGGCTCCCCTGGACCCCAACACAAGGGAGGAGCTGGCCAGGCTGCAAAGACAGCTGTCTGCACCCAGCACCCAGGCCCATGCCCTGGTCTTCCACTGCCTGGTATGGGTGAGTGTGCACCACCACCTGAGGCCTGTGCACCTGTTCACAGGTGACACTCACCTGGCAGCGACAGGCAGCAAAGGGCTCAGCTTCAGGAGTGCTGGATGCCAGGGGCACACCCTCTCCTCCTTCCCTTGCTTTCCCCATGAGGCCTAGCACAGTGCTGGGCACACACAGGGTCCTGTGGCCTCCTGCTCATTCTCAGAACAGGTCAAGGAAGACATGGACCTCAGGGTCTCTGAGACGGGGCAGAGTGGGCTGTGGCTGTGATGCTAGGCAGGGCTGCTATGAGGACCCCAGAGGGCTGGGGTGGGTGTGTTCCTACCCCTGGTTGGAGTTCCCTCCAAATTCTGGATCAAACTATTGGATCTGAGACTCAGAAGGGACTGCAGCCATCTCCAAGGTCAATGGAAGAAAAGGGAGCACTTGAGTCCTCAGAAAGTGAGGGTCCTGGGCTCCTTGGAGCCTCTTCCACTCCTGGTCTGACCCCCGCATTTCTCTCCTTGTCACTAATCCCCATGGCCCCTCCCAGAGATTCTGTCCAATTACTGAGCCCTTCCTCAGCTGCAAACCCCCTGTCATCAGTGCAGAAAGGGTTCAAAGTGGTGCCTGCCCCAGGGTGGGGGTGAAACAGAGCAGGGTATGGGCGAGGGCTCTGGGAACTGAGTGTGATAAGGACAATCCACGGACATCTCTCTTCCTCTTCCCAACACTGCCCCCCAAATGTTCCTATTCACCCGGCAAAGCTCGACCTTGGGTGGCCCAGTTTTCTGCCTCCCCCGAGTCCTCGCCTGGCTGGAGGAGGTGAGGGAAGCTGTCTGTGTTCAGGACCCTCTCTCCACAACAGTGGTCTCAGCCACCCTGGTTGCTCGCTCCCTGTCTTCTGTGCCTCCGCAGCCCTCACAGCCACCTCCCTGGGCCTCCAGATCTCTTAGAAGGACCTACTCAGCCTTTTCCAGTCCGTCTGCACCACCCACTCAGTCACAGCTCCTGAGCCTTGTGCATCGTCTTGCTGCAGCTTGAACCCACTTCTCAGGCTTCCTGGATCACTCCCTGTCAGAACATGCTGGAATGCTCCTCATCTTCAAACCCAAACTCCAAGACCTTGTGCCTATCCCTTATTCCTTGGCTCTTTTTCTGGGGGGAGGAGGGGCCTCATTGCTCGCAGGATCTTTGTTCTCCAACCAGAGATCGAACCTGTATCTCCTGCAGTAGAAGCATGGAGTTTGAACCACTGGACTGCCAGGGAATTCCCTCGGCTCTCTTGACAGGTGTTATCTTTGTAACCACCTCCTTTTCTGGCCCCTGTGGTCCCTGCAGCCCCCTGCAACCCCTGTGGGCCCCGCCCTGCCCTGACTCTGGCTTTGTCTAAGCCTGAAAGCTGAAGGACCTCCACCCAATGGGCCAGAAGTGACCCTCTGCTGTCCACGTACACTCAGCTCCTGGCAGCACTGGACTGCTCCTCCACCTGCCTGCACACCCGCACCCCCTCCTCCGCCCCCATCCCCAGGCCTCTCCTCACTTGGCTTCCTGGATACACCTCCTCCTCTTCTTCATCTGTGTGCCTTCCTTGTCTCCATTACTAAACATGGATGTGTTCACAAAAGATCCCCAACCTGGGCCGTCAGTTTAGCCCACACTGACTCCTCAGTGACCGCATCCAGACCCAGCTTGAAACCCAGTCCACCCCACCCCCAACACTCTCCTCCATCCCCCATCTATTCCCAGCCTCTCCTCCCCACTAAAGTCCACTCACTAAGCTGCCTGCCCTCCATGGACTCTCTGCATGGCCCCCAGAGGGCATCTCAGGTTTAATGCATCAAAAGTAAACTTTTTTTTTTTTTTTTTGTGGCTGTGTCATGTGGTTTGCAGGATCTTAGTTCCCCAAACTGGGATTGAACCAGTGACCTCAGCATTGAAAGTATGGTGTCTTAACCACTAGACTACCAGGGAATTCCCAAAAACAAACTCTTAATTTCCACTTTTCCCATCCCCAAATCTTGCTTGTCCTTCACTTATTCCCATCTTAGTAAAAGGGTTCATATTCACTCAGTTTCTCAGGACAAAGACCAAAGAGTTACAAGTGATTCCCTTCTCTCTTTCATACCTTGAATCTGACCCAACGGCATGTTCTGCTGGGTCTCCAGAACATACTCAGAATCTCATCCGTCTGCGTTGGTCCAAGCTGCTGTCCTCTCCAGGCTGTCACAGTGGCCTCCTTCTCAGGCTCCCACCATTGTTTCATCCCCTTCCCACAGTCCCAGAGGGGTGCTGGGGAAAAACTCAGCCCGTTGCATGGAGCAGGCAGCTGAGGTCCCAACCCCACCAGGGTGGAATCTCAGCAGCTGCACCAGATCACCTGCCCCTGAGCCTGCATCCTGAAGGGTAAGTAGTCCACAGCCAGCTCAGATGGGTGGCTGTCACCCATCTGATGCTCACCCACCAACCTCTGCTCACCCCACCTCCCTGACCTCAGCCTCCCCCTGCCTCCTCCTCCCCTCCCTCTTCTCCTCCTTCTCACTCCACTTGGGCTTCTCCAGCCTGTTGTAGGTGTGTGCTCAATTGCTCAGTCGTGTCCAACTCTTTGCGACCCCATGGACTGCAGCCCACCAGGCTCCTTTGTTCATGGGGATTCTTCAGGCCAGAATTCTTGAGTTGGTTGCCATTTCCTCCTCCAGGGGCTCGTCGCCTCTTAGGGATAGAGCCCTTGTATCCCTTGTTTCCTGCATTGGCAGACGGAGTCTTTACCACTGAGCCACTTGGGAAGTGCCCCGCCCACCCCACGACTGCTCTTCTTTAAATATAGCAAGCCTGTTGGTACTGGGGACTCTGCACTGGCTGTCCCTTCTATCTGGGAGATGCTTGCCCTTGACCTCTCCTTCACTTTGCCCAGATGTTGGCTCAGATGTTCCTCAGTGGCCATGCTCTAAGAAGCAGTCTCCCATGCTCTCCCTGCTCCACTGGGCTTTCTTTAGAATCCTGTTATGTTTGCATGGTTATATTTGTTGGTGTGCTTTGCACGTGCATGTATGGGTTTACATGAATGTAAGCTTCCAAGAACAGGGAGTTTGCTCTTTTGTGTCCCTAGTGCCTAGAATAATACTTGGAACATAGTAGATGCTCAAATAGCTGTTGATTAACTCAGTAAATGAGATGATGTTGCATCCACATCAGGACATGTGGGTTCCTGGGCCTTCCCAATAGCTGTGTGCTATTCCACAGGTGGACATGCTCAGGTTTAATTATCTGGCCCCTCACTTGAGGACATTTATCATTCTTATTCTTTTGCTACAATAAACAAAGTTTCATTGCACATCTTTGTACACCCATCTTTGCATTTATGTGTGAATATAGTGAAAAATCAACAATTACAGGCTCTGCACTTGCTGGATCAAGGAGTGTGTGCATTTAAAGCTTTGGTAGATAATCCTAAATTGTCACCCAAAAATATTTTTTACCAAATTATGATTTTTGAATTTTTAAAATATTTGAAAATCCATATGTCAAAGAATGAATTAGCCTCACTCCTTTAAAGAGCTCTTGAAACTGAGATCAGGCTCTGCGACTGAGTGTCATTTCACAAGGGTGAGACTGAGTCTCAGGGAGGGCATAGGGACTGTCATTCCTTGGCCATGGCCATGGTAGTCAACACACTCCAGCCCTGGGGTCCCACACCCTAGCCTCTTTCACCCTTACAGAAATCAGCCTTCAGTGCCTGTCACTGGCTGACTTTGGGAAAATTTAAGGACAGTCACTGAGAGTGGAGGGCTGTTATTATTCTGTATTGTCAGGAACTTCCTGAAGCACCAACCCAATAAGGATCTATTCAATGCTGGCTATGTGCTGCAACAGTGTGGACACAGCCTTCAACAACCCAGAAAAGCTTGGCCTTCAAAGAGCTTGCAGGGCATTCAAGGAGACAGATAATGAACAGGAGAGTACGTCAGATGGGAAGGAAGGATATGAGAAAGCCAAACCAGCAGAAACCATATGACTGCCAGTTTCAGACAGGGCTTCAGGTCTTCACACCTCTGAGTTCTCACACTCTTGTGCAGCTCCCTCCCTCCAAGTTTGAACTGGACCTGGGACTTTCTTTTAATGACTAGGAAAGGCAGAGTGATGGGCTGGCACTACCAAGACTAGGTTACAAATGCCTGTGAGGGGACTTCCCTGGCAGTCCAGTGGCCAAGACTCTGCACTCCCAATGCAAGGGGCTCAGGTTCAATCCCTGATTTTGGAACTAGATCCCACATGCTGCAACTAAAGATTTGGCACAGCCAAATTACTTAATTAAAAAACAAAACAAACGTCTGTGAGTCTGTCTCACTGGCACGCCCTCCCTTTCCCCTTGCTCACATTGATGTTTTGAGCAGCACAGGAGGGCCCATGTGCCAGGGACTGAGGGCAGCCTGGGAAGAGACAATTACTGCCCACAGCCTCATAAGACAGCCTTATGCAGACCCAGCCCTGAAAGGACCCCAACCTAGCTTGCCTGAAGTTATGAGAGACCCAGAGGAATAACAAGACCACACCCATATTCCTGACCCATAGAAACTGTAAGATAAACATGCAAATACTGTCTTTAAGCTTCTACGTTTTGGGCTAACTTGTTACTCAGCAATAGCTAACTCACACAAAGGGGAATAGAGAGTGCCAGGGAGGTGATGCAGTTTAAAATAGGATAGGAGGGAAGGAATTATTTGAGAAGACTTGAAGAAGGGGGAGACTGAGCCTTGGGATTCCAGGGGCAGAGTTGGATTTTGGATGGCAGTTACAAGGGTGGCTGGAATAGAGTGAGAGGGGCAAGAGGCAGGGGCAGGAAAAAGATGGATGGAAGGATGTCACGCTAGCATTTTTTTTTTGACCCTGAACTTGGGCAAAGGGGGATTTTAAGACTTTGAGCAAATGCACATTTCAACAGGGTCCAGGTGGGTGATAGGTTTAAGGGAAGGTGGAGGGTAGCAGGGAGATGGCCAGAGGTGTCAGGTCCCCAGTTTACATGAAAGGTGAACATAATAATAGACGTAGGGTGTGAGGGAAGAGTTCCTACATCTAAGAGGTGGGGTGTAGGGGGCAGGTTTGGGGAAACCTGGCGGTTGGGGTTCACAGGCCCAAGATGCCTGTCCGACCTTGAGGCGGAGGGCTGAGCAGGCAGTTGGGTCAGGCAGTGTGTACAGTATTTAAGGCCACAGGACAGGAGTGAGCGTGGGGGTAGGTGAGGAGAGGACCAAGGGGTGGGAGTGAGGCAGGGAGTTTGTAGTCCAGCCAAGGACAGCATGGGACCAAAGTGCTGGGTTACCGAGAGTTGAGGCTGAGCACTGACTTAGCAACTGGGACGGTCAGTGTAGAGTGAGTCCAACAGAGGCCTGTCTGAAGGACGAGGAAGTAAGCATATTTGGATCTGGTGGGAACAGACACAGTGTGTCTGCAGAGGGACACACTCAGGACACAACATCAAGGGAGGGAGTGGGAACCAGGCCCAAGACAGGGAGAGGGCAACAGCCCTGGGAGCTGGTGGGGAGTCAGGGCATCTGGTCCTCGGGAAATTCCAAGGACCCGGGTGCCCCTGCAGTTCATGCCTGCCCCCGGCCCCCCACCTCACTAGCAGACTAGTTACCCTGGGGGTATCAGCAGGGCTGGAGATAAACTGGGCAACTGCCTTCGGAATTTCCTGACCTGGATGAGGTTCAGCCTTTAATCTCATGTTGTATCTATAGCCTTGTCTCATGTGGTTTGTGAGAAGCTGGGGAAAAAAAAGAAAAGGGCTGATAAGCTTCACAGAGGGGAGGAGAGGCCAACCCAAGACGTTTTGAGTGAGCTCCAAGGTGCCAGTGAGGGGAAGGACAGAGACTCAGGGGGCATGGGTCTGAGCTGAGGGTGCAGCCAGGGGATGCCGAGTGTGCCAGGCTGCAAGACCAGCCCCGGTCAGACACCCGCTGTGGGGCTGGACTTCCCAAGCCTGTTTCTCCATCAGACAAATGGCGTGCCTGGGAACACCACCTCACAGGCTGTAGAGCAGGAGCAGGAGGTGGGCAGGGAGGGACCTTGTGTCCTTCTGGGAGAGGGACTCAGGTGGCACCAGTGGTGGGGGGTGGGGAGAGTGCCCTGGAAAGTCGAAGTGTTGCTCTGTGTGATGGGTGGGAGGGTGGTGCAAAATCGTATCTGTGAAAGTATAAACCTACCACTGAACTGAGGAAAAATGCCGTCTGAAACAGCATCTGCTTCCCTTCCTCTTTGTCTGGGCCCAAGAGGATTTGCTGCCTCTCAGGGGCCAAGAAAGCAGGTAGGAAGAGCAGGATGCGAGGGCTGGATGTCTTGACAAATTGAATTTTCCTTCTTTTCTGGCCTCCTGGGGGAGATATTGTGTCCTGCATTGATGCAAATGTGTTCAAAGTGCACTTTCCACAGACTCAGAAATAACGAGCTGCCTTTCCGCTGAGGCCTGGGACCATGGCAAGGACCCTTTTGCTGAAGGTGGCCCGTGGCTGGTCACAGAATCTGTGGCTGGCACAGCGGCAGAGTCCAGGTGCCATGATGGGTGAGCCAGGGGAGCCTGCAGAAGGCATGCAGAGAGCAGCAACCCCAGGAAGCATCTAATATACTCCTTTTGCTGTGGGGAACCAGGGCCCAGAGAAGGCACTGAGCTGCCTGGGGCAGGCAGGGAGTCCTGGGCACCTGGCCTGCTTCTCCCTGCCCCACCCTCCAGGCCGTCTCAGACCAGGTTTGCTTCTGGGAAGGAGCAAGGAGCTGTCAGCCAGCAGTTGGTCTTCAGCCAGGAGTTTGGGCTTTGGCCAGGAGTTGGTATTTGTTAAAAGAGATGGAAAAGGTGAAACTGTTATCAAGAGGCGGTATCTGAGGGCTGAGTTCACTGCAGGGTCTCAGGAACTAGATAGCATCAGCCTGGCCTGCTCAGAGGACATGAAGGAAAACTAGGGCAGTCACACATGGGAGTCGCCTACTCTCCAGCTGGCCTGCCCAGTGCTCCTGAGAGCCCGGAAGATGGAAAACAGGTTAACAAGTCCGGGAGGAAATGAGCAGAGATGCCTTTGCTGCCAAGGGCTTGGTTCAGCAACCCGATTGCTTCTGGCTTCCTCACCGGCCTGAGGCTGGTAGTGATGGCCATTTCTGGCAGAAGGATGTCTGGGTTTGAAAGTTGGAAAGGAGTTCTTTGGAAGCCTCGGATCCTGGTCTGCATGGTTCTCAGCTTTGCTGTCTCAAGAAAATGTGGGCTCCCAGGTGGTCCCCATGGCTCAATATTTGCCTCTTGTTTCACAACAGGTGGGCCTCTATTTAGATGGAACCCAAGAGCGGAAGAGGGTTCTGCTGCTGAGAAAACGTTTGGTGAACTTCACTACCCACTCCTGATTCACTGAACATGGTCACGGATATTCCTTTCATGGGATAAAGAAAATAGTGGCAGACTCGGCAAGGTCATTCTTACCTTCCTTTCCCTTATGATCTGCACTAATTGCGGCTGGAAAGCTAATTAAATTCCCAGCCTGTCTTGAACTAAGTGTGGTCAAATAATACAGTTCTAGTAAATGAGATATAATTGGCAGTCAGCTGGGGGGTTCTGGGCAGACTTGTTTTCTTGATTAAAGAGCCATAGGTGGCTGGTATTTCTAATTTTCTCTCCATTTCCCTTTTTCCTGCCTTGCAGGTGGATATGACACCAGGAGTTGTGGCAGTCATGTTGTAACACTGAGGCAGAACACATGAAAAAGAGGCAAAGTCCTTATGGAGACAGGGCTTGACATGGCTGAGCTGTTGAACCTAGGCCAGCAGCTGTCAACTCACAGGCCTCTTGTAATCTGAGGTAAAACCAAGCTTTATTTGTCTAAGCTGTTGTGTTTGGAATTTCTGCAGCTGAAAGCACTGCTGGCTAATGCACACCACTATGACAAAGTATCAGCCAGCATCACAGGTGACAGTGAAACCCTACCTGCATTCCCACTACATTTTGAGATAGGGGTGTGTTCGCTGTAACCACCAAGAATGATAACAATACAAATAACATTTCTGAGTATTCATTACATGCCAACAACTATCCTAAGCAGTTAGCATATTGGCTCATCTGATCTTCCAACAATCCCGTGGGGAACGTTTTACAGGTGTCAAAACTAAGGCACAGAGAGGTTGAGGGAACTTGCTCAAGTTAGTAAGCAGTGAGCCAAGATGTGAATTCAGAAAGTCTGGCTCCAGGATCCATCCTCACAGTCACATGTGATACTCACCCTCTCTCTCTCTACAATTAAGAGTCAGGGGAGACCAGCATAGCCCTGATCGAGGCTTCTTGTCCTGAGCTTCATGGCTGCCTCATTCCTTCCTTTCATGCACTTCTCCGGGGAAGCCAGCTACCTGCTAAAGGAGGGTGGAGAGCCAGGATCAGAGCTGGAGGAACTGCGATCTGAAATGTTTGACAGCCTCGGGCTGGGGCAGCCTTTGGGGCTACTTCACAGACAGCCAAGACCCCTCCTCTGCTCCAGGGCATGTATGAGTGAACACTGTCAATATTTTTTCTCTTCCTTCTCCCATTTCCCAAGTTGATTAACCCCACTTCTGATGAACATCTTTTTCATTTATTTTTAAAGCTACTTTAGTATTCAGTAATGGTGAAGGCAATGGCACCCCAGTCCAGTACTCTTGCCTGGAAAATCCTATGGACAGAGGAGCCTGGTGGGCTGCAGTCCATGGGGTCGCTAAGAGTTGGACAGGACTGAGTGACTTCACTTTCACTTTTCACTTTCAAGCATTGGAGAAGGAAATGGCAACCCATTCCAGTGTTCTTGCCTGGAGAATACCAGGGACAGAGAAGCCTGGTGGGATGATGTCTATGGGGTCACACAGAGTCGGACATGACTGAAGCGACTTAGCAGCAGCAGCAGCAGCAGCAGCAGCAGTATTCAGTAATACTGGTGAGTCTTATAGGATGGGGAGCTGGCTGTCTCTTCTTCACCTATTATCACTTAGAGCATTTTTCTCTTTATTCATTTACTTATTTTAATGTGCTTTGTTGCTGTGTGGGCTTTCTCTAGTCTCAGTAAACCAAGGCTACTCTTTGTTGAGGTGTGAAGGCTTCTCAGTTCGGTGGCTTCTCTTGTTGCTGAGCACAGGCTCTAGGCACACTGGTTCAACAGTTGTGGTGCATGGACTTAGTTGCTCCTAGGCATACAGAATCTTCCTGGGCTAGGGATTGAACTCCTGCATTGGCAGGTATCTACCTGCCTTATCCACTGTACCACCAGGGAAGGGAAGTCCTTACAGCTTTTTTTTCAATTGTGAAGGAAATACATGGCTGCTATAAACCCTTAACATAGTTCAGAAGTGTGTGAAATGCAAAGTATGATTTTCTGCTCCTATGTTTTCAACCTCCAGGGTCTTTCCCCATAACTCAGAAGGATAATGTTGCCTATGAGATTGGAGTGTGTCCTTTTAGTTTTCTCTACAGAAACACAGTCACCTTTGTAAGATGCACATCTCTTATCTTAAATTTTAAAAAAATCAGACTATACATGGCATTTTGTAAATTTCTGCTTCTCCAAAAATAATTCATGGACTTAAATTTGGTTCATTTTAGGAAGGAAGTACTACAATTTCCTTAGTTAACTTTGTGTCCATGGACACTGATTGTTTCCAATGTGTTGCTTTCGTGTACTTGTGTGCTAGTTTGGGTTAAAGGGGTTCCTATAAATGGCACACTTGTGTGCATGTGCACACCTATCACCATCAAACAGGTATGACAGGCATGGCCAAGTGCCCTTTCTCACCCCTGTCCCAGGCCCTCTTCCACTGACTGAGGACAAGAGTGCTCCTCATCCATGCCTTGCTAATCGTAGATACTTTCAATACTTAAAAATGTTGCAAACACCCCATCACAACATGCAGTTCCCTGATCTTGGTTTCTAAATACAGCCCCCACTAAAAGGAACCAGGAACCAAGGCTCCTTGGAGAAATGATTGATTCCAGGGTTGGGGCAGGGAACTTAAAAATGGGCTTAGATGGACTTCCCTGGTGGTCCAGTGGCTAAGACTCTGTGCTCTCAATGCAGGGGGCCAGGGTTTGAGCCCTGATCAGGGAACTAGATCCCATATGCCACAACTAAGACCCAGCATGGCCAGATAAATACATAATTTTTTAAATGGGCTTAGAATAGCTTGCTGTGACAGAAGGTAAGAAAGTAATCAAACTATGATGGGGTGTGTCAAAGGGACACAGGAGCCAACTTGAAGGCTCCCATTGACCCAACTGGGATATTTTGAGCATCAAAATAAGTAATTACAAAAATGAATTATAACCACTAGAATTAAAAAACTCCATGCATCCTATGAGATTGCATGCTTGCTCAGTCATGTTCCACTCTTTGCAACCCTATGTAGCTTGCTAGGCTCCTCTGTCCATGGGATTCTCCAGGCAAAAATACTGAAGTGGATTGCCATTTCCTTTTTCAGGGGAGCTTTCCAATCCAGAGATTGAACCTGCATCTCCTGCAATGACATGCAGATTCTTTACCATCTGAGCCACCTGAGAAGCCTAGTAAAGAAAAAAGGAAAGGCTAGCCTTCACAGTAGAATGTCAGCTAAGAAGTATAGATAGAACTTAGAAAAATTATCATTTGGCAACAATTGTAATGATAACTGATACAGACGAGGATCAGCAGCAGATGAACTTGTTGATTACAAAAGGAAAAGTAGTAACTTGGGGCCTTCCCAAGGCAGAGTGGGGGTCTGGGAGATAAAGTTATAGTAGTCCTTACAGGGGAGGGGAGGATAGACAGAGTTCCAACTTTACATCCTCCTAGTGGATGATTCTGAAAGCTTCTCGGGGGGCCCAGCAGCCCCCGGTCCCCATGATGACCACCCTTCTATTGGACTTTCTCCTCTCTTACTCCTGCCTCCTGCCATCACCTCCCCAACCAACTCCCACCCCAAGTCCTATCTCAGGCCCTGCTTTGGTGGGGACCAAGGCAACCTGCTTGGTGGGCTGCTGAGCCCCAGGGTGTCCATGCAGCTTGGGGAGACCAGTCAGGAGCATCTGCCACGGTTGAGTTGAGGGCCACTGTGGCTGGGACTGGCGGGTTTGCTGATAGACCATGGGGGACAACAGCACAGTCATGGTGGCTCTGCTCCCAGGCTTTGGAATGGAGCACTGGAAGGACGAGGTTGCCACCTGCTGCTATGCGGGAGAGTTCCAGGCAGAGCTGTGCAAGTGCTGCTAGTTACCCTGGAGGTGCCTTCCAGAGCGTCAGAGTGACCTTTGTGGGTGACATCAGTGCACAGATGCATGAAGCCATTGCCTGAATGAGCTCACCATGGAAGGAGTGGGGAAGAGAGGAGGCTACCAAGAATGGAGGCTCCTGGGACATTCCAAAATCCACACATCAGGACAAGAGGGTGAGGCCAGCCAGGGAACCAAGGAGGGTGGGTGGCAGGTGAGGTGAGACTCCAAGCCAGCTGTGTGAGCCGGGATTCTGCTGCTGCTCTGCGGGTCCCAGCCAGGGAGAGGAGTGCTGCCAGGAGGGAGTGACTCACCCCGTCAAGGGCAGACAGCAGTGTGGAGGGCATGACAGCTTGGATGCGAGCGCATCCCTCAGACATCCCGAGATTCAGGAAGGAGGGGTCAGCTGCCTCTGGAGCTGCTGCATCTCTGATATGTCATTAGCACTCTGGAGGAGGACAACTGAGCTTTTCTCCTTTATGACTTTTTAAAAATCTGTTTTCTACTTTGAGCAGATGTTATTTTTTTGTGTAAGAAAAACCAGTGTATCTTATTTAATTTAAAGGTAAGTTAGGATATTTGTAAATTATGTATCAGCTACAGGGTTAATAACCAAAATATACAACAAACTTTTACAACTCAAAAGCAAAAAAAAAAAAAGAAAAAATGAAAGAAATTTGATTTAAAATGGGCAAAGGACCTAAATACAGACATACCTCCTTTCAGCATCCTTTGCTGTACTGTGTATCACAAATACTGCTTTTTATTTTTTCAAATTCAATGTCCATAGCCAAAAAAAAGTAAGTTAGGTTCCAGACATAATCTAGATCCTTTAGGCACAGTGGTGGGCTAGTGATAACCTCATGGCTACCAAGTGCGTCTCGGGACTTTACACCCAGGGGAGAACAGTTCACCTGGGTTTTGGTTCAGTGGGGCTGGACTTCTAGGTGATCCCGAGCAGCTTCCCCTGGAGAGAACCAGACTCCCATTTCAGACAGCCTGTGTAGAGTCTCTTGTCCCCTCTGTGGTGCTGCTGCTTCTGTCCATGAGGACGGAAAAGTGGCCTCTGCACACTGGGTTGGCAAGGGGCAGAGGGGCAACACTGCCTGCCATGCTGTTTGTCTGCCATGACCTTCCTCAGAGGGCAGGCATGGAGGTCATTGTCTCCTGGCTCCAAGGCCAGCTCAGCAGGGCCATCTGACTGCCATCACAAGTATCCATGGTTAAAATAGATTTATTCAGCATTCACCTGTTACGTGGTAACTGAGCACCCACTCTGTGCCATCCACCATTCTGGTTGCTAGGTATGTAGCAGTTAAGGGAAGATGCAGTCAGAGTAAGGTCAGGGACCATCTAACCATCTCATCCTCTTGTTGTATGGCATCATTGACTCAATGGACATGAGTCTGAGCAAACTCAGGAGAAAGTGAAGGACAGAGAGGCCTGGCATGCTGCAGTCTATGGGGTTGCAAAGAGTGGGACATGACTGAGTGACTGAACAAAAACAACAAAGGTCAGGAACAGGAGGATGACTGTGACTGTGGATGCAATGAGCAGAGGCAGGCCCAAGGGCCTGAGCTGAGCTGCTGCTACAGCCCAGTCTGCAGTGCCTCTCCTAGTGGAGAACTGACAGTGGCCAGGCCTGGGAGCCCTTTGCAGAAGCAGCCCCACACCAGGCGAGGAGTCTGAGGACTGGGGCAGAAAGTGCTGCCCAGCGTCGTGAGTGAGTGCCCTTCTCCCAGCCTCAGCCCACTCACTGCCACTCCTTCACAAAACATTCCATGCTCACTCACCCTAGCTGCCCATGCTGAGCCCCTGGCCCCACCTGGCATGCTGCCCAGGAATGGTGACCTTGGCCTGTACCACAGGGACAGGTCACAGGCAGTGGCTCCTCTACAGGACAGGCCACACTGGAGTCATTTATAAACACATCACAGGACAACTCCAAGCCAGTCGAAAATCAATGCAGTAAAACAAAAAATCAAAAACCAGAAGTCTGCTAATGCAGTAACCATAAGCAGCTTTCTCTGGACCCTGGGCTCTGGGTGGTTTCTATGGTGATGGTTCCTTGGGGCTTTGGACCCCTGGAAATGTGGGGATCAGTGCTTCAGTTCTT
Source organism: Cervus elaphus (assembly GCF_910594005.1). Taxonomy (NCBI): domain Eukaryota; kingdom Metazoa; phylum Chordata; class Mammalia; order Artiodactyla; family Cervidae; genus Cervus; species Cervus elaphus. The sequence goes on from NC_057836.1 coordinate 85,533,678, forward strand.
CTCACAGCATCTCCATCAACTTCCTTTTCAGCTGAGTCTCCAGGGTGAGAGCCTTCTCATCACTTTGTTGTTTTGCTAGATTAGCCTGTCTTTTCTGATCTGTGCACCAAGCGTGAGTTACCTTTATAACTGAAAAGCCAATGCTTCCATTAAGATTCAGAGGAAAGTTTATAGTTTACTTATAAAAACAATAGAAATGGCTCTGGCCAAGTTGAGTTGGGTAAAGTAGGCGCCTGAGGGGTCTTCTGGCCAGCACCTGACCCACTGCGGAGCCTCTGGGTGTTTGGCAGGACACAGAAGTGAGCCAGTTGCCGATTCATGGATCCCAAGGCCTCTTGGTTTGGGCCTGGAGTCTTCCTGGCCTCTGGGTCTCCTCCTGTCGCTGTCCCCTCCCATTTTTCTTCTTCCAAAATGACCAAAAGAAATACAGCCTCCCATTTCAGTGGGGGAAAAAATTCATCTAAGTAGCTTTTTAATAAAAACAGAGGCTCTTGCTTGACCACAAAATCAATTAGTTGGTGGAGAATTTTATTAGTCAATCATGTAAGTAATTAAAAATATTGATTGATGGGGGCACCAGGGGCCGAAAGTGGCTGCTTCTCCCCAGCAGTGTGGGGCGGTGGCTGGCATGGGGGCACCGGGAAGTGATCCTAAGTGGGGACTTTTGAATCACTCCCCAGTGTGCCTCTCCCAAGGTCAAACTGGGACATATTAGACAAGGGAGTCAGTCGATCTTGGAGCCTCCATTTTCTCATGTGAAAAACAACAGGGCTGATAACATGGTATTCTTTCGTGGACTAAATGAAGCAGAACTTGGATGGTGAGTGGCATGGCTCTAAGGGTTCATGACAGGTGGGGCTGTATTCCTGACTGTCAAGGAATTCTAGGCCAAGGAATTCAAGTTCAGTCTTGTCCTGGGGCCAAGGGTAGGAGGGACAGAACGGTCAGGGGGCCTGGTCTTCTGAGTCAGGCCTCGCCAACAGGCAAGGGCTCTGCCGGGTTTTGTCTGACCAGAGGTGGATCAGGTAATGTGGGTGCCCAGCCTCCTATGCTCAGCACCCAACTCAAGTTCAAAGGGAGAGGAAATGGACTCCCTGTTGGCAGGGGAGTGGCAGATTTCTGAGAGAGCATGTGGAACAAGAGCACTTTTGTGGCCAGTTTTGGAAAATATCACCTGCTACATTGGATCCCTTCCTGGAGGCCTGAGGATGGTGTCCTCGGCCTTGAGAAGCACCCATCTTGGTGCCCACTGTGGAGGGATCATGAGGGGGGAACAAACCTCCACTGACTGAGTGCCCTGCCCTGTGTCTGCCTCCTCTTCATGGCACATGCAGTGGAAATCACTGCCCTGCTCCACAGATGAGGAGTGGGGATCTGGTGGCTCCATCACTTAACTGCTCTGTTGTAAGTTCTCTCCTCCATTCTGGGCCTCCTGGTCCCCTAGTCCAGTGGATGCAGGGAGGCTCACCTCATCCTGGGAGGCCCCTCAGGATCAGACTCCATGGGTGCCTCCCCTAACATCTAAGAGATCTGTGTAATGGGCCAGGAAGATGGGGCTTCCTGTAGGGGGAGAGGAGGAACTGAACCTGAGGGTCTTCTGCCGTCAGTCCCTTCCTCCACCTCCTTGCCCACAGGGTGCAGCCTTGCCTGAGGGTCCTCAGGAGGGATCCCTGGTCTGATGGGAGCCCAGGTCCTCAGGACCACCTGGGACAGTCACCCCCACACCAGGCCCCAGTCCGGCTGCCCCTTCCTCCCCGGGAACCCTGTAAACCTCACCTGTCTGGGCCCTAAAGGCTTGCCCCACCACGAAGGCTTCTGAGCTTCCTTCCTGGCACACAGTTTTGCAAAGCCACCCCGGAAAGCGGGCCCTGGGGGTGCTTTATGCAGGCTGTTCGTCCTCTGTAAAGCCTGGCTATTTGTTTAGACTAGCTGACATTTCCATGGTATTTTATTAAAGAAAATATCCTGGGGAGAAGGCGGGATGTTTGCACACAGCTTATACCCTCCGCCTCTGGTCCCCAGCGCCCAGGAGCGGGTAAGGCGGCCAGCCTCTCCCCCACCCTTCTTCCCTGAGAAAGGAGGGGTGGTAGGCAGCCACACACAGGTGCAGGGATCCTTCCAATCTCTGCTTGGCCCCATGCTCTGAGGGGCAGGACAGAAAGAGACCAGGCAAGACCATGGCTTCCTTCTCGGTGGGACTGTGGTCAATGACCCCACTGGGGACTCCCGGCCAGCTCCATCAGTTGTGCCCTGTATTAGTCTGTTTCTGGATCTTGTGTACTGTGCCCTTTGCTCTCCTTTGTGTCTTTGTTATCAGCATCTGCTAGGGGTTCCCCCGCAGTCAAAGGGCTGAGTTAACTGCTGGCAGCCTTCATTCTGAGCTAACAATCCTAGTTATTCTGTGGGATCTGTCTCAAGGTGCCAGGGGCACCTGTGGCCAGAGGAATCTCCTTCCCCATCAGCCATCACCCAAGCACTTCTGAGGTGGCCGCACTAGGGTGTTGCCTCTCCCCCAGCACCAGACAAAGGTGTCACAGTCACACTGACTGGGGTGTGAGTCCCAGCCCTGCACAGCTGCCAATGAGGGCCTGCTGAGCAGCCCCGTGGGGGGCCCTTGGGTGCTTGCTGTGCATGCTGGACCTTCCCCAGGGCAGCACCCTGGGGGTCCCCGTCTCCCTCACCATGGCTGGAATGCAGTCTAGGTATGAGGTCCTGGAACCTGGCTTTGCAAGCAGATGGAACACTGGTGCACTCCAACACTGTGTTCTTACCTGTCCTGGAGAAAAGAGAAGAAGGACAGGCTCGGCACTGTCTTCCAGTGACACGGGGCTGGTTTGGCCTTAATTAAATCACCCTCAGCCCAGCTCATAGTTATAAATTGCTATCACGCCCATGGACCCATTTCAAGCATCAACCTTCCATGTCTATGCAAACAACCCCACAACCTCCACTTCAGCTCCCGCCTGCAAACCACAGGAGGTGTTTCCATTTTAACCAAAATCAACTACCGACAATTAGGGATCCTTGGCCTAATTCATCATGAAAGGGCTGCACATCTGTGGATTAGGAGAGTACAACTGCCTTCCTCCTGAGAGGAGACTGAGCCGCCAGGCCTAGAGTGGCCCAGTGGGTGGGGCTGAGCAGGTGGGAGTGGGGGTGGGGGAGCCCAGATTCTACTTACTGGAGGTGTGGATGATCCCACCTGCCAGGAAGCCCCTGTGGGTCAAGTATTAGTCTTGTCAGCATATAGGGGTGAGCAGAGTCCCGGATGCTGAGAGCCTATCTGAGGGGTCAGGCCTGGGCCTCCTCACAGGGGGTGGTGAGTTGCGGGGAGGGGTGGGTTGGGAGGGGGAAGAAAGGGAAAGGGAGGGGACACAGAGGGAAGAGGGCAGGGGAAAGGGGGGAGGGGATAGCAGCAGCATCTGGGTCCTAGACCAGAGCAGACGCCTCTCACTGGCCTCCCTGCTCCCCTCGGGTCCCCCAACACCCTCCTTCACACAAGCATTAGCCAGAGTGAGCTTTCCAAATGACAGTCAGACCCTGAAACTCCTTCATGCAAACCTCCCAGCAGCTTCCTGTTGCCAGCAGAATAAATTCCACATCCTTTCTGATGGCCCTCAGGGCCCTTCATGGCCTCTTGACTCCTCTCCTTCTTCAGCCACTTACTTCCCTGGGACCACGCTGCCACCTATCCATCCTTCCAGCCTCAGGTCCCTGCATTTATATTTCTGTTGGGCTCCCTGTCTCCTCACCTGTCTGGCTTTTTGTCTCTCTCAAGCTCAACTGTCGTTTCTCAGGAGAGGTCCTTCCTGAGCACTCCCAGCCATCCTGCGTGAATCACCTCCCAGCAAACCCTGTCCCCTTGGCCCATCTGCCCCCTTCACGGACCTGCTGGTCAGAGTTGGCAAGCATGTTCCTTATTGACCTGTTGGCCTTCTCTCTGCTAACAGAAGTAGGGGACTCACCTCTCTGGCCCATGCTCTGAATGGTTGCTGCTTCAGGCACAAGAGTGCCCCCCTCTGCCCCGCAGGCTGTCAGCTTACTGAGGGCAGTACTCCTTCTGCCTCCAAGCCGGGTACACGGTGTGATGCCCTGACCTGCATGGGCTCCGTTCACTGGGTCATGGTGCTGATCTTCTTCCCTCTGTACAGACGAGGAAACACTGCCTCCCATACCCCGTGCCCTGGAGGGGCGCTCCCCAGTGAGCAGAGCGGCAGCTGGGCCAGCACTGGCTGGAAGGCCTGTGCTGACCCTCAGGCGAGGCCCTGACCCTGACCAGCCACACATGGCCCAACGCCTGGTGGCCCTCCAGCTGCAGCGGACATCTGCTGCAGCTGGGCCTGGCCTGCAGCTCTGCCACATGTGTTCTGTCTCAGACCCTGCACTGGGGACACCCCTGGTGATATGAGACTCACACTGCAATTCCCTGTGACGTAATTAGCTCCCCAGAGCCTGGGGAGTGGTCGGCTGCAGGTGGGCAGAAGGTGGGCTTCCCTGCAGGTACGTGTGTGTGGGCACGTGCGCCTGTGTGTATGTGTGTGTGTGTGTGTGTGTGTGTGTGTGTGTGCATGCATGTATGCATGTGTATGTGAGTGTGTAGAGTCGCTCCTCGGGGACTGAGAGGTCTGGGGTGGAGAGGTAGCACAGTTGGGTCTGCTTTTTAAAGAGATAGTGTCATGGGATGTCTAAAGGCTTTGGAATCTCAGAGGCCACACTTCCTGATGCTCCACCCCTTTCAACCTCTCAAGGGTCTCAGTATACTTATCTATAAAACAGGGCAACAGTTCTACCTCACCCTCAGACTCACCATGAGGATGAAAATGCAGGACAAGTGCTGAAGGCCCGTCCCACCCCGAGTAGGTGCTGGGAAGTGTCATGGAGAGGACTGGGGTGGGGCGGGAGGGAGACCTTGGGGTCCAGCACACTTAGTGGCAGGACCTTGGGGAAGCCGGGAACCTCAAAGGCGACCTTGTTCCTGACTACTCAGGAGGTAGCTGGGAAGGTCCATGAGAGGATATAGGCCCAAGAAAGCCGGCCCGGGTGACAGGAGCTAGAGAGACCGTCACGCTCATGACTGAAATCTGAGCTCTGTTCAGGCCTCCACTGCTGGGTGTGGGCCTATTTGGGGACTCTGCTTTTTCCTCTGGAGCCTCCTAAGATCTTCCAGCCTGGGAAGATGAAGAGTGCCAGCCCTTGGGGATTCCCAGGGGTTCCGTGGAAGCTGGCAAGGGGCAAGAAGCTTCAGCACCTGTGCTCTACCACACAGGGAGGGTGCACCCACTCCTCCAGCCAGGTTTGTGGGTTTTCTGGGGCTGTTGGGGCAGAGATGGGGTAGCTGAGGCCACACACCCTCCTTCTCGTAGGATTCACCTCCTGTCACCTCTTGTCTCAGGCCTCCAGGGCAAGTCCTCTGGAGGTTCAGGGTCCATGTTGCTCTCCAAGGTGCTCTCCTTCAGCAGCCAGATTTGGGATGTGGAGAGGATTAAAAACAAGAGCAGTTAATCCCAATCTGCATCTTTGTGTTAATCATTCAGTCATGTCCAATTCTTTGCTGCCCCACGGACTATAGCTTGCCAGGCTCCTCTGTCCATAGAATTCTCCAAGAATATTGGAGTGGGTTGCCATTCCCTCCTTCAGGGGACCTTCCCAACCCAGGGATCGAATCCAGGTCTCCTGCATTGTAAGCGGTTTCTTTACCATCTGAGCCACCAGGGAAGACCAATCCCAATCAACTATATATAACATAGATAACTAATAAGGAACTCCTATATAACACAGGGAAGTCCACTCAACACTCTGTAATGATCTACGTGGGAAAAAAAGTCTAAAACAAAGATACATATAACTGATTGTTTATATAACTTTGCTGTATACCCAAAACTAACAAAACATTGTAAATCAATTACACTCTATTAAACAAACAAAAAACAAGAGCAGTGTCAGAAAACGCTCTCCAGCCACCCAGGGTGGGGACCTTTGGGTGGGGGAAGCCCCCTGTACCTCCCAGGCCTCAGCCATGTCATGGGAGCTGGTCTGCCCTGCCTGCTCCAGGGCCACCTGAAGTCCAAGTGACAGTGCTGTGTGAAAGGATGGAAGTAATAAAAATAATGAACACAAGCCAGCACAGGTTGTTATTTTACCCTCCATGTCTTAGTTCTGCTAACTCCCCTGGCTCTGGGCTGAGCTGAATGCCTCCCTGTAATGAGATGATGAACAGTTTATTCCTTTGTGTGTAGCCAACCAGAAATTCAGCCTGCAGCACTGCAATCTGTGCCCAGTGGGCAGCCCCGGAGCCTTGCCCTCTAACTCAGTTTCCCCTCTGATTCGCGGTGCCAGCACGGGGTTACCTCTGTGCTCTCCTCCTCCGGAGTTGGGCTGGGTTTTTCCTGTGTCATGGATTGTTCTAGCTCTTCACGTGCATATGCCATCTAAGGGGATGGAAGCTGGAGAACACTGCACCTAGTACCCCATGTTTCCCATGACCTGGGCATATCCCCTCAGAGCATGAGACAACCCAGCTGCCAAACTGAGGCTGCCTGGCCATGCCTTCTGCTTGGTGGGACTCCTTGAGGGAAAGCCTGGGCCATAGACTAGCACCAGCCTCTGAATCCTCCTCCTCTTGCACCACAGAGCATTGGACAGAGGCCTTGTGCTTCCCACCACCTCTGAGGCCCAGTGCTCCTGCACAGAAGGACTGTCATCACACAGGCAGGATGAAGACCCTGGGGAGGCCACCCCATCATGCCACACAAAGTCCCTACCCACTGGCCAACCCATGACCCTGGCCCCTCCCATTGCAATTCCGGGGCACCCCATTCTCTGAGCCTCACATGTACTCAGGCCCTAGGCACCATCAGCACTGTCCCTTCTATGTCCCCAGGTGAGCCTCCTCTGTGACACCTCCTGTGATGGCAGGGCTGGGGACAGGGCCAGTCCCCTGCCTCTCTGAGTCTCTAGGCTATTCTGCTCCAGGGAGGGGCTATGCATTACCTGCCCCTCCCCTAGGCCCTGCTGGGAGGTGGGATGAAAAAGGGTCCAGTAACCAGGTCACCATCCCTCCAGAGCCCTACCCAGCTGGACCAGTGGACCACAGACGTAGTGATGAAGTCAGAATCACAGGCTCCATCCCATGGGCCAAGCTCTGGGCCTCTGCCTGGGGACGAGTCAGTGCATGAGCCAATGGGCAGGATGCATCTGTCACTCTGTTCTCGGACATCCCTAGTCCCTGAGCTCCTAGCCTGACCTGCCCTAGGCTGCAGGCTTCTGCTTATGGGATGGATCCTTCACTCGATGCCCAGAGTTAAACGGGCATTTCTTTGCTGCTTTTTCTTATCCCTAACACAGCTTCTGGGATTAATTATCAATACAAAGTCATATTTGAAAGGTAGTTACAGAGCCAGCCCAACATGAATACCATAACTCAATAAACAGCAAAAAAAACAATGGAGATCACCAGACCATAGACCACTCTCCTCTATGAAGACAGATGCAAAAAACCTTAAATTATTAGCAAATAAAATAATATGCCACAACCAGGAGGCCCATCCCTCTGGTAAGCAAGGCAATACACTGGTAGAAAGGGTATTAACAGAGTCCACTCTTTAATTGGTCAGATGGTGGACAGTGTTTGGAGGGGTGCAAAGGGACTTTAGGACCCAGCAGTGCTCTGACCTGGGTGGGTGACACCGACGTAGGCACTCTGGAGAATTCATGGAGCTACACATTTGAGCTATGCTGTCACTATGTGGTGTTATGCTTCAAAAACAATTCAATAAGAAAAGTAACCAACAGAGAAAAGATGTTGCTTCAATAAGAAGCAACCAACATACAGCAAACTGAGAACTAGCAACTTAAAAAATCAGTAAGAAAAAATAAAAACAATCTCAACCCACTCCAATATTCTTGCCTGGAGAATCCCACGGGCAGAGGAGCTTGGTGAGCTTCAGTCCATGGGAACACAAGGAGTGGGACAGGTAGAGAGGGAGGTGGGAGGGGGGATCGGGATGCGGAATACATGTAAATCCATGGCTGATTCATGTTAATGTCCGGCTTCACTGGACCCTTGCACCCATCTGGCCTACTCAGGTTTCAGGGGCAGAGGCTGGGGTATGTCCCCCACATATACTTGCCCACCGGCAGTAGTGGGCAGGAGCTGGTCTCTTCATTTCTCACCAGCACTTGGCAAAATCAGAAATAAGTTCCAGGGGCCCAGCATGCTGCCATGATCTCCACAGCCCACAGCACTCTCTAGACTCAAAGAATTCCATGGTCACATCTGATTTTTCCTGCAGGAGCCCATCCATGTTTACATGTCAGAGTGCAGTGGAGGTGGAGCTGGGGTGGCCTCTCTGGGCCTTGAATCCCCCACCGCCACCCCCAAGAAGATGGTCATGGTGTCTGCTCACAGTGGACCCCAGGGAGGGAGGCTCGGACCTGGGGATTGCCTGAAAGGATAGTAATGCAATCACCACCCGAGACCAAGAGCCTTCACATTTTTCACACCTTTTCATGCTCCTCGCATTTTTCACACCTTTTCATGCTCCTCGAAATTTTCACACGTTTTCATGCTCCTCGTATTTTTCACACCGTTTCATGTTCCTCGAATTTTTCACACCTTTTCATGCTCCTCGCATTTTTCTTTTTTTTTTTTTGCTCCTCGCATTTTTTACACCTTTTCATGCTCCTCGCATTTTTTACACCTTTTCATGCTCCTCGCATTTTTCACAACTTTTCATGCTCCTCGTATTTTTCTTTTTTTTTTTTTTTTGCTCCTCGCATTTTTCACACCTTTTCATGCTCCTTGCATTTTTCACACCTTTTCATGCTCCTCGTCTTTTTCTTTTTTTTTTTCTCCTCGCATTTTTCACACCTTTTCATGCTCCTCGTCTTTCTTGTTTTTTTGCTCCTCGCATTTTTCACACCTTTTCAGGCTCCTTGCATTTTTCACACCTTTTCATGCTCCTCGTCTTTTTCTTTTTTTTTTTCTTCTCGCATTTTTCGCACCTTTTCATGCTCCTTGCAATTTACACACCTTTTCATGCTTCTCGCATTTTTCAAACCTTTTCATGCTCCTCACATTTTTCACAGCTTTTCATTCTCCTCGCATTTTTCACACCTTTTCATGCTCCTTGCATTTTTCACACCTTTTCATGCTCCTGGTCTTTCTTTTTTTTTTTTTGCTCCTCGCCTTTTTCACACCTTTTCATGCTCCTGGTGTTTTTTTTTTTTTTTTTTTTTTGCTCCTCGCATTTTTCACACCTTTTCATGCTCCTGGTCTTTTTTTTTTTTTTTTTGCTCCTCGAATTTTTCACACCTTTTCATGCTCCTCGCACTTTTCACACCTCTTCATGCTCCTCGCATTTTTCACAACTTTTCATGCTCGTCGCATTTTTCACACCTTTTCATGCTCCTGGTCTTTCTTTTTTTTTTTTTTGCTCCCCGCATTTTTCACCCCTTTTCATGCTCCTGGTCTTTCTTTTTTTTTTTTTTTTTTTGCTCCTCGAATTTTTCACATCTTTTCATGCTCCTCGCATTTTTCACACCTCTTCATGCTCCTCGCATTTTTCACAACTTTTCATGCTCGTCGCATTTTTCACACCTTTTCATGCTCCTGGTCTTTCTTTTTTTTTTTTTTGCTCCTCGCGTTTTTCACACCTTTTCATGCTCCTGGTCTTTTTTTTTTCTTTTGCTCCTCGCATTTTTCACACCTTTTCATGCTCCTGGTCTTTCTTTTTTTTTTTTTTTGCTCCTCGCATTTTTCACACCTTTTCATGCTCCTGGTCTTTCTTTCTTTCTTTTTTTTTTTTTTTGCTCCTCGCATTTTTCACACCTTTTCATGCTCCTTGCATTTTTCACACCTTTTCATGCTCCTCGCATTTTTCACACCTCTTCATGCTCCTGGTCTTTCTTTTTTTTTTTTTTTTTTTTGCTCCTCAAATTTTTCACACCTTTTCATGCTCCTGTCTTTCTTTGTTTTTTTTTTTTTTTTTTTTGCTCCTCGCATTTTTCACACCTTTTCATGCTCCTGGTCTTTTTTTTTTTTTTTCTCCTCGCATTTTTCACACCTTTTCATGCTCCTGGTCTTTCTTTCTTTCTTTTTTTTTTTTTTTGCTCCTCGCATTTTTCACACCTTTTCATGCTCCTTGCATTTTTCACAACTTTTCATGCTCCTCGCATTTTTCACACCTTTTCATGCTCCTGGTCTTTCTTTTTTTTTTTTTTTTTTGCTCCTCGCATTTTTCACACCTTTTCATGCTCCTGGTCTTTCTTTTTTTTTTTTTGCTTCTCGCATTTTTCACACCTTTTCATGTTCCTGGTCTTTTTTTTTTTTTTTTTTTTTTCCTCGCATTTTTCACACCTTGTCATGCTCCTGGTCTTTCTTTTTTTTTTTTTGCTCCTCGCATTTTTCACACCTTTTCATGCTCCTGGTCTTTCTTTTTTTTTTTTTTTTTTTTGCTCCTCGCTTTTTTCTCTCCTTTTCTTGCTCCTGGTCTTTCTTTCTTTCTTTTTTTTTTTTTTTGCTCCTCGCATTTTTCACACCTTTTCATGCTCCTGGTCTTTCTTTCTTTCTTTTTTTTTTTTTTTTGCTCCTCGCATTTTTCACACCTTTTCATGCTCCTGGTCTTTCTTTTTTTTTTTTTTTTTTTGCTCCTCGCATTTCTCACACCTTTTCATGCTCCTGGTTTTTTTTTTTTTTGCTCCTCAAATTTTTCACACCTTTTCATCCTCCTCGCATTTTTCACACCTCTTCATGCTCCTCGCATTTTTCACAACTTTTCATGCTCGTCGCATTTTTCACACCTTTTCATGCTCCTGGTCTTTCTTTTTTTTTTTTTTGCTCCTCGCATTTTTCACCCCTTTTCATGCTCCTGGTCTTTTTTTTTTTTTTTTTTTTTTTGCTTCTCGAATTTTTCACACCTTTTCATGCTCCTCGCATTTTTCACACCTCTTCATGCTCCTCGCATTTTTCACAACTTTTCATGCTCGTCGCATTTTTCACACCTTTTCATGCTCCTGGTCTTTTTTTTTTTTTTTGCTCCTCGCATTTTTCACACCTTTTCATGCTCCTGGTCTTTTTTTTTTTTTTGCTCCTCGCATTTTTCACACCTTTTCATGCTCCTGGTCTTTTTTTTTTTTTTGCTCCTCGCATTTTTCACACCTTTTCATGCTCCTGGTTTTTTTTTTTTTTGCTCCTCAAATTTTTCACACCTTTTCATCCTCCTCGCATTTTTCATAACTCTTCATGCTCCTCGCATTTTTCACAACTTTTCATGCTCGTCGCCTTTTTCCCACCTTTTCATGCTCCTGGTCTTTCTTTTTTTTTTTTTGCTCCTCGCATTTTTCACACCTTTTCATGCTCCTCATTTTTTTTTTTTTGCTCCTAGCATTCTTCACACCTTTTCATGCTCCTCGCATTGTTTCACACCTTTTCATGCTCGTCGTCTTTTTTTTTTCTCCTCTCTTTTTTCACACCTTTTCATGCTCCTTGCATTTTACACACCTTTTCATGCTCCTCGTCTTTTTTTCTCCTTGCATTATTCACACCTTTTCATGCTCCTCGTCTTTTTTTTTTTGATCCTCACATTTTTCACACCTTTTCATGCTCCTCGCATTTTTCACACCTTTTCATGCTCCTCGCATTTTTCACAACTTTTCATGCTCCTCGCATTTTTCACACCTTTTCATGCTCCTCATTTTTTTTTTTTTTGCTCCTAGCATTCTTCACACCTTTTCATGCTCCTCGCATTGTTTCACACCTTTTCATGCTCGTCGTCTTTTTTTTTCTCCTCTCTTTTTTCACACCTTTTCATGCTCCTTGCATTTTACACACCTTTTCATGCTCCTCGTCTTTTTTTCTCCTTGAATTATTCACACCTTTTCATGCTCCTCGTCTTTTTTTTTTTTGATCCTCACATTTTTCACACCTTTTCATGCTCCTCGCATTTTTCACACCTTTTCATGCTCCTCGCATTTTTCACACCTTTTCATGCTCCTCGTCTTTTTTTTTTTGATCCTCACATTTTTCACACCTTTTCATGCTCCTCGCATTTTTCACACCTTTTCATGCTCCTCGCATTTTTCACACCTTTTCATGCTCCTCGCATTTTTCACACCTTTTCATGCTCCTCATCTTTTTTTTTTGTCCTAGCATTCTTCACACCTTTTCATGCTCCTCGCATTTTTCACACCTTTTCATGATCCTCGCATTTTTCACACTTTTTCATGCTCCTCGCATTTATCACACCTTTTCATGCTCCTGGCATTTTTCACACCTTTTCATGCTCCTCGCATTTTTCACACCTTTTCGTGGTCCTCGTCTTTTTTTTTTTTTTTGCTCCTCTCATTTTTCACAACTTTTCATGCTCCTTGCATTTTCACAACTTTTCATGCTCCTCGCATTTTTCACACCTTTTCATGCTCCTCGCATTTTTCACACCTTTTCATGCTCCTCACATTTTTCACACCTTTTCGTGGTCCTCGTCTTTTGTTTTTTTTTCCTCCTCTCATTTTTCACAACTTTTCATGCTCCTTGCATTTTTCACACCTTTTCATTCTCCTCGCATTTTTCACAACTTTTCATGCTCCTCGTCTTTTTCTTTTTTTTTTCTTCTCGCATTTTTCACACCTTTTCATGCTCCTTGCATTTTACACACCTTTTCATGCTCCTCGCATTTTTCAAACCTTTTCATGCTCCTCACATTTTTCACAGCTTTTCATGCTCCTCGCATTTTTCACACCTTTTCATGCTCCTCGCATTTTTCACACCTTTTCATGCTCCTCGCATTTTTCACACCTTTTCATGCTCCTCGCATTTTTCACACCTTTTCATGCTCCTCGCATTTTTCACACCTTTTCGTGGTCCTCGTCTTTTTTTTTTTTGCTCCTCTCATTTTTCACAACTTTTCATGCTCCTTGCATTTTTCACAACTTTTCATGCTCCTCGCATTTTTCACACCTTTTCATGCTCCTCCTCTTTTTGTTTTTCTGCTCCTAGCATTTTTCACACCTTTTCATGCTCCTCGCATTTTTCACACCTTTTCATGCTCCTCACATTTTTCACACCTTTTCGTGGTCCTCGTCTTTTGTTTTTTTTTGCTCCTCTCATTTTTCACAACTTTTCATGCTCCTTGCATTTTTCACACCTTTTCATTCTCCTCGCATTTTTCACACCTTTTCATGCTCCTCGCATTTTTCACACCTTTTCATGCTCCTCGTCTTTTACTTTTTTTTTTTTTGGCTCCTCACATTTTTCACACCTTTTCATGCTCCTCATATTGTTCACACCTTTTCCTGTTCCTCGTATTTTTCACACATTTTCATGCTCCTCGCATTTTTCACACCTTTTCATGCTCCACATCTTTTTCTTTTCTTTTTTTTTGCTCCTCGCATTTTTCACACGTTTTCATGCTCCTCGCATTTTTCACACCTTCATATGCTCCTCGTCTTATTTTTTTTTTTTCCTCCTCGCATTTTTCACACCTTCTCATGGTCCTCGTCTTTGTTTTTTTTTTTTGCTCCTTGCATTTTTCACACCTTTTCATGCTCCTTGCATTTTTCACACCTTTTCATGCTCCTCGTCTTTTTCTTTTTTTTTTCTTCTCGCATTTTTCACACCTTTTCATGCTCCTTTCATTTTACACACCTTTTCATGCTCCTCGCATTTTTCAAACCTTTTCATGCTCCTCACATTTTTCACAGCTTTTCATGCTCCTCGCATTTTTCACACCTTTTCATGCTCCTCGCATTTTTCACACCTTTTCATGCTCCTCGTATTTTTGACAACTTTTCATGCTCCTCGAAATTTTCACACATTTTCATGCTCTTCATATTTTTCACACCTTTTCCTGATCCTTGCATTTTTCACACGTTTTCATGCTCCTCGCAATTTTCACACCTTTTCATGCTCTTCGTATTTTTCACACCTTTTCATGCACCTCGCACTTTTCACACCTTTTCATGCTCCTCGCATTTTTCACACCTTTTCATGCTCCTCGCATTTTTCACACCTTTTCATGCTCCTCGTCTTTTTCTTTCTTTTTTTTTCTCCTCGCATTTTTCACACATTTTCATGCTCCTTGCATTTTACACACCTTTTCATGCTCCTCGACTTTTTTTTTTTGCTCCTCGCATTTTTCACACCTTTTCATGCACCTCGCATTTTTCACACCTTTTCATACTCCTTGCATTTTTCACACCTTTTCATGCTCCTCGCACTTTTCAAACTTTTTCATGCTCCTCGTATTTTTCACACCTTTTCATGCACCTCGCATTTTTCACACCTTTTCATGCTCCTCGCATTTTTCACACCTTTTCATGCACCTCGCATTTTTCACACCTTTTCATGCTCCTCGCATTTTTCAGACCTTTTCATGCACCACGCATTTTTACACCTTTTCATGCTCCTTGTATTTTTTTTTTTTGCTCCTCGCATTTTTCACACATTTTCATGCTCCTTGCATTTTTCAAACCTTTTCATGCTCCTCGCATTTTTCACTCCTTTTCATGCTCCTGATTTTTTTTTTTTTTTGCTCCTCGCATTTTTCACACCTTTTCATGCTCCTGGTCTTTTTTTTTTTTTTTTGCTCCTCGCATTTTTCACACCTTTTCATGCTCCTGGTCTTTTTTTTTTTTTTGCTCCTCGCATTTTTCACACCTTTTCATGCTCCTGGTCTTTCTTTTTTTTTTTTTTTTTTTTCTCCTCGCACTTTTCACACATTTTCATGCTCCTGGTCTTTCTTTCTTTTTTTTTTTTTTTTTTGCTCCTCGCATTTTTCACACCTTTTCGTGTTCCTGGTCTTTTTTTTTTTTTTTTTCTCCTCGCATTTTTCACACCTTTCATGCTCCTGGTCTTTTTTTTTTTTTTTTTTTTTTTGCTCCTCGAATTTTTCACACCTTTTCATGCTCCTCGCATTTTTCACACCTCTTCATGCTCCTCGCATTTTTCACACCTTTTCATGCTCCTGGTCTTTTTTTTTTTTTTTTGCTCCTCGCTTTTTTCCCCCCTTTTCATGCTCCTGGTCTTTTTTTTTTTTTTGCTCCTCGCATTTTTCACACCTTTTCATGCTCCTGGTCTCTTTTTTTTTTTTTTTTGCTCCTCGCATTTTTCACACCTCTTCATGCTCCTCGCATTTTTCACACCTTTTCATGCTCCTGGTCTTTCTTTTTTTTTTTTTTTTTTTTGCTCCTCGCATTTATCACACCTTTTCATGCTCTTGCTCTTTCTTTTTTTTTTTTTTTTGCTCCTCGCATTTTTCACACCTTTTCATGCTCCTCGCATTTTTCACAACTTTTCATGCTCGTCGCATTTTTCACACCTTTTCATGCTCCTGGTGTTTCTTTTTTTTTTTTTGCTCCTCGCATTTTTCACACCTTTTCATTTTCCTGGTCTTTTTTTTTTTTTTTTTTTTTGCTCCTCGCATTTTTCACACCTTTTCATGCTAATGGTCTTTCTTTTTTTTTTTTTGCTCCTCGCATTTTTCACACCTTTTCAACTCCTCGTCTTTCTTTCTTTTTTTGTTTTTTCTCCTCGCATTTTTCACACCTTTTCATGCTCCTGGTCTTTCTTTCTTTCTTTTTTTTTTTTTTTTGCTCCTCGCATTTTTCACACCTTTTCATGCTCCTGGTCTTTTTTTTTTTTTTTTTCTCCTCGCATTTTTCACACCTTTTCATGCTCCTGGTCTTTCTTTTTTTTTTTTTTTTCCTCGCATTTTTCACACCTTTTCATGCTCCTGGTCTTTTTTTTTTTTTTTGCTCCTCGAATTTTTCACACCTTTTCATGCTCCTCGCATTTTTCACACCTCTTCATGCTCCTCGCATTTTTCACAACTTTTCATGCTCGTCGCATTTTTCACACCTTTTCATGCTCCTGGTCTTTCTTTTTTTTTTTTTGCTCCTCGCATTTTTCACACCTTTTCATGTTCCTGGTCTTTTTTTTTTTTTTTTTTTTTTTTGCTCCTCGCATTTTTCACACCTTTTCATGCTAATGGTCTTTCTTTTTTTTTTTTTGCTCCTCGCATTTTTCACACCTTTTCATGCTCCTGGTCTTTCTTTTTTTTTTTTTCTCCTCGCATTTTTCACACATTTTCATGCTCCTGGTCTTTCTTTCTTTTTTTTTTTTTTTTGCTCCTCGCATTTTTCACACCTTTTCATGTTCCTGGTCTTTTTTTTTTTTTTTTTCTCCTCGCATTTTTCACACCTTTCATGCTCCTGGCCTTTTTTTTTTTTTTTGCTCCTCAAATTTTTCACACCTTTTCTTGCTCCTCGCATTTTTCACACCTCTTCATGCTCCTCGCATTTTTCACACATTTTCATGCTCCTCGCATTTTTCACACCTCTTCATGCTCCTCGCATTTTTCACAACTTTTCATGCTCGTCGCATTTTTCACACCTTTTCATGCTCCTCGTCTTTTACTTTTTTGTTTTTTTGCTCCTCACATTTTTCACACCTTTTCATGCTCCTCATATTGTTCACACCTTTTCCTGTTCCTCGTATTTTTCACACATTTTCATGCTCCTCGCATTTTTCACACCTTTTCATGCTCCACATCTTTTTCTTTTCTTTTTTTTTGCTCCTCGCATTTTTCACACGTTTTCATGCTCCTCGCATTTTTCACACCTTCATATGCTCCTCGTCTTATTTTTTTTCTTCCTCCTCGCATTTTTCACACCTTCTCATGGTCCTCGTCTTTGTTTTTTTTTTTGCTCCTTGCATTTTTCACACCTTTTCATGCTCCTTGCATTTTTCACACCTTTTCATGCTCCTCGTCTTTTTCTTTTTTTTTTCTTCTCGCATTTTTCACACCTTTTCATGCTCCTTTCATTTTACACACCTTTTCATGCTCCTCGCATTTTTCAAACCTTTTCATGCTCCTCACATTTTTCACACCTTTTCATGCTCCTCGCATTTTTCACACCTTTTCATGCTCCTCGCATTTTTCACACCTTTTCATGCTCCTCGTATTTTTGACAACTTTTCATGCTCCTCGAAATTTTCACACATTTTCATGCTCTTCATATTTTTCACACCTTTTCCTGATCCTTGCATTTTTCACACGTTTTCATGCTCCTCGCAATTTTCACACCTTTTCATGCTCCTCGCATTTTTCACACCTTTTCATGCACCTCGCATTTTTCACACCTTTTCATGCTCCTCGCATTTTTCACACCTTTTCATGCTCCTCGCATTTTTCACACCTTTTCATGCTCCTCGCATTTTTCACACCTTTTCATGCTCCTCGTCTTTTTCTTTCTTTTTTTTTCTCCTCGCATTTTTCACACATTTTCATGCTCCTTGCATTTTACACACCTTTTCATGCTCCTCGACTTTTTTTTTTTGCTCCTCGTATTTTTCACACCTTTTCATGCACCTCGCATTTTTCACACCTTTTCATGCTCCTCGCATTTTTCACACCTTTTCATGCACCTCGCATTTTTCACACCTTTTCATGCTCCTCGCATTTTTCAGACCTTTTCATGTACCATGCATTTTTACACCTTTTCATGCTCCTTGTATTTTTTTTTTTGCTCCTCGCATTTTTCACACATTTTCATGCTCCTTGCATTTATCAAACCTTTTCATGCTCCTCGCATTTTTCCCTCCTTTTCATGCTCCTGATTTTTTTTTTTTTTTGCTCCTCGCATTTTTCACACCTTTTCATGCTCCTGGTCTTTTTTTTTTTTTTTTGCTCCTCGCATTTTTCACACCTTTTCATGCTCCTGGTCTTTTTTTTTTTTTTGCTCCTCGCATTTTTCACACCTTTTCATGCTCCTGGTCTCTTTTTTTTTTTTTTTTGCTCCTCGCATTTTTCACACCTCTTCATGCTCCTCGCATTTTTCACACCTTTTCATGCTCCTGGTCTTTCTTTTTTTTTTTTTTTTTTGCTCCTCAAATTTTTCACACCTTTTCATCCTCCTCGCATTTTTCATAACTCTTCATGCTCCTCGCATTTTTCACAACTTTTCATGCTCGTCGCATTTTTCCCACCTTTTCATGCTCCTGGTCTTTCTTTTTTTTTTTTTGCTCCTTGCTTTTTTCACACCTTTTCATGCTCCTGGTCTTTTTTTTTTCTTTTGCTCCTCGCATTTTTCACACCTCTTCATGCTCCTCGCATTTTTCACACCTTTTCATGATCCTCGCATTTTTCACAACTTTTCATGCTCCTTGTATTTTTTTTTTGCTGCTTGCACTTTTCAAACCTTTTCATGCTCCTTGCATTTTTCAAACCTTTTCATGCTGCTCGCATTTTTCACACCTTTTCATGCTCCTCGTCTTTTTTTTTTTGCTCCTCGCATTTTTCACACCTTTTCATGCTCCTCGCATTTTTCACACCTTTTCATGCTCCTCGCATTTTTCAGACATTTTCATGCTCCTCGTCTTTTACTTTTTTTTTTTTGCTCCTCGCATTTTTCACAACTTTTCATGCTCCTTGCATTTTTCACACCTTTTCATGCTCCTCGCATTTTTCACAACTTTTCATGCTCCTCGCATTTTTCACACCTTTTCATGCTCCTCGCATTTTTCACACCTTTTCATGCTCCTCATTTTTTTTTTTTTGCTCCTAGCATTCTTCACACCTTTTCATGCTCCTCGCATTGTTTCACACCTTTTCATGCTCGTCGTCTTTTTTTTTTCTCCTCTCTTTTTTCACACCTTTTCATGCTCCTTGCATTTTACACACCTTTTCATGCTCCTCGTCTTTTTTTCTCCTTGCATTATTCACACCTTTTCATGCTCCTCGTCTTTTTTTTTTTGATCCTCACATTTTTCACACCTTTTCATGCTCCTCGCATTTTTCACACCTTTTCATGCTCCTCGCATTTTTCACACCTTTTCATGCTCCTCGTCTTTTTCTTTTTTTTTTTCTTCTCGCATTTTTCACACCTTTTCATGCTCCTTTCATTTTACACACCTTTTCATGCTCCTCGCATTTTTCAAACCTTTTCATGCTCCTCACATTTTTCACACCTTTTCATGCTCCTCGCATTTTTCACACCTTTTCATGCTCCTCGCATTTTTCACACCTTTTCATGCTCCTCGCATTTTTCAGACCTTTTCATGTACCATGCATTTTTACACCTTTTCATGCTCCTTGTATTTTTTTTTTTTGCTCCTCGCATTTTTCACACATTTTCATGCTCCTTGCATTTATCAAACCTTTTCATGCTCCTCGCATTTTTCACTCCTTTTCATGCTCCTGATTTTTTTTTTTTTTTTTTGCTCCTCGCCTTTTTCACACCTTTTCATGCTCCTGGTCTTTTTTTTTTTTTTTTGCTCCTCGCATTTTTCACACCTTTTCATGCTCCTGGTCTTTTTTTTTTTTTTTGCTCCTCGCATTTTTCACACCTTTTCATGCTCCTGGTCTCTTTTTTTTTTTTTTTTTGCTCCTCGCATTTTTCACACCTCTTCATGCTCCTCGCATTTTTCACACCTTTTCATGCTCCTGGTCTTTCTTTTTTTTTTTTTTTTTTTGCTCCTCAAATTTTTCACACCTTTTCATCCTCCTCGCATTTTTCATAACTCTTCATGCTCCTCGCATTTTTCACAACTTTTCATGCTCGTCGCATTTTTCCCACCTTTTCATGCTCCTGGTCTTTCATTTTTTTTTTTTGCTCCTTGCATTTTTCACACCTTTTCATGCTCCTGGTCTTTTTTTTTTCTTTTGCTCCTCGCATTTTTCACACCTCTTCATGCTCCTCGCATTTTTCACACCTTTTCATGATCCTCGCATTTTTCACACCTCTTCATGCTCCTCGCATTTTTCACAACTTTTCATGCTCGTCGCATTTTTCACACCTTTTCATGCTCCTGGTCTTTCTTTTTTTTTTTTTGCTCCTCGCATTTTTCACACCTTGTCATGTTCCTGGTCTTTTTTTTTTTTTTTTTTTTTGCTCCTCGCATTTTTCACACCTTTTCATGCTCCTGGTCTTTCTTTTTTTTTTTTTTTTTTTGCTCCTCGCATTTTTCACACCTTTTCATGCTTCTGGTCTTTCATTTTTTTTTTTTGCTCCTCGCATTTTTCACACCTTTTCATGCTAATGGTCTTTCTTTTTTTTTTTTTGCTCCTCGCATTTTTCACACCTTTTCATGCTCCTGGTCTTTCTTTTTTTTTTTTTTTTTTCTCCTCGCATTTTTCACACATTTTCATGCTCCTGGTCTTTCTTTCTTTTTTTTTTTTTTTTGCTCCTCGCATTTTTCACACCTTTTCATGTTCCTGGTCTTTTTTTTTTTTTTTTTCTCCTCGCATTTTTCACACCTTTCATGCTCCTGGCCTTTTTTTTTTTTTTTGCTCCTCAAATTTTTCACACCTTTTCATGCTCCTCGCATTTTTCACACCTCTTCATGCTCCTCGCATTTTTCACACATTTTCATGCTCCTCGCATTTTTCACACCTCTTCATGCTCCTCGCATTTTTCACAACTTTTCATGCTCGTCGCATTTTTCACACCTTTTCATGCTCCTCGTCTTTTACTTTTTTGTTTTTTTGCTCCTCACATTTTTCACACCTTTTCATGCTCCTCATATTGTTCACACCTTTTCCTGTTCCTCGTATTTTTCACACATTTTCATGCTCCTCGCATTTTTCACACCTTTTCATGCTCCACATCTTTTTCTTTTCTTTTTTTTTGCTCCTCGCATTTTTCACACGTTTTCATGCTCCTCGCATTTTTCACACCTTCATATGCTCCTCGTCTTATTTTTTTTCTTCCTCCTCGCATTTTTCACACCTTCTCATGGTCCTCGTCTTTGTTTTTTTTTTTGCTCCTTGCATTTTTCACACCTTTTCATGCTCCTTGCATTTTTCACACCTTTTCATGCTCCTCGTCTTTTTCTTTTTTTTTTCTTCTCGCATTTTTCACACCTTTTCATGCTCCTTTCATTTTACACACCTTTTCATGCTCCTCGCATTTTTCAAACCTTTTCATGCTCCTCACATTTTTCACACCTTTTCATGCTCCTCGCATTTTTCACACCTTTTCATGCTCCTCGCATTTTTCACACCTTTTCATGCTCCTCGTATTTTTGACAACTTTTCATGCTCCTCGAAATTTTCACACATTTTCATGCTCTTCATATTTTTCACACCTTTTCCTGATCCTTGCATTTTTCACACGTTTTCATGCTCCTCGCAATTTTCACACCTTTTCATGCTCCTCGCATTTTTCACACCTTTTCATGCACCTCGCATTTTTCACACCTTTTCATGCTCCTCGCATTTTTCACACCTTTTCATGCTCCTCGCATTTTTCACACCTTTTCATGCTCCTCGCATTTTTCACACCTTTTCATGCTCCTCGTCTTTTTCTTTCTTTTTTTTTCTCCTCGCATTTTTCACACATTTTCATGCTCCTTGCATTTTACACACCTTTTCATGCTCCTCGACTTTTTTTTTTTGCTCCTCGTATTTTTCACACCTTTTCATGCACCTCGCATTTTTCACACCTTTTCATGCTCCTCGCATTTTTCACACCTTTTCATGCACCTCGCATTTTTCACACCTTTTCATGCTCCTCGCATTTTTCAGACCTTTTCATGTACCATGCATTTTTACACCTTTTCATGCTCCTTGTATTTTTTTTTTTTGCTCCTCGCATTTTTCACACATTTTCATGCTCCTTGCATTTATCAAACCTTTTCATGCTCCTCGCATTTTTCACTCCTTTTCATGCTCCTGATTTTTTTTTTTTTTTTGCTCCTCGCATTTTTCACACCTTTTCATGCTCCTGGTCTTTTTTTTTTTTTTTTGCTCCTCGCATTTTTCACACCTTTTCATGCTCCTGGTCTTTTTTTTTTTTTTGCTCCTCGCATTTTTCACACCTTTTCATGCTCCTGGTCTCTTTTTTTTTTTTTTTTGCTCCTCGCATTTTTCACACCTCTTCATGCTCCTCGCATTTTTCACACCTTTTCATGCTCCTGGTCTTTCTTTTTTTTTTTTTTTTTTGCTCCTCAAATTTTTCACACCTTTTCATCCTCCTCGCATTTTTCATAACTCTTCATGCTCCTCGCATTTTTCACAACTTTTCATGCTCGTCGCATTTTTCCCCCCTTTTCATGCTCCTGGTCTTTCTTTTTTTTTTTTTGCTCCTTGCTTTTTTCACACCTTTTCATGCTCCTGGTCTTTTTTTTTTCTTTTGCTCCTCGCATTTTTCACACCTCTTCATGCTCCTCGCATTTTTCACACCTTTTCATGATCCTCGCATTTTTCACAACTTTTCATGCTCCTTGTATTTTTTTTTTGCTGCTTGCACTTTTCAAACCTTTTCATGCTCCTTGCATTTTTCAAACCTTTTCATGCTGCTCGCATTTTTCACACCTTTTCATGCTCCTCGTCTTTTTTTTTTTGCTCCTCGCATTTTTCACACCTTTTCATGCTCCTCGCATTTTTCACACCTTTTCATGCTCCTCGCATTTTTCAGACATTTTCATGCTCCTCGTCTTTTACTTTTTTTTTTTTGCTCCTCGCATTTTTCACAACTTTTCATGCTCCTTGCATTTTTCACACCTTTTCATGCTCCTCGCATTTTTCACAACTTTTCATGCTCCTCGCATTTTTCACACCTTTTCATGCTCCTCGCATTTTTCACACCTTTTCATGCTCCTCATTTTTTTTTTTTTGCTCCTAGCATTTTTCACACCTTTTCATGCTCCTCGCATTGTTTCACACCTTTTCATGCTCGTCGTCTTTTTTTTTTCTCCTCTCTTTTTTCACACCTTTTCATGCTCCTTGCATTTTACACACCTTTTCATGCTCCTCGTCTTTTTTTCTCCTTGCATTAATCACACCTTTTCATGCTCCTCGTCTTTTTTTTTTTGATCCTCACATTTTTCACACCTTTTCATGCTCCTCGCATTTTTCACACCTTTTCATGCTCCTCGCATTTTTCACACCTTTTCATGCTCCTCGTCTTTTTCTTTTTTTTTTTCTTCTCGCATTTTTCACACCTTTTCATGCTCCTTTCATTTTACACACCTTTTCATGCTCCTCGCATTTTTCAAACCTTTTCATGCTCCTCACATTTTTCACACCTTTTCATGCTCCTCGCATTTTTCACACCTTTTCATGCTCCTCGCATTTTTCCCACCTTTTCATGCTCCTCGCATTTTTCAGACCTTTTCATGTACCATGCATTTTTACACCTTTTCATGCTCCTTGTATTTTTTTTTTTTGCTCCTCGCATTTTTCACACATTTTCATGCTCCTTGCATTTATCAAACCTTTTCATGCTCCTCGCATTTTTCACTCCTTTTCATGCTCCTGATTTTTTTTTTTTTTTTTGCTCCTCGCATTTTTCACACCTTTTCATGCTCCTGGTCTTTTTTTTTTTTTTTTGCTCCTCGCATTTTTCACACCTTTTCATGCTCCTGGTCTTTTTTTTTTTTTTTGCTCCTCGCATTTTTCACACCTTTTCATGCTCCTGGTCTCTTTTTTTTTTTTTTTTTTGCTCCTCGCATTTTTCACACCTCTTCATGCTCCTCGCATTTTTCACACCTTTTCATGCTCCTGGTCTTTCTTTTTTTTTTTTTTTTTTTGCTCCTCAAATTTTTCACACCTTTTCATCCTCCTCGCATTTTTCATAACTCTTCATGCTCCTCGCATTTTTCACAACTTTTCATGCTCGTCGCATTTTTCCCACCTTTTCATGCTCCTGGTCTTTCTTTTTTTTTTTTTGCTCCTTGCATTTTTCACACCTTTTCATGCTCCTGGTCTTTTTTTTTTCTTTTGCTCCTCGCATTTTTCACACCTCTTCATGCTCCTCGCATTTTTCACACCTTTTCATGATCCTCGCATTTTTCACACCTTTTCATGCTCCTTGTATTTTTTTTTTGCTGCTTGCACTTTTCAAACCTTTTCATGCTCCTTGCATTTTTCAAACCTTTTCATGCTGCTCGCATTTTTCACACCTTTTCATGCTCCTCGTCTTTTTTTTTTGCTCCTCGCATTTTTCACACCTTTTCATGCTCCTCGCATTTTTCACACCTTTTCATGCTCCTCGCATTTTTCAGACATTTTCATGCTCCTCGTCTTTTACTTTTTTTTTTTTGCTCCTCGCATTTTTCACAACTTTTCATGCTCCTTGCATTTTTCACACCTTTTCATGCTCCTCGCATTTTTCACACCTCTTCATGCTCCTCGCATTTTTCACACCTTTTCATGCTCCTCGCATTTTTCACACCTTTTCATGCTCCTCATTTTTTTTTTTTTACTCCTAGCATTCTTCACACCTTTTCATGCTCCTCGCATTGTTTCACACCTTTTCATGCTCGTCGTCTTTTTTTTTTCTCCTCTCTTTTTTCACACCTTTTCATGCTCCTTGCATTTTACACACCTTTTCATGCTCCTCGTCTTTTTTTCTCCTTGCATTATTCACACATTTTCATGCTCCTCGTCTTTTTTTTTTTGATCCTCACATTTTTCACACCTTTTCATGCTCCTCGCATTTTTCACACCTTTCATGCTCCTCGCATTTTTCACACCTTTTCATGCTCCTCGTCTTTTTCTTTTTTTTTTTCTTCTCGCATTTTTCACACCTTTTCATGCTCCTTTCATTTTACACACCTTTTCATGCTCCTCGCATTTTTCAAACCTTTTCATGCTCCTCACATTTTTCACACCTTTTCATGCTCCTCGCATTTTTCACACCTTTTCATGCTCCTCGCATTTTTCACACCTTTTCATGCTCCTCGTATTTTTGACAACTTTTCATGCTCCTCGAAATTTTCACACATTTTCATGCTCTTCATATTTTTCACACCTTTTCCTGATCCTTGCATTTTTCACACGTTTTCATGCTCCTCGCAATTTTCACACCTTTTCATGCTCTTCGTATTTTTCACACCTTTTCATGCACCTCGCATTTTTCACACCTTTTCATGCTCCTCGCATTTTTCACACCTTTTCATGCTCCTCGCATTTTTCACACCTTTTCATGCTCCTCGCATTTTTCACCCCTTTTCTTGCTCCTCGTCTTTTTCTTTCTTTTTTTTTCTCCTCGCATTTTTCACACATTTTCATGCTCCTTGCATTTTACACACCTTTTCATGCTCCTCGACTTTTTTTTTTTGCTCCTCGTATTTTTCACACCTTTTCATGCACCTCGCATTTTTCACACCTTTTCATGCTCCTCGCATTTTTCACACCTTTTCATGCACCTCGCATTTTTCACACCTTTTCATGCTCCTCGCATTTTTCAGACCTTTTCATGTACCATGCATTTTTACACCTTTTCATGCTCCTTGTATTTTTTTTTTTGCTCCTCGCATTTTTCACACATTTTCATGCTCCTTGCATTTATCAAACCTTTTCATGCTCCTCGCATTTTTCACTCCTTTTCATGCTCCTGATTTTTTTTTTTTTTTTGCTCCTCGCATTTTTCACACCTTTTCATGCTCCTGGTCTTTTTTTTTTTTTTTTGCTCCTCGCATTTTTCACACCTTTTCATGCTCCTGGTCTTTTTTTTTTTTTTGCTCCTCGCATTTTTCACTCCTTTTCATGCTCCTGGTCTCTTTTTTTTTTTTTTTTTGCTCCTCGCATTTTTCACACCTCTTCATGCTCCACGCATTTTTCACACCTTTTCATGCTCCTTTCATTTTACACACCTTTTCATGCTCCTCGCATTTTTCAAACCTTTTCATGCTCCTCACATTTTTCACACCTTTTCATGCTCCTCGCATTTTTCACACCTTTTCATGCTCCTCGCATTTTTCACACCTTTTCATGCTCCTCGCATTTTTCAGACCTTTTCATGTACCATGCATTTTTACACCTTTTCATGCTCCTTGTATTTTTTTTTTTTGCTCCTCGCATTTTTCACACATTTTCATGCTCCTTGCATTTATCAAACCTTTTCATGCTCCTCGCATTTTTCACTCCTTTTCATGCTCCTGATTTTTTTTTTTTTTTGCTCCTCGCATTTTTCACACCTTTTCATGCTCCTGGTCTTTTTTTTTTTTTTTTGCTCCTCGCATTTTTCACACCTTTTCATGCTCCTGGTCTTTTTTTTTTTTTTGCTCCTCGCATATTTCACACCTTTTCATGCTCCTGGTCTCTTTTTTTTTTTTTTTTTGCTCCTCGCATTTTTCACACCTCTTCATGCTCCACGCATTTTTCACACCTTTTCATGCTCCTGGTCTTTCTTTTTTTTTTTTTTGCTCCTCAAATTTTTCACACCTTTTCATCCTCCTCGCATTTTTCATAACTCTTCATGCTCCTCGCATTTTTCACAACTTTTCATGCTCGTCGCATTTTTCCCACCTTTTCATGCTCCTGGCCTTTTTTTTTTTTTTTGCTCCTCAAATTTTTCACACCTTTTCATGCTCCTCGCATTTTTCACACCTCTTCATGCTCCTCGCATTTTTCACACATTTTCATGCTCCTCGCATTTTTCACACCTCTTCATGCTCCTCGCATTGTTCACAACTTTTCATGCTCGTCGGATTTTTCACACCTTTTCATGCTCCTCGTCTTTTACTTTTTTTTTTTTTTGCTCCTCACATTTTTCACACCTTTTCATGCTCCTCATATTGTTCACACCTTTTCCTGTTCCTCGTATTTTTCACACATTTTCATGCTCCTCACATTTTTCACACCTTTTCATGCTCCACATCTTTTTCTTTTCTTTTTTTTTGCTCCTCGCATTTTTCACACGTTTTCATGCTCCTCGCATTTTTCACACCTTCATATGCTCCTCGTCTTATTTTTTTTCTTCCTCCTCGCATTTTTCACACCTTCTCATGGTCCTCGTCTTTGTTTTTTTTTTTGCTCCTTGCATTTTTCACACCTTTTCATGCTCCTTGCATTTTTCACACCTTTTCATGCTCCTCGTCTTTTTCTTTTTTTTTTCTTCTCTCTTTTTTTACACCTTTTCATTCTCCTTTCGTTTTACACACCTTTTCATGCTCCTCGCATTTTTCAAACCTTTTCATGCTCCTCACATTTTTCACACCTTTTCATGCTCCTCGCATTTTTCAAACCTTTTCATGCTCCTCGCATTTTTCACACCTTTTCATGCTCCTCATTTTTTTTTTTTTGCTCCTAGCATTCTTCACACCTTTTCATGCTCCTCGCATTGTTTCACACCTTTTCATGCTCGTCGTCTTTTTTTTTTCTCCTCTCTTTTTTCACACCTTTTCATGCTCCTTGCATTTTACACACCTTTTCATGCTCCTCGTCTTTTTTTCTCCTTGCATTATTCACACCTTTTCATGCTCCTCGTCTTTTTTTTTTGATCCTCACATTTTTCACACCTTTTCATGCTCCTCGCATTTTTCACACCTTTTCATGCTCCTCGCATTTTTCACACCTTTTCATGCTCCTCGTCTTTTTCTTTTTTTTTTTCTTCTCGCATTTTTCACACCTTTTCATGCTCCTTTCATTTTACACACCTTTTCATGCTCCTCGCATTTTTCAAACCTTTTCATGCTCCTCACATTTTTCACACCTTTTCATGCTCCTCGCATTTTTCACACCTTTTCATGCTCCTCGCATTTTTCACACCTTTTCATGCTCCTCGCATTTTTCAGACCTTTTCATGTACCATGCATTTTTACACCTTTTCATGCTCCTTGTATTTTTTTTTTTTGCTCCTCGCATTTTTCACACATTTTCATGCTCCTTGCATTTATCAAACCTTTTCATGCTCCTCGCATTTTTCACTCCTTTTCATGCTCCTGATTTTTTTTTTTTTTTTTGCTCCTCGCATTTTTCACACCTTTTCATGCTCCTGGTCTTTTTTTTTTTTTTTTGCTCCTCGCATTTTTCACACCTTTTCATGCTCCTGGTCTTTTTTTTTTTTTTTGCTCCTCGCATTTTTCACACCTTTTCATGCTCCTGGTCTCTTTTTTTTTTTTTTTTTGCTCCTCGCATTTTTCACACCTCTTCATGCTCCTCGCATTTTTCACACCTTTTCATGCTCCTGGTCTTTCTTTTTTTTTTTTTTTTTTTGCTCCTCAAATTTTTCACACCTTTTCATCCTCCTCGCATTTTTCATAACTCTTCATGCTCCTCGCATTTTTCACAACTTTTCATGCTCGTCGCATTTTTCCCACCTTTTCATGCTCCTGGTCTTTCTTTTTTTTTTTTTGCTCCTTGCATTTTTCACACCTTTTCATGCTCCTGGTCTTTTTTTTTTCTTTTGCTCCTCGCATTTTTCACACCTCTTCATGCTCCTCGCATTTTTCACACCTTTTCATGATCCTCGCATTTTTCACAACTTTTCATGCTCCTTGTATTTTTTTTTTGCTGCTTGCACTTTTCAAACCTTTTCATGCTCCTTGCATTTTTCAAACCTTTTCATGCTGCTCGCATTTTTCACACCTTTTCATGCTCCTCGTCTTTTTTTTTTGCTCCTCGCATTTTTCACACCTTTTCATGCTCCTCGCATTTTTCACACCTTTTCATGCTCCTCGCATTTTTCAGACATTTTCATGCTCCTCGTCTTTTACTTTTTTTTTTTTGCTCCTCGCATTTTTCACAACTTTTCATGCTCCTTGCATTTTTCACACCTTTTCATGCTCCTCGCATTTTTCACAACTTTTCATGCTCCTCGCATTTTTCACACCTTTTCATGCTCCTCGCATTTTTCACACCTTTTCATGCTCCTCATTTTTTTTTTTTTACTCCTAGCATTCTTCACACCTTTTCATGCTCCTCGCATTGTTTCACACCTTTTCATGCTCGTCGTCTTTTTTTTTTCTCCTCTCTTTTTTCACACCTTTTCATGCTCCTTGCATTTTACACACCTTTTCATGCTCCTCGTCTTTTTTTCTCCTTTCATTATTCACACATTTTCATGCTCCTCGTCTTTTTTTTTTTGATCCTCACATTTTTCACACCTTTTCATGCTCCTCGCATTTTTCACACCTTTTCATGCTCCTCGCATTTTTCACACCTTTTCATGCTCCTCGTCTTTTTCTTTTTTTTTTTCTTCTCGCGTTTTTCACACCTTTTCATGCTCCTTTCATTTTACACACCTTTTCATGCTCCTCGCATTTTTCAAACCTTTTCATGCTCCTCACATTTTTCACACCTTTTCATGCTCCTCGCATTTTTCACACCTTTTCATGCTCCTCGCATTTTTCACACCTTTTCATGCTCCTCATTTTTTTTTTTTTACTCCTAGCATTCTTCACACCTTTTCATGCTCCTCGCATTGTTTCACACCTTTTCATGCTCGTCGTCTTTTTTTTTTCTCCTCTCTTTTTTCACACCTTTTCATGCTCCTTGCATTTTACACACCTTTTCATGCTCCTCGTCTTTTTTTCTCCTTGCATTATTCACACATTTTCATGCTCCTCGTCTTTTTTTTTTTGATCCTCACATTTTTCACACCTTTTCATGCTCCTCGCATTTTTCACACCTTTTCATGCTCCTCGCATTTTTCACACCTTTTCATGCTCCTCGTCTTTTTCTTTTTTTTTTTCTTCTCGCATTTTTCACACCTTTTCATGCTCCTTTCATTTTACACACCTTTTCATGCTCCTCGCATTTTTCAAACCTTTTCATGCTCCTCACATTTTTCACACCTTTTCATGCTCCTCGCATTTTTCACACCTTTTCATGCTCCTCGCATTTTTCACACCTTTTCATGCTCCTCGTATTTTTGACAACTTTTCATGCTCCTCGAAATTTTCACACATTTTCATGCTCTTCATATTTTTCACACCTTTTCCTGATCCTTGCATTTTTCACACGTTTTCATGCTCCTCGCAATTTTCACACCTTTTCATGCTCCTCGCATTTTTCACACCTTTTCATGCACCTCGCATTTTTCACACCTTTTCATGCTCCTCGCATTTTTCACACCTTTTCATGCTCCTCGCATTTTTCACACCTTTTCATGCTCCTCGCATTTTTCACACCTTTTCATGCTCCTCGTCTTTTTCTTTCTTTTTTTTTCTCCTCGCATTTTTCACACATTTTCATGCTCCTTGCATTTTACACACCTTTTCATGCTCCTCGACTTTTTTTTTTTGCTCCTCGTATTTTTCACACCTTTTCATGCACCTCGCATTTTTCACACCTTTTCATGCTCCTCGCATTTTTCACACCTTTTCATGCACCTCGCATTTTTCACACCTTTTCATGCTCCTCGCATTTTTCAGACCTTTTCATGTACCATGCATTTTTACACCTTTTCATGCTCCTTGTATTTTTTTTTTTTGCTCCTCGCATTTTTCACACATTTTCATGCTCCTTGCATTTATCAAACCTTTTCATGCTCCTCGCATTTTTCACTCCTTTTCATGCTCCTGATTTTTTTTTTTTTTTTGCTCCTCGCATTTTTCACACCTTTTCATGCTCCTGGTCTTTTTTTTTTTTTTTTTGCTCCTCGCATTTTTCACACCTTTTCATGCTCCTGGTCTTTTTTTTTTTTTTGCTCCTCGCATTTTTCACACCTTTTCATGCTCCTGGTCTCTTTTTTTTTTTTTTTTTGCTCCTCGCATTTTTCACACCTCTTCATGCTCCACGCATTTTTCACACCTTTTCATGCTCCTTTCATTTTACACACCTTTTCATGCTCCTCGCATTTTTCAAACCTTTTCATGCTCCTCACATTTTTCACACCTTTTCATGCTCCTCGCATTTTTCACACCTTTTCATGCTCCTCGCATTTTTCACACCTTTTCATGCTCCTCGCATTTTTCAGACCTTTTCATGTACCATGCATTTTTACACCTTTTCATGCTCCTTGTATTTTTTTTTTTTGCTCCTCGCATTTTTCACACATTTTCATGCTCCTTGCATTTATCAAACCTTTTCATGCTCCTCGCATTTTTCACTCCTTTTCATGCTCCTGATTTTTTTTTTTTTTTGCTCCTCGCATTTTTCACACCTTTTCATGCTCCTGGTCTTTTTTTTTTTTTTTTGCTCCTCGCATTTTTCACACCTTTTCATGCTCCTGGTCTTTTTTTTTTTTTTGCTCCTCGCATATTTCACACCTTTTCATGCTCCTGGTCTCTTTTTTTTTTTTTTTTTGCTCCTCGCATTTTTCACACCTCTTCATGCTCCACGCATTTTTCACACCTTTTCATGCTCCTGGTCTTTCTTTTTTTTTTTTTTGCTCCTCAAATTTTTCACACCTTTTCATCCTCCTCGCATTTTTCATAACTCTTCATGCTCCTCGCATTTTTCACAACTTTTCATGCTCGTCGCATTTTTCCCACCTTTTCATGCTCCTGGCCTTTTTTTTTTTTTTTTCTCCTCAAATTTTTCACACCTTTTCATGCTCCTCGCATTTTTCACACCTCTTCATGCTCCTCGCATTTTTCACACATTTTCATGCTCCTCGCATTTTTCACACCTCTTCATGCTCCTCGCATTGTTCACAACTTTTCATGCTCGTCGGATTTTTCACACCTTTTCATGCTCCTCGTCTTTTACTTTTTTTTTTTTTTGCTCCTCACATTTTTCACACCTTTTCATGCTCCTCATATTGTTCACACCTTTTCCTGTTCCTCGTATTTTTCACACATTTTCATGCTCCTCACATTTTTCACACCTTTTCATGCTCCACATCTTTTTCTTTTCTTTTTTTTTGCTCCTCGCATTTTTCACACGTTTTCATGCTCCTCGCATTTTTCACACCTTCATATGCTCCTCGTCTTATTTTTTTTCTTCCTCCTCGCATTTTTCACACCTTCTCATGGTCCTCGTCTTTGTTTTTTTTTTGCTCCTTGCATTTTTCACACCTTTTCATGCTCCTTGCATTTTTCACACCTTTTCATGCTCCTCGTCTTTTTCTTTTTTTTTTCTTCTCGCATTTTTCACACCTTTTCATGCTCCTTTCATTTTACACACCTTTTCATGCTCCTCGCATTTTTCAAACCTTTTCATGCTCCTCACATTTTTCACACCTTTTCATGCTCCTCGCATTTTTCAAACCTTTTCATGCTCCTCGCATTTTTCACACCTTTTCATGCTCCTCATTTTTTTTTTTTTGCTCCTAGCATTCTTCACACCTTTTCATGCTCCTCGCATTTTTTCACACCTTTTCATGCTCGTCGTCTTTTTTTTTTCTCCTCTCTTTTTTCACACCTTTTCATGCTCCTTGCATTTTACACACCTTTTCATGCTCCTCGTCTTTTTTTCTCCTTGCATTATTCACACCTTTTCATGCTCCTCGTCTTTTTTTTTTTGATCCTCTCATTTTTCACACCTTTTCATGCTCCTCGCATTTTTCACACCTTTTCATGCTCCTCGCATTTTTCACACCTTTTCATGCTCCTCGTCTTTTTCTTTTTTTTTTCTTCTCGCATTTTTCACACCTTTTCATGCTCCTTTCATTTTACACACCTTTTCATGCTCCTCGCATTTTTCAAACCTTTTCATGCTCCTCACATTTTTCACACCTTTTCATGCTCCTCGCATTTTTCACACCTTTTCATGCTCCTCGCATTTTTCACACCTTTTCATGCTCCTCGCATTTTTCAGACCTTTTCATGTACCATGCATTTTTACACCTTTTCATGCTCCTTGTATTTTTTTTTTTTGCTCCTCGCATTTTTCACACATTTT
Source organism: Cervus elaphus (assembly GCF_910594005.1). Lineage (NCBI taxonomy): Eukaryota > Metazoa > Chordata > Mammalia > Artiodactyla > Cervidae > Cervus > Cervus elaphus. The sequence goes on from NC_057836.1 coordinate 85,566,188, forward strand.
CATGCTCCTTGCATTTATCAAACCTTTTCATGCTCCTCGCATTTTTCACTCCTTTTCATGCTCCTGATTTTTTTTTTTTTTTTTGCTCCTCGCATTTTTCACACCTTTTCATGCTCCTGGTCTTTTTTTTTTTTTTTTGCTCCTCGCATTTTTCACACCTTTTCATGCTCCTGGTCTTTTTTTTTTTTTTTGCTCCTCGCATTTTTCACACCTTTTCATGCTCCTGGTCTCTTTTTTTTTTTTTTTTTGCTCCTCGCATTTTTCACACCTCTTCATGCTCCTCGCATTTTTCACACCTTTTCATGCTCCTGGTCTTTCTTTTTTTTTTTTTTTTTTTGCTCCTCAAATTTTTCACACCTTTTCATCCTCCTCGCATTTTTCATAACTCTTCATGCTCCTCGCATTTTTCACAACTTTTCATGCTCGTCGCATTTTTCCCACCTTTTCATGCTCCTGGTCTTTCTTTTTTTTTTTTTGCTCCTTGCATTTTTCACACCTTTTCATGCTCCTGGTCTTTTTTTTTTCTTTTGCTCCTCGCATTTTTCACACCTCTTCATGCTCCTCGCATTTTTCACACCTTTTCATGATCCTCGCATTTTTCACAACTTTTCATGCTCCTTGTACTTTTTTTTGCTGCTTGCACTTTTCAAACCTTTTCATGCTCCTTGCATTTTTCAAACCTTTTCATGCTGCTCGCATTTTTCACACCTTTTCATGCTCCTCGTCTTTTTTTTTTGCTCCTCGCATTTTTCACACCTTTTCATGCTCCTCGCATTTTTCACACCTTTTCATGCTCCTCGCATTTTTCAGACATTTTCATGCTCCTCGTCTTTTACTTTTTTTTTTTTGCTCCTCGCATTTTTCACAACTTTTCATGCTCCTTGCATTTTTCACACCTTTTCATGCTCCTCGCATTTTTCACAACTTTTCATGCTCCTCGCATTTTTCACACCTTTTCATGCTCCTCGCATTTTTCACACCTTTTCATGCTCCTCATTTTTTTTTTTTTACTCCTAGCATTCTTCACACCTTTTCATGCTCCTCGCATTGTTTCACACCTTTTCATGCTCGTCGTCTTTTTTTTTTCTCCTCTCTTTTTTCACACCTTTTCATGCTCCTTGCATTTTACACACCTTTTCATGCTCCTCGTCTTTTTTTCTCCTTGCATTATTCACACATTTTCATGCTCCTCGTCTTTTTTTTTTTGATCCTCACATTTTTCACACCTTTTCATGCTCCTCGCATTTTTCACACCTTTTCATGCTCCTCGCATTTTTCACACCTTTTCATGCTCCTCGTCTTTTTCTTTTTTTTTTTCTTCTCGCATTTTTCACACCTTTTCATGCTCCTTTCATTTTACACACCTTTTCATGCTCCTCGCATTTTTCAAACCTTTTCATGCTCCTCACATTTTTCACACCTTTTCATGCTCCTCGCATTTTTCACACCTTTTCATGCTCCTCGCATTTTTCACACCTTTTCATGCTCCTCGTATTTTTGACAACTTTTCATGCTCCTCGAAATTTTCACACATTTTCATGCTCTTCATATTTTTCACACCTTTTCCTGATCCTTGCATTTTTCACACGTTTTCATGCTCCTCGCAATTTTCACACCTTTTCATGCTCCTCGCATTTTTCACACCTTTTCATGCACCTCGCATTTTTCACACCTTTTCATGCTCCTCGCATTTTTCACACCTTTTCATGCTCCTCGCATTTTTCACACCTTTTCATGCTCCTCGCATTTTTCACACCTTTTCATGCTCCTCGTCTTTTTCTTTCTTTTTTTTTCTCCTCGCATTTTTCACACATTTTCATGCTCCTTGCATTTTACACACCTTTTCATGCTCCTCGACTTTTTTTTTTTGCTCCTCGTATTTTTCACACCTTTTCATGCACCTCGCATTTTTCACACCTTTTCATGCTCCTCGCATTTTTCACACCTTTTCATGCACCTCGCATTTTTCACACCTTTTCATGCTCCTCGCATTTTTCAGACCTTTTCATGTACCATGCATTTTTACACCTTTTCATGCTCCTTGTATTTTTTTTTTTTGCTCCTCGCATTTTTCACACATTTTCATGCTCCTTGCATTTATCAAACCTTTTCATGCTCCTCGCATTTTTCACTCCTTTTCATGCTCCTGATTTTTTTTTTTTTTTTGCTCCTCGCATTTTTCACACCTTTTCATGCTCCTGGTCTTTTTTTTTTTTTTTTGCTCCTCGCATTTTTCACACCTTTTCATGCTCCTGGTCTTTTTTTTTTTTTTGCTCCTCGCATTTTTCACACCTTTTCATGCTCCTGGTCTCTTTTTTTTTTTTTTTTTGCTCCTCGCATTTTTCACACCTCTTCATGCTCCACGCATTTTTCACACCTTTTCATGCTCCTTTCATTTTACACACCTTTTCATGCTCCTCGCATTTTTCAAACCTTTTCATGCTCCTCACATTTTTCACACCTTTTCATGCTCCTCGCATTTTTCACACCTTTTCATGCTCCTCGCATTTTTCACACCTTTTCATGCTCCTCGCATTTTTCAGACCTTTTCATGTACCATGCATTTTTACACCTTTTCATGCTCCTTGTATTTTTTTTTTTTGCTCCTCGCATTTTTCACACATTTTCATGCTCCTTGCATTTATCAAACCTTTTCATGCTCCTCGCATTTTTCACTCCTTTTCATGCTCCTGATTTTTTTTTTTTTTTGCTCCTCGCATTTTTCACACCTTTTCATGCTCCTGGTCTTTTTTTTTTTTTTTTGCTCCTCGCATTTTTCACACCTTTTCATGCTCCTGGTCTTTTTTTTTTTTTTTGCTCCTCGCATATTTCACACCTTTTCTTGCTCCTGGTCTCTTTTTTTTTTTTTTTTTGCTCCTCGCATTTTTCACACCTCTTCATGCTCCACGCATTTTTCACACCTTTTCATGCTCCTGGTCTTTCTTTTTTTTTTTTTTGCTCCTCAAATTTTTCACACCTTTTCATCCTCCTCGCATTTTTCATAACTCTTCATGCTCCTCGCATTTTTCAGAACTTTTCATGCTCGTCGCATTTTTCCCACCTTTTCATGCTCCTGGCCTTTTTTTTTTTTTTTGCTCCTCAAATTTTTCACACCTTTTCATGCTCCTCGCATTTTTCACACCTCTTCATGCTCCTCGCATTTTTCACACATTTTCATGCTCCTCGCATTTTTCACACCTCTTCATGCTCCTCGCATTGTTCACAACTTTTCATGCTCGTCGGATTTTTCACACCTTTTCATGCTCCTCGTCTTTTACTTTTTTTTTTTTTTGCTCCTCACATTTTTCACACCTTTTCATGCTCCTCATATTGTTCACACCTTTTCCTGTTCCTCGTATTTTTCACACATTTTCATGCTCCTCACATTTTTCACACCTTTTCATGCTCCACATCTTTTTCTTTTCTTTTTTTTTGCTCCTCGCATTTTTCACACGTTTTCATGCTCCTCGCATTTTTCACACCTTCATATGCTCCTCGTCTTATTTTTTTTCTTCCTCCTCGCATTTTTCACACCTTCTCATGGTCCTCGTCTTTGTTTTTTTTTTTGCTCCTTGCATTTTTCACACCTTTTCATGCTCCTTGCATTTTTCACACCTTTTCATGCTCCTCGTCTTTTTCTTTTTTTTTTCTTCTCGCATTTTTCACACCTTTTCATGCTCCTTTCATTTTACACACCTTTTCATGCTCCTCGCATTTTTCAAACCTTTTCATGCTCCTCACATTTTTCACACCTTTTCATGCTCCTCGCATTTTTCACACCTTTTCATGCTCCTCGCATTTTTCACACCTTTTCATGCTCCTCGTATTTTTGACAACTTTTCATGCTCCTCGAATTTTTCACACATTTTCATGCTCTTCATATTTTTCACACCTTTTCCTGATCCTTGCATTTTTCACACGTTTTCATGCTCCTCGCAATTTTCACACCTTTTCATGCTCCTCGCATTTTTCACACCTTTTCATGCACCTCGCATTTTTCACACCTTTTCATGCTCCTCGCATTTTTCACACCTTTTCATGCTCCTTGTATTTTTTTTTTGCTGCTTGCACTTTTCAAACCTTTTCATGCTCCTTGCATTTTTCAAACCTTTTCATGCTGCTCGCATTTTTCACACCTTTTCATGCTCCTCGTCTTTTTTTTTTTGCTCCTCGCATTTTTCACACCTTTTCATGCTCCTCGCATTTTTCACACCTTTTCATGCTCCTCGCATTTTTCAGACATTTTCATGCTCCTCGTCTTTTACTTTTTTTTTTTGCTCCTCGCATTTTTCACAACTTTTCATGCTCCTTGCATTTTTCACACCTTTTCATGCTCCTCGCATTTTTCACAACTTTTCATGCTCCTCGCATTTTTCACACCTTTTCATGCTCCTCGCATTTTTCACACCTTTTCATGCTCCTCATTTTTTTTTTTTTGCTCCTAGCATTCTTCACAGCTTTTCATGCTCCTCGCATTGTTTCACACCTTTTCATGCTCGTCGTCTTTTTTTTTTCTCCTCTCTTTTTTCACACCTTTTCATGCTCCTTGCATTTTACACACCTTTTCATGCTCCTCGTCTTTTTTTCTCCTTGCATTATTCACACCTTTTCATGCTCCTCGTCTTTTTTTTTTTGATCCTCACATTTTTCACACCTTTTCATGCTCCTCGCATTTTTCACACCTTTTCATGCTCCTCGCATTTTTCACACCTTTTCATGCTCCTCGTCTTTTTCTTTTTTTTTTCTTCTCGCATTTTTCACACCTTTTCATGCTCCTTTCATTTTACACACCTTTTCATGCTCCTCGCATTTTTCAAACCTTTTCATGCTCCTCACATTTTTCACACCTTTTCATGCTCCTCGCATTTTTCACACCTTTTCATGCTCCTCGCAATTTTCACACCTTTTCATGCTCCTCGCATTTTTCAGACCTTTTCATGTACCATGCATTTTTACACCTTTTCATGCTCCTTGTATTTTTTTTTTTTGCTCCTCGCATTTTTCACACATTTTCATGCTCCTTGCATTTATCAAACCTTTTCATGCTCCTCGCATTTTTCACTCCTTTTCATGCTCCTGATTTTTTTTTTTTTTTGCTCCTCGCATTTTTCACACCTTTTCATGCTCCTGGTCTTTTTTTTTTTTTTTTTGCTCCTCGCATTTTTCACACCTTTTCATGCTCCTGGTCTTTTTTTTTTTTTTGCTCCTCGCATTTTTCACACCTTTTCATGCTCCTGGTCTCTTTTTTTTTTTTTTTTGCTCCTCGCATTTTTCACACCTCTTCATGCTCCTCGCATTTTTCACACCTTTTCATGCTCCTGGTCTTTCTTTTTTTTTTTTTTTTTTTGCTCCTCAAATTTTTCACACCTTTTCATCCTCCTCGCATTTTTGATAACTCTTCATGCTCCTCGCATTTTTCACAACTTTTCATGCTCGTCGCATTTTTCCCACCTTTTCATGCTCCTGGTCTTTCTTTTTTTTTTTTTGCTCCTTGCATTTTTCACACCTTTTCATGCTCCTGGTCTTTTTTTTTTCTTTTGCTCCTCGCATTTTTCACACCTCTTCATGCTCCTCGCATTTTTCACACCTTTTCATGATCCTCGCATTTTTCACAACTTTTCATGCTCCTTGTATTTTTTTTTGCTGCTTGCACTTTTCAAACCTTTTCATGCTCCTTGCATTTTTCAAACCTTTTCATGCTGCTCGCATTTTTCACACCTTTTCATGCTCCTCGTCTTTTTTTTTTTGCTCCTCGCATTTTTCACACCTTTTCATGCTCCTCGCATTTTTCACACCTTTTCATGCTCCTCGCATTTTTCAGACATTTTCATGCTCCTCGTCTTTTACTTTTTTTTTTTTGCTCCTCGCATTTTTCACAACTTTTCATGCTCCTTGCATTTTTCACACCTTTTCATGCTCCTCGCATTTTTCACAACTTTTCATGCTCCTCGCATTTTTCACACCTTTTCATGCTCCTCGCATTTTTCACACCTTTTCATGCTCCTCATTTTTTTTTTTTTGCTCCTAGCATTCTTCACACCTTTTCATGCTCCTCGCATTGTTTCACACCTTTTCATGCTCGTCGTCTTTTTTTTTTCTCCTCTCTTTTTTCACACCTTTTCATGCTTCTTGCATTTTACACACCTTTTCATGCTCCTCGTCTTTTTTTCTCCTTGCATTATTCACACCTTTTCATGCTCCTCGTCTTTTTTTTTTGATCCTCACATTTTTCACACCTTTTCATGCTCCTCGCATTTTTCACACCTTTTCATGCTCCTCGCATTTTTCACACCTTTTCATGCTCCTCGTCTTTTTCTTTTTTTTTTTCTTCTCGCATTTTTCACACCTTTTCATGCTCCTTTCATTTTACACACCTTTTCATGCTCCTCGCATTTTTCAAACCTTTTCATGCTCCTCGCATTTTTCACACCTTTTCATGCTCCTCGCATTTTTCACACCTTTTCATGCTCCTCGCATTTTTCACACCTTTTCATGCTCCTCGTATTTTTGACAACTTTTCATGCTCCTCGAAATTTTCACACATTTTCATGCTCTTCATATTTTTCACACCTTTTCCTGATCCTTGCATTTTTCGCACGTTTTCATGCTCCTCGCAATTTTCACACCTTTTCATGCTCCTCGCATTTTTCACACCTTTTCATGCACCTCGCATTTTTCACACCTTTTCATGCTCCTCGCATTTTTCACACCTTTTCATGCTCCTCGCATTTTTCACACCTTTTCATGCTCCTCGCATTTTTCACACCTTTTCATGCTCCTCGTCTTTTTCTTTCTTTTTTTTTCTCCTCGCATTTTTCACACATTTTCATGCTCCTTGCATTTTACACACCTTTTCATGCTCCTCGACTTTTTTTTTTTGCTCCTCGTATTTTTCACACCTTTTCATGCACCTCGCATTTTTCACACCTTTTCATGCTCCTCGCATTTTTCACACCTTTTCATGCACCTCGCATTTTTCACACCTTTTCATGCTCCTCGCATTTTTCAGACCTTTTCATGTACCATGCATTTTTACACCTTTTCATGCTCCTTGTATTTTTTTTTTTTGCTCCTCGCATTTTTCACACATTTTCATGCTCCTTGCATTTATCAAACCTTTTCATGCTCCTCGCATTTTTCACTCCTTTTCATGCTCCTGATTTTTTTTTTTTTTTTGCTCCTCGCATTTTTCACACCTTTTCATGCTCCTGGTCTTTTTTTTTTTTTTTTGCTCCTCGCATTTTTCACACCTTTTCATGCTCCTGTTCTTTTTTTTTTTTTTGCTCCTCGCATTTTTCACACCTTTTCATGCTCCTGGTCTCTTTTTTTTTTTTTTTTGCTCCTCGCATTTTTCACACCTCTTCATGCTCCACGCATTTTTCACACCTTTTCATGCTCCTTTCATTTTACACACCTTTTCATGCTCCTCGCATTTTTCAAACCTTTTCATGCTCCTCACATTTTTCACACCTTTTCATGCTCCACGCATTTTTCACACCTTTTCATGCTCCTCGCATTTTTCACACCTTTTCATGCTCCTCGCATTTTTCAGACCTTTTCATGTACCATGCATTTTTACACCTTTTCATGCTCCTTGTATTTTTTTTTTTTGCTCCTCGCATTTTTCACACATTTTCATGCTCCTTGCATTTATCAAACCTTTTCATGCTCCTCGCATTTTTCACTCCTTTTCATGCTCCTGATTTTTTTTTTTTTTTTGCTCCTCGCATTTTTCACACCTTTTCATGCTCCTGGTCTTTTTTTTTTTTTTTTTGCTCCTCGCATTTTTCACACCTTTTCATGCTCCTGGTCTTTTTTTTTTTTTTGCTCCTCGCATTTTTCACACCTTTTCATGCTCCTGGTCTCTTTTTTTTTTTTTTTTTGCTCCTCGCATTTTTCACACCTCTTCATGCTCCACGCATTTTTCACACCTTTTCATGCTCCTGGTCTTTCTTTTTTTTTTTTTTGCTCCTCAAATTTTTCACACCTTTTCATCCTCCTCGCATTTTTCATAACTCTTCATGCTCCTCGCATTTTTCACAACTTTTCATGCTCGTCGCATTTTTCCCACCTTTTCATGCTCCTGGCCTTTTTTTTTTTTTTTTTGCTCCTCAAATTTTTCACACCTTTTCATGCTCCTCGCATTTTTCACACCTCTTCATGCTCCTCGCATTTTTCACACATTTTCATGCTCCTCGCATTTTTCACACCTCTTCATGCTCCTCGCATTTTTCACAACTTTTCATGCTCGTCGCATTTTTCACACCTTTTCATGCTCCTCGCATTTTTCACACCTTTTCATGCTCCTCGTCTTTTTTTTTTTGATCCTCGCATTTTTCACACCTTTTCATGCTCCTCGCATTTTTCACACCTTTTCGTGGTCCTCGTCTTTTTTTTTTTTGCTCCTCTCATTTTTCACAACTTTTCATGCTCCTTGCATTTTTCACAACTTTTCATGCTCCTCGCATTTTTCACACCTTTTCATGCTCCTCGTCTTTTTGTTTTTTTGCTCCTAGCATTTTTCACACCTTTTCATGCTCCTCGCATTTTTCACACCTTTTCATGCTCCTCACATTTTTCACACCTTTTCGTGGTCCTCGTCTTTTTTTTTTTTTTGCTCCTCTCATTTTTCACAACTTTTCATGCTCCTTGCATTTTTCACACCTTTTCATTCTCCTCGCATTTTTCACACCTTTTCATGCTCCTCGCATTTTTCACACCTTTTCATGCTCCTCGTCTTTTACTTTTTTTTTTTGGCTCCTCACATTTTTCACACCTTTTCATGCTCCTCATATTGTTCACACCTTTTCCTGTTCCTCGTATTTTTCACACATTTTCATGCTCCTCGCATTTTTCACACCTTTTCATGCTCCACATCTTTTTCTTTTCTTTTTTTTTGCTCCTCGCATTTTTCACACGTTTTCATGCTCCTCGCATTTTTCACACCTTCATATGCTCCTCGTCTTATTTTTTTTTTTTCCTCCTCGCATTTTTCACACCTTCTCATGGTCCTCGTCTTTGTTTTTTTTTTTTGCTCCTTGCATTTTTCACACCTTTTCATGCTCCTTGCATTTTTCACACCTTTTCATGCTCCTCGTCTTTTTCTTTTTTTTTTCTTCTCGCATTTTTCACACCTTTTCATGCTCCTTTCATTTTACACACCTTTTCATGCTCCTCGCATTTTTCAAACCTTTTCATGCTCCTCACATTTTTCACAGCTTTTCATTCTCCTCTCATTTTTCACACCTTTTCATGCTCCTCGCATTTTTCACACCTTTTCATGCTCCTCGTATTTTTGACAACTTTTCATGCTCCTCGAAATTTTCACACATTTTCATGCTCTTCATATTTTTCACACCTTTTCCTGATCCTTGCATTTTTCACACGTTTTCATGCTCCTCGCACTTTTCACACCTTTTCATGCTCCTCGTATTTTTCACACCTTTTCATGCACCTCGCATTTTTCACACCTTTTCATGCTCCTCGCATTTTTCACACCTTTTCATGCTCCTTGCATTTTTCACACCTTTTCATGCTCCTCGTCTTTTTCTTTCTTTTTTTTTCTCCTCGCATTTTTCACACATTTTCATGCTCCTTGCATTTTACACACCTTTTCATGCTCCTCGACTTTTTTTTTTTGCTCCTCGCATTTTTCACACCTTTTCATGCACCTCGCATTTTTCACACCTTTTCATACTCCTTGCATTTTTCACACCTTTTCATGCTCCTCGCACTTTTCAAACTTTTTCATGCTCCTCGTATTTTTCACACCTTTTCATGCACCTCGCATTTTTCACACCTTTTCATGCTCCTCGCATTTTTCACACCTTTTCATGCACCTCGCATTTTTCACACCTTTTCATGCTCCTCGCATTTTTCAGACCTTTTCATGCACCACGCATTTTTACACCTTTTCATGCTCCTTGTATTTTTTTTTTTGCTCCTCGCATTTTTCACACATTTTCATGCTCCTTGCATTTTTCAAACCTTTTCATGCTCCTCGCATTTTTCACTCCTTTTCATGCTCCTGATTTTTTTTTTTTTTTGCTCCTCGCATTTTTCACACCTTTTCATGCTCCTGGTCTTTTTTTTTTTTTTTTGCTCCTCGCATTTTTCACACCTTTTCATGCTCCTGGTCTTTTTTTTTTTTTTGCTCCTCGCATTTTTCACACCTTTTCATGCTCCTGGTCTCTTTTTTTTTTTTTTTTGCTCCTCGCATTTTTCACACCTCTTCATGCTCCTCGCATTTTTCACACCTTTTCATGCTCCTGGTCTTTCTTTTTTTTTTTTTTTTTTGCTCCTCGCATTTATCACACCTTTTCATGCTCTTGGTCTTTCTTTTTTTTTTTTTTTGCTCCTCGCATTTTTCACACCGTTTCATGCTCCTCGCATTTTTCACAACTTTTCATGCTCGTCGCATTTTTCACACCTTTTCATGCTCCTGGTGTTTCTTTTTTTTTTTTTGCTCCTCGCATTTTTCACAACTTTTCATGTTCCTGGTCTTTTTTTTTTTTTTTGCTCCTCGCATTTTTCACACCTTTTCATGCTAATGGTCTTTCTTTTTTTTTTTTTGCTCCTCGCATTTTTCACACCTTTTCAACTCCTCGTCTTTTTTTCTTTTTTTTTTTTTTCTCCTCGCATTTTTCACACCTTTTCATGCTCCTGGTCTTTCTTTCTTTCTTTTTTTTTTTTTTTTGCTCCTCGCATTTTTCACACCTTTTCATGCTCCTGGTCTTTTTTTTTTTTTTTTTTCTCCTCGCATTTTTCACACCTTTTCATGCTCCTGGTCTTTCTTTTTTTTTTTTTTTCCTCGCATTTTTCACACCTTTTCATGCTCCTGGTCTTTTTTTTTTTTTTTGCTCCTCGAATTTTTCACACCTTTTCATGCTCCTCGCATTTTTCACACCTCTTCATGCTCCTCGCATTTTTCACAACTTTTCATGCTCGTCGCATTTTTCACACCTTTTCATGCTCCTGGTCTTTCTTTTTTTTTTTTTGCTCCTCGCATTTTTCACACCTTTTCATGTTCCTGGTCTTTTTTTTTTTTTTTTTGCTCCTCGCATTTTTCACACATTTTCATGCTCCTGGTCTTTCTTTCTTTTTTTTTTTTTTTTGCTCCTCGCATTTTTCACACCTTTTCATGTTCCTGGTCTTTTTTTTTTTTTTTTTTCTCCTCGCATTTTTCACACCTTTCATGCTCCTGGTCTTTTTTTTTTTTTTTGCTCCTCAAATTTTTCACACCTTTTCATGCTCCTCGCATTTTTCACACCTCTTCATGCTCCTCGCATTTTTCACACATTTTCATGCTCCTCGCATTTTTCACACCTCTTCATGCTCCTCGCATTTTTCACAACTTTTCATGCTCGTCGCATTTTTCACACCTTTTCATGCTCCTCGTCTTTTACTTTTTTTTTTTTTTGCTCCTCACATTTTTCACACCTTTTCATGCTCCTCATATTGTTCACACCTTTTCCTGTTCCTCGTATTTTTCACACATTTTCATGCTCCTCGCATTTTTCACACCTTTTCATGCTCCACATCTTTTTCTTTTCTTTTTTTTTGCTCCTCGCATTTTTCACACGTTTTCATGCTCCTCGCATTTTTCACACCTTCATATGCTCCTCGTCTTATTTTCTTTCTTCCTCCTCGCATTTTTCACACCTTCTCATGGTCCTCGTCTTTGTTTTTTTTTTTTGCTCCTTGCATTTTTCACACCTTTTCATGCTCCTTGCATTTTTCACACCTTTTCATGCTCCTCGTCTTTTTCTTTTTTTTTTCTTCTCGCATTTTTCACACCTTTTCATGCTCCTTTCATTTTACACACCTTTTCATGCTCCTCGCATTTTTCACACCTTTTCATGCTCCTCACATTTTTCACACCTTTTCATGCTCCTCGCATTTTTCACACCTTTTCATGCTCCTCGCATTTTTCACACCTTTTCATGCTCCTCGTATTTTTGACAACTTTTCATGCTCCTCGAAATTTTCACACATTTTCATGCTCTTCATATTTTTCACACCTTTTCCTGATCCTTGCATTTTTCACACGTTTTCATGCTCCTCGCACTTTTCACACCTTTTCATGCTCCTCGCATTTTTCACACCTTTTCATGCTCCTCGCATTTTTCACACCTTTTCATGCTCCTCGCATTTTTCACACCTTTTCATGCTCCTCGCATTTTTCACACCTTTTCATGCTCCTCGTCTTTTTCTTTTTTTTTTTTTCTCCTCGCATTTTTCACACATTTTCATGCTCCTTGCATTTTACACACCTTTTCATGCTCCTCGACTTTTTTTTTTTGCTCCTCGCATTTTTCACACCTTTTCATGCACCTCGCATTTTTAACACCTTTTCATACTCCTTGCATTTTTCACACCTTTTCATGCTCCTTGCATTTTTCACACCTTTTCATGCTCCTCGTCTTTTTCTTTTTTTTTTCTTCTCGCATTTTTCACACCTTTTCATGCTCCTTTCATTTTACACACCTTTTCATGCTCCTCGCATTTTTCAAACCTTTTCATGCTCCTCACATTTTTCACAGCTTTTCATTCTCCTCGCATTTTTCACACCTTTTCATGCTCCTCGCATTTTTCACACCTTTTCATGCTCCTCGTATTTTTGACAACTTTTCATGCTCCTCGAAATTTTCACACATTTTCATGCTCTTCATATTTTTCACACCTTTTCCTGATCCTTGCATTTTTCACACGTTTTCATGCTGCTCGACTTTTTTTTTTTGCTCCTCGTATTTTTCACACCTTTTCATGTACCTCGCATTTTTCACACTTTTTCATGCTCCTCGCATTTTTCACACCTTTTCATGCACCTCGCATTTTTCACACCTTTTCATGCTCCTCGCATTTTTCAGACCTTTTCATGCACCACGCATTTTTACACCTTTTCATGCTCCTTGTATTTTTTTTTTTTGCTCCTCGCATTTTTCACACATTTTCATGCTCCTTGAATTTTTCAAACCTTTTCATGCTCCTCGCATTTTTCACTCCTTTTCATGCTCCTGATTTTTTTTTTTTTTTTGCTCCTCGCATTTTTCACACCTTTTCATGCTCCTGGTCTTTTTTTTTTTTTTTTGCTCCTCGCATTTTTCACACCTTTTCATGCTCCTGGTCTTTTTTTTTTTTTGCTCCTCGCATTTTTCACACCTTTTCATGCTCCTGGTCTCTTTTTTTTTTTTTTTTTTGCTCCTCGCATTTTTCACACCTCTTCATGCTCCTCGCATTTTTCACACCTTTTCATGCTCCTGGTCTTTCTTTTTTTTTTTTTTTTTTTGCTCCTCGCATTTATCACACCTTTTCATGCTCTTGGTCTTTCTTTTTTTTTTTTTTTGCTCCTCGCATTTTTCACACCGTTTCATGCTCCTCGCATTTTTCCCAACTTTTCATGCTCGTCGCATTTTTCACACCTTTTCATGCTCCTGGTGTTTCTTTTTTTTTTTTTGCTCCTCGCATTTTTCACACCTTTTCATGTTCCTGGTCTTTTTTTTTTTTTTTTTTTTGCTCCTCGCATTTTTCACACCTTTTCATGCCAATGGTCTTTCTTTTTTTTTTTTTGCTCCTCGCATTTTTCACACCTTTTCAACTCCTCGTCTTTCTTTCTTTTTTTTTTTTTTCTCCTCGCATTTTTCACACCTTTTCATGCTCCTGGTCTTTCTTTCTTTCTTTTTTTTTTTTTTTTGCTCCTCGCATTTTTCACACCTTTTCATGCTCCTGGTCTTTTTTTTTTTTTCTCCTCGCATTTTTCACACCTTTTCATGCTCCTGGTCTTTCTTTTTTTTTTTTTTTTCCTCGCATTTTTCACACCTTTTCATGCTCCTGGTCTTTTTTTTTTTTTTTGCTCCTCGAATTTTTCACACCTTTTCATGCTCCTCGCATTTTTCACACCTCTTCATGCTCCTCGCATTTTTCACAACTTTTCATGCTCCTCGCATTTTTCACAACTTTTCATGCTCGTCGCATTTTTCACACCTTTTCATGCTCCTGGTCTTTTTTTTTTTTTTTTTTTTTCTCCTCGCATTTTTCACACATTTTCATGCTCCTGGTCTTTCTTTCTTTTTTTTTTTTTTTTGCTCCTCGCATTTTTCACACCTTTTCATGTTCCTGGTCTTTTTTTTTTTTTTTTTTCTCCTCGCATTTTTCACACCTTTCATGCTCCTGGCCTTTTTTTTTTTTTTTGTTCCTCAAATTTTTCACACCTTTTCATGCTCCTCGCATTTTTCACACCTCTTCATGCTCCTCGCATTTTTCACACATTTTCATGCTCCTCGCATTTTTCACACCTCTTCATGCTCCTCGCATTTTTCACAACTTTTCATGCTCGTCGCATTTTTCACACCTTTTCATGCTAATGGTCTTTCTTTTTTTTTTTGCTCCTCGCATTTTTCACACCTTTTCAACTCCTCGTCTTTCTTTCTTTTTTTTTTTTTCTCCTCGCATTTTTCACACCTTTTCATGCTCCTGGTCTTTCTTTCTTTCTTTTTTTTTTTTTTTTTTGCTCCTCGCATTTTTCACACCTTTTCATGCTCCTGGTCTTTCTTTTTTTTTTTTTTCCCTCGCATTTTTCACACCTTTTCATGCTCCTGGTCTTTTTTTTTTTTTTTTTGCTCCTCGAATTTTTCACACCTTTTCATGCTCCTCGCATTTTTCACACCTCTTCATGCTCCTCGCATTTTTCATAACTTTTCATGCTCGTCGCATTTTTCACACCTTTTCATGCTCCTGGTCTTTCTTTTTTTTTTTTTTTGCTCCTCGCATTTTTCACACCTTTTCATGCTCCTGGTCTTTCTTTTTTTTTTTTTGCTCCTCGCATTTTTCACACCTTTTCATGTTCCTGGTCTTTTTTTTTTTGCTCCTCAGATTTTTCACACCTTTTCATGCTAATGGTCTTTCTTTTTTTTTTTTTGCTCCTCGCATTTTTCACACCTTTTCATGCTCCTGGTCTTTTTTTTTTTTTTTTTTTTTTTCTCCTCGCATTTTTCACACATTTTCATGCTCCTGGTCTTTCTTTCTTTTTTTTTTTTTTTTGCTCCTCGCATTTTTCACACCTTTTCATGTTCCTGGTCTTTTTTTTTTTTTTTTTTCTCCTCGCATTTTTCACACCTTTCATGCTCCTGGCCTTTTTTTTTTTTTTGCTCCTCAAATTTTTCACACCTTTTCATGCTCCTCGCATTTTTCACACCTCTTCATGCTCCTCGCATTTTTCACACCTTTTCATGCTCCTCGCATTTTTCACACCTCTTCATGCTCCTCGCATTTTTCACAACTTTTCATGCTCGTCGCATTTTTCACACCTTTTCATGCTCCTCGTCTTTTACTTTTTTTTTTTTTTGCTCCTCACATTTTTCACACCTTTTCATGCTCCTCATATTGTTCACACCTTTTCCTGTTCCTCGTATTTTTCACACATTTTCATGCTCCTCGCATTTTTCACACCTTTTCATGCTCCACATCTTTTTCTTTTCTTTTTTTTTGCTCCTCGCATTTTTCACACGTTTTCATGCTCCTCGCATTTTTCACACCTTCATATGCTCCTCGTCTTATTTTTTTTCTTCCTCCTCGCATTTTTCACACCTTCTCATGGTCCTCGTCTTTGTTTTTTTTTTTTGCTCCTTGCATTTTTCACACCTTTTCATGCTCCTTGCATTTTTCACACCTTTTCATGCTCCTCGTCTTTTTCTTTTTTTTTTTTTCTCGCATTTTTCACACCTTTTCATGCTCCTTTCATTTTACACACCTTTTCATGCTCCTCGCATTTTTCAAACTTTTTCATGCTCCTCACATTTTTCACACCTTTTCATGCTCCTCGCATTTTTCACACCTTTTCATGCTCCTCGCATTTTTCACACCTTTTCATGCTCCTCGTATTTTTGACAACTTTTCATGCTCCTCGAAATTTTCACACATTTTCATGCTCTTCATATTTTTCACACCTTTTCCTGATCCTTGCATTTTTCACACGTTTTCATGCTCCTCGCAATTTTCACACCTTTTCATGCTCTTCGTATTTTTCACACCTTTTCATGCACCTCGCATTTTTCACACCTTTTCATGCTCCTCGCATTTTTCACACCTTTTCATGCTCCTCGCATTTTTCACACCTTTTCATGCTCCTCGTCTTTTTCTTTCTTTTTTTTTCTCCTCGCATTTTTCACACATTTTCATGCTCCTTGCATTTTACACACCTTTTCATGCTCCTCGACTTTTTTTTTTTGCTCCTCGCATTTTTCACACCTTTTCATGCACCTCGCATTTTTCACACCTTTTCATACTCCTTGCATTTTTCACACCTTTTCATGCTCCTCGCACTTTTCAAACTTTTTCATGCTCCTCGTATTTTTCACACCTTTTCATGCACCTCGCATTTTTCACACCTTTTCATGCTCCTCGCATTTTTCACACCTTTTCATGCACCTCGCATTTTTCACACCTTTTCATGCTCCTCGCATTTTTCAGACCTTTTCATGCACCACGCATTTTTACACCTTTTCATGCTCCTTGTATTTTTTTTTTTTGCTGCTCGCATTTTTCACACATTTTCATGCTCCTTGCATTTTTCAAACCTTTTCATGCTCCTCGCATTTTTCACACATTTTCATGCTCCTTGCATTTTTCAAATCTTTTCATGCTCCTCGCATTTTTCACTCCTTTTCATGCTCCTGATTTTTTTTTTTTTTTTGCTCCTCGCATTTTTCACACCTTTTCATGCTCCTGGTCTTTTTTTTTTTTTTTTGCTCCTCGCATTTTTCACACCTTTTCATGCTCCTGGTCTTTTTTTTTTTTTTGCTCCTCGCATTTTTCACACCTTTTCATGCTCCTGGTCTCTTTTTTTTTTTTTTTTTTTTTTGCTCCTCGCATTTTTCACACCTCTTCATGCTCCTCGCATTTTTCACACCTTTTCATGCTCCTGGTCTTTCTTTTTTTTTTTTTTCCCTCGCATTTTTCACACCTTTTCATGCTCCTGGTCTTTTTTTTTTTTTTTTGCTCCTCGAATTTTTCACACCTTTTCATGCTCCTCGCATTTTTCACACCTCTTCATGCTCCTCGCATTTTTCATAACTTTTCATGCTCGTCGCATTTTTCACACCTTTTCATGCTCCTGGTCTTTCTTTTTTTTTTTTTGCTCCTCGCATTTTTCACACCTTTTCATGTTCCTGGTCTTTTTTTTTTTTTTTTTTTTTGCTCCTCGCATTTTTCACACCTTTTCATGCTAATGGTCTTTCTTTTTTTTTTTTTGCTCCTCGCATTTTTCACACCTTTTCATGCTCCTGGTCTTTCTTTTTTTTTTTTTTTTTTTCTCCTCGCATTTTTCACACATTTTCATGCTCCTGGTCTTTCTTTCTTTTTTTTTTTTTTCTTTGCTCCTCGCATTTTTCACACCTTTTCATGTTCCTGGTCTTTTTTTTTTTTTTTTTTCTCCTCGCATTTTTCACACCTTTCATGCTCCTGGTCTTTTTTTTTTTTTTTTTGCTCCTCGAATTTTTCACACCTTTTCATGCTCCTCGCATTTTTCACACCTCTTCATGCTCCTCGCATTTTTCACACATTTTCATGCTCCTCGCATTTTTCACACCTCTTCATGCTCCTCGCATTTTTCACAACTTTTCATGCTCGTCGCATTTTTCACACCTTTTCATTATCCTGGTCTTTCTTTTTTTTTTTTTTGCTCCCCGCATTTTTCACAATTTTTCATGCTCCTGGTCTTTCTTTTTTTTTTTTTTTTTTTTTTGCTCCTCGCATTTTTCACACCTTTTCATGCTCCTGGTCTTTTTTTTTTTTTTTGCTCCCCGCATTTTTCACACCTTTTCATGCTCCTGGTGTTTCTTTTTTTTTTTTTTGCTCCCCGCATTTTTCACACCTTTTCATGCTCCTGGTCTTTTTTTTTTTTTTGCTCCTCGCATTTTTCACACCTTTTCATGCTCCTGGTCTTTTTTTTTTTTTTTTTTTGCTCCTCGAATTTTTCACACCTCTTCATGCTCCTCGCATTTTTCACAACTTTTCATGCTCGTCGCATTTTTCACACCTTTTCATGCTCCTGGTCTTTCTTTTTTTTTTTTTGCTCCTCGCGTTTTTCACACCTTTTCATGCTCCTGGTCTTTCTTTTTTTTTTTTTTTTTTTGCTCCTCGCATTTTTCACACCTTTTCATGCTCCTGGTCTTTCTTTTTTTTTTTTTTGCTCCCCGCATTTTTCACACCTTTTCATGCTCCTGGTCTTTCTTTTTTTTTTCTTTTTTTTGCTCCTCGAATTTTTCACATCTTTTCATGCTCCTCGCATTTTTCACACCTCTTCATGCTCCTCGCATTTTTCACAACTTTTCATGCTCCTCGCATTTTTCACACCTTTTCATGCTCCTGGTCTTTCTTTTTTTTTTTTTTGCTCCTCGTGTTTTTCACACCTTTTCATGCTCCTGGTCTTTTTTTTTTCTTTTGCTCCTCGCATTTTTCACACCTTTTCATGCTCCTGGTCTTTCTTTTTTTTTTTTTTTGCTCCTCGCATTTTTCACAACTTTTCATGCTCCTGGTCTTTCTTTCTTTCTTTTTTTTTTTTTTCTCTTCGCATTTTTCACACCTTTTCATGCTCCTTGCATTTTTCACAACTTTTCATGCTCCTCGCATTTTTCACACCTTTTCATGCTCCTGGTCTTTTTTTTTTTTTTTTTTTTTGCTCCTCGCATTTTTCACACCTTTTCATGCTCCTGGTCTTTCTTTTTTTTTTTTTTGCTCCTCGCGTTTTTCACACCTTTTCATGCTCCTGGTGTTTCTTTTTTTTTTTTTTGCTCCCCGCATTTTTCACACCTTTTCATGCTCCTGGTCTTTTTTTTTTTTTTGCTCCTCGCATTTTTCACACCTTTTCATGCTCCTGGTGTTTCTTTTTTTTTTTTTTTGCTCCCCGCATTTTTCACACCTTTTCATGCTCCTGGTCTTTTTTTTTTTTTTGCTCCTCGCATTTTTCACACCTTTTCATGCTCCTGGTCTTTTTTTTTTTTTTTTTTTGCTCCTCAAATTTTTCACACCTCTTCATGCTCCTCGCATTTTTCACAACTTTTCATGCTCGTCGCATTTTTCACACCTTTTCATGCTCCTGGTCTTTCTTTTTTTTTTTTGCTCCTCGCGTTTTTCACACCTTTTCATGCTCCTGGTCTTTCTTTTTTTTTTTTTTTTTTTGCTCCTCGCATTTTTCACACCTTTTCATGCTCCTGGTCTTTCTTTTTTTTTTTTTTGCTCCCCGCATTTTTCACACCTTTTCATGCTCCTGGTCTTTCTTTTTTTTTTCTTTTTTTTGCTCCTCGAATTTTTCACATCTTTTCATGCTCCTCGCATTTTTCACACCTCTTCATGCTCCTCGCATTTTTCACAACTTTTCATGCTCCTCGCATTTTTCACACCTTTTCATGCTCCTGGTCTTTCTTTTTTTTTTTTTTGCTCCTCGTGTTTTTCACACCTTTTCATGCTCCTGGTCTTTTTTTTTTCTTTTGCTCCTCGCATTTTTCACACCTTTTCATGCTCCTGGTCTTTCTTTTTTTTTTTTTTTGCTCCTCGCATTTTTAACAACTTTTCATGCTCCTGGTCTTTCTTTCTTTCTTTTTTTTTTTTTTCTCTTCGCATTTTTCACACCTTTTCATGCTCCTCGCATTTTTCACAACTTTTCATGCTCCTCGCATTTTTCACACCTTTTCATTCTCCTGGTCTTTTTTTTTTTTTTTTTTTTTTTGCTCCCCGCCTTTTTCACACCTTTTCTTGCTCCTGGTCTTTCTTTTTTTTTTTTTGCTCCTCGCGTTTTTCACCCCTTTTCATGCTCCTGGTCTTTTTTTTTTTTTTTTTTTTGCTCCTCACATTTTTCACACCTTTTCATGCTCCTGGTCTTTCTTTTTTTTTTTTTTGCTCCCCGCATTTTTCACACTTTTTCATGCTCCTGGTCTTTCTTTTTTTTTTCTTTTTTTTGCTCCTCGAATTTTTCACATCTTTTCATGCTCCTCGCATTTTTCACACCTCTTCATGCTCCTCTCTTTTTTCACAACTTTTCATGCTCGTCGCATTTTTCACACCTTTTCATGCTCCTGGTCTTTCTTTTTTTTTTTTTTGCTCCTCGCGTTTTTCACACCTTTTCATGCTCCTGGTCTTTTTTTTTTTTGCTCCTCGCATTTTTCACACCTTTTCATGATCCTGGTCTTTCTTTCTTTCTTTTTTTTTTTTTTTTGCTCCCCACATTTTTCACACCTTTTCATGCTCCTGGTCTTTCTTTTTTTTTTTTTTTTTTTGCTCCTCGCATTTTTCACACCTTTTCATGTTCCTGGTCTTTTTTTTTTTTTTTTGCTCCTCGCATTTTTCACACCTTTTCATGCTCCTGGTTTTTTTTTTTTTTTTTGCTCCTCGAATTTTTCACACCTTTTCATGCTCCTCGCATTTTTCACACCTCTTCATGCTCCTCGCATTTTTCACACCTCTTCATGCTCCTCGCATTTTTCACACATTTTCATGCTCCTCGCATTTTTCACACCTCTTCATGCTCCTCGCATTTTTCACAACTTTTCTTGCTCGTCGCATTTTTCACACCTTTTCATGCTCCTCGTCTTTTACTTTTTTTTTTTTTTTGCTCCTCACATTTTTCACACCTTTTCATGCTCCTCATATTGTTCACACCTTTTCCTGTTCCTCGTATTTTTCACACATTTTCATGCTCCTCGCATATTTCACACCTTTTCATGCTCCACATCTTTTTCTTTTCTTTTTTTTTGCTCCTCGCATTTTTCACACGTTTTCATGCTCCTCGCATTTTTCACACCTTCATATGCTCCTCGTCTTATTTTTTTTTTTTTCCTCCTCGCATTTTTCACACCTTCTCATGGTCCTCGTCTTTGTTTTTTTTTTTTTGCTCCTTGCATTTTTCACACCTTTTCATGCTCCTTGCATTTTTCACACCTTTTCATGCTCCTCGTCTTTTTCTTTTTTTTTTTCTTCTCGCATTTTTCACACCTTTTCATGCTCCTTTCATTTTACACACCTTTTCATGCTCCTCGCATTTTTCAAACCTTTTCATGCTCCTCACATTTTTCACAGCTTTTCATTCTCCTCGCATTTTTCACACCTTTTCATGCTCCTCGCATTTTTCACACCTTTTCATGCTCCTCGTATTTTTGACAACTTTTCATGCTCCTCGAAATTTTCACACATTTTCATGCTCTTCATATTTTTCACACCTTTTCCTGATCCTTGCATTTTTCACACGTTTTCATGCTCCTCGCAATTTTCACACCTTTTCATGCTCTTCGTATTTTTCACACCTGTTCATGCACCTCGCATTTTTCACACCTTTTCATGCTCCTCGCATTTTTCACACCTTTTCATGCTCCTCGCATTTTTCACACCTTTTCATGCTCCTCGTCTTTTTCTTTCTTTTTTTTTCTCCTCGCATTTTTCACACATTTTCATGCTCCTTGCATTTTACACACCTTTTCATGCTCCTCGACTTTTTTTTTTTGCTCCTCGCATTTTTCACACCTTTTCATGCACCTCGCATTTTTCACACCTTTTCATACTCCTTGCATTTTTCACACCTTTTCATGCTCCTCGCACTTTTCAAACTTTTTCATGCTCCTCGTATTTTTCACACCTTTTCATGCACCTCGCATTTTTCACACCTTTTCATGCTCCTCGCATTTTTCACACCTTTTCATGCACCTCGCATTTTTCACACCTTTTCATGCTCCTCGCATTTTTCAGACATTTTCATGCACCACGCATTTTTACACCTTTTCATGCTGCTTGTATTTTTTTTTTTTGCTCCTCGCATTTTTCACACATTTTCATGCTCCTTGCATTTTTCACACCTTTTCATGCTCCTCGCATTTTCACTCCTTTTCATGCTCCTGATTTTTTTTTTTTTTTTGCTCCTCGCATTTTTCACACCTTTTCATGCTCCTGGTCTTTTTTTTTTTTTTTGCTCCTCGCATTTTTCACACCTTTTCATGCTCCTGGTCTTTTTTTTTTTTTTGCTCCTCGCATTTTTCACACCTTTTCATGCTCCTGGTCTCTTTTTTTTTTTTTTTTTTTTTTGCTCCTCTAATTTTTCACACCTCTTCATGCTCCTCGCATTTTTCACACCTTTTCATGCTCCTGGTCTTTCTTTTTTTTTTTTTTTTTTTTGCTCCTCGCATTTTTCACACCTTTTCATGCTCCTGGTCTTTCTTTTTTTTTTTTTTCCCTCGCATTTTTCACACCTTTTCATGCTCCTGGTCTTTTTTTTTTTTTTTTGCTCCTCGAATTTTTCACACCTTTTCATGCTCCTCGCATTTTTCACACCTCTTCATGCTCCTCGCATTTTTCATAACTTTTCATGCTCGTCGCATTTTTCACACCTTTTCATGCTCCTGGTCTTTCTTTTTTTTTTTTTGCTCCTCGCATTTTTCACACCTTTTCATGTTCCTGGTCTTTTTTTTTTTTTTTTTTTTTTGCTCCTCGCATTTTTCACACCTTTTCATGCTAATGGTCTTTCTTTTTTTTTTTTTGCTCCTCGCATTTTTCACACCTTTTCATGCTCCTGGTCTTTCTTTTTTTTTTTTTTTTTTTCTCCTCGCATTTTTCACACATTTTCATGCTCCTGGTCTTTCTTTCTTTTTTTTTTTTTTCTTTGCTCCTCGCATTTTTCACACCTTTTCATGTTCCTGGTCTTTTTTTTTTTTTTTTTTCTCCTCGCATTTTTCACACCTTTCATGCTCCTGGTCTTTTTTTTTTTTTTTTTGCTCCTCGAATTTTTCACACCTTTTCATGCTCCTCGCATTTTTCACACCTCTTCATGCTCCTCGCATTTTTCACACATTTTCATGCTCCTCGCATTTTTCACACCTCTTCATGCTCCTCGCATTTTTCACAACTTTTCATGCTCGTCGCATTTTTCACACCTTTTCATTATCCTGGTCTTTCTTTTTTTTTTTTTTGCTCCCCGCATTTTTCACAATTTTTCATGCTCCTGGTCTTTCTTTTTTTTTTTTTTTTTTTTTTGCTCCTCGCATTTTTCACACCTTTTCATGCTCCTGGTCTTTTTTTTTTTTTTTGCTCCCCGCATTTTTCACACCTTTTCATGCTCCTGGTGTTTCTTTTTTTTTTTTTGCTCCCCGCATTTTTCACACCTTTTCATGCTCCTGGTCTTTTTTTTTTTTTTGCTCCTCGCATTTTTCACACCTTTTCATGCTCCTGGTCTTTTTTTTTTTTTTTTTGCTCCTCGAATTTTTCACACCTCTTCATGCTCCTCGCATTTTTCACAACTTTTCATGCTCGTCGCATTTTTCACACCTTTTCATGCTCCTGGTCTTTCTTTTTTTTTTTTTGCTCCTCGCGTTTTTCACACCTTTTCATGCTCCTGGTCTTTCTTTTTTTTTTTTTTTTTTTGCTCCTCGCATTTTTCACACCTTTTCATGCTCCTGGTCTTTCTTTTTTTTTTTTTTGCTCCCCGCATTTTTCACACCTTTTCATGCTCCTGGTCTTTCTTTTTTTTTTCTTTTTTTTGCTCCTCGAATTTTTCACATCTTTTCATGCTCCTCGCATTTTTCACACCTCTTCATGCTCCTCGCATTTTTCACAACTTTTCATGCTCCTCGCATTTTTCACACCTTTTCATGCTCCTGGTCTTTCTTTTTTTTTTTTTTGCTCCTCGTGTTTTTCACACCTTTTCATGCTCCTGGTCTTTTTTTTTTCTTTTGCTCCTCGCATTTTTCACACCTTTTCATGCTCCTGGTCTTTCTTTTTTTTTTTTTTTGCTCCTCGCATTTTTCACAACTTTTCATGCTCCTGGTCTTTCTTTCTTTCTTTTTTTTTTTTTTCTCTTCGCATTTTTCACACCTTTTCATGCTCCTTGCATTTTTCACAACTTTTCATGCTCCTCGCATTTTTCACACCTTTTCATGCTCCTGGTCTTTTTTTTTTTTTTTTTTTTTGCTCCTCGCATTTTTCACACCTTTTCATGCTCCTGGTCTTTCTTTTTTTTTTTTTGCTCCTCGCGTTTTTCACACCTTTTCATGCTCCTGGTGTTTCTTTTTTTTTTTTTTTCTCCCCGCATTTTTCACACCTTTTCATGCTCCTGGTCTTTTTTTTTTTTTTTGCTCCTCGCATTTTTCACACCTTTTCATGCTCCTGGTGTTTCTTTTTTTTTTTTTTTGCTCCCCGCATTTTTCACACCTTTTCATGTTCCTGGTCTTTTTTTTTTTTTTGCTCCTCGCTTTTTTCACACCTTTTCATGCTCCTGGTCTTTTTTTTTTTTTTTTTTGCTCCTCAAATTTTTCACACCTCTTCATGCTCCTCGCATTTTTCACAACTTTTCATGCTCGTCGCATTTTTCACACCTTTTCATGCTCCTGGTCTTTCTTTTTTTTTTTTTGCTCCTCGCGTTTTTCACACCTTTTCATGCTCCTGGTCTTTCTTTTTTTTTTTTTTTTTTTTGCTCCTCGCATTTTTCACACCTTTTCATGCTCCTGGTCTTTCTTTTTTTTTTTTTTGCTCCCCGCATTTTTCACACCTTTTCATGCTCCTGGTCTTTCTTTTTTTTTTCTTTTTTTTGCTCCTCGAATTTTTCACATCTTTTCATGCTCCTCGCATTTTTCACACCTCTTCATGCTCCTCGCATTTTTCACAACTTTTCATGCTCCTCGCATTTTTCACACCTTTTCATGCTCCTGGTCTTTCTTTTTTTTTTTTTTGCTCCTCGTGTTTTTCACACCTTTTCATGCTCCTGGTCTTTTTTTTTTCTTTTGCTCCTCGCATTTTTCACACCTTTTCATGCTCCTGGTCTTTCTTTTTTTTTTTTTTTGCTCCTCGCATTTTTCACAACTTTTCATGCTCCTGGTCTTTCTTTCTTTCTTTTTTTTTTTTTTCTTTTCGCATTTTTCACACCTTTTCATGCTCCTCGCATTTTTCACAACTTTTCATGCTCCTCGCATTTTTCACACCTTTTCATGCTCCTGGTCTTTTTTTTTTTTTTTTTTTTTTTTGCTCCTCGCATTTTTCACACCTTTTCATGCTCCTGGTCTTTCTTTTTTTTTTTTTTTTTGCTCCTCGCATTTTTCACACCTTTTCATGCTCCTGGTCTTTCTTTTTTTTTTTTTTGCTCCCCGCTTTTTTCACACTTTTTCTTGCTCCTGGTCTTTCTTTTTTTTTTCTTTTTTTTGCTCCTCGAATTTTTCACATCTTTTCATGCTCCTCGCATTTTTCACACCTCTTCATGCTCCTCGCATTTTTCACAACTTTTCATGCTCGTCGCATTTTTCACACCTTTTCATGCTCCTGGTCTTTCTTTTTTTTTTTTTTGCTCCTCGCGTTTTTCACACCTTTTCATGCTCCTGGTCTTTTTTTTTTTTTGCTCCTCGCATTTTTCACACCTTTTCATGATCCTGGTCTTTCTTTCTTTCTTTTTTTTTTTTTTTTGCTCCCCACATTTTTCACACCTTTTCATGCTCCTGGTCTTTCTTTTTTTTTTTTTTTTTTGCTCCTCGCATTTTTCACACCTTTTCATGTTCCTGGTCTTTTTTTTTTTTTTTTTGCTCCTCGCATTTTTCACACCTTTTCATGCTCCTGGTTTTTTTTTTTTTTTTTTGCTCCTCGAATTTTTCACACCTTTTCATGCTCCTCGCATTTTTCACACCTCTTCATGCTCCTCGCATTTTTCACACCTCTTCATGCTCCTCGCATTTTTCACACATTTTCATGCTCCTCGCATTTTTCACACCTCTTCATGCTCCTCGCATTTTTCACAACTTTTCATGCTCGTCGCATTTTTCACACCTTTTCATGCTCCTCGTCTTTTACTTTTTTTTTTTTTTTGCTCCTCACATTTTTCACACCTTTTCATGCTCCTCATATTGTTCACACCTTTTCCTGTTCCTCGTATTTTTCACACATTTTCATGCTCCTCGCATATTTCACACCTTTTCATGCTCCACATCTTTTTCTTTTCTTTTTTTTTGCTCCTCGCATTTTTCACACGTTTTCATGCTCCTCGCATTTTTCACACCTTCATATGCTCCTCGTCTTATTTTTTTTTTTTTCCTCCTCGCATTTTTCACACCTTCTCATGGTCCTCGTCTTTGTTTTTTTTTTTTTGCTCCTTGCATTTTTCACACCTTTTCATGCTCCTTGCATTTTTCACACCTTTTCATGCTCCTCCTCTTTTTCTTTTTTTTTTTCTTCTCGCATTTTTCACACCTTTTCATGCTCCTTTCATTTTACACACCTTTTCATGCTCCTCGCATTTTTCAAACCTTTTCATGCTCCTCACATTTTTCACAGCTTTTCATTCTCCTCGCATTTTTCACACCTTTTCATGCTCCTCGCATTTTTCACACCTTTTCATGCTCCTCGTATTTTTGACAACTTTTCATGCTCCTCGAAATTTTCACACATTTTCATGCTCTTCATATTTTTCACACCTTTTCCTGATCCTTGCATTTTTCACACGTTTTCATGCTCCTCGCAATTTTCACACCTTTTCATGCTCTTCGTATTTTTCACACCTGTTCATGCACCTCGCATTTTTCACACCTTTTCATGCTCCTCGCATTTTTCACACCTTTTCATGCTCCTCGCATTTTTCACACCTTTTCATGCTCCTCGTCTTTTTCTTTCTTTTTTTTTCTCCTCGCATTTTTCACACATTTTCATGCTCCTTGCATTTTACACACCTTTTCATGCTCCTCGACTTTTTTTTTTTGCTCCTCGCATTTTTCACACCTTTTCATGCACCTCGCATTTTTCACACCTTTTCATACTCCTTGCATTTTTCACACCTTTTCATGCTCCTCGCACTTTTCAAACTTTTTCATGCTCCTCGTATTTTTCACACCTTTTCATGCACCTCGCATTTTTCACACCTTTTCATGCTCCTCGCATTTTTCACACCTTTTCATGCACCTCGCATTTTTCACACCTTTTCATGCTCCTCGCATTTTTCAGACATTTTCATGCACCACGCATTTTTACACCTTTTCATGCTGCTTGTATTTTTTTTTTTTGCTCCTCGCATTTTTCACACATTTTCATGCTCCTTGCATTTTTCACACCTTTTCATGCTCCTCGCATTTTCACTCCTTTTCATGCTCCTGATTTTTTTTTTTTTTTTGCTCCTCGCATTTTTCACACCTTTTCATGCTCCTGGTCTTTTTTTTTTTTTTTTGCTCCTCGCATTTTTCACACCTTTTCATGCTCCTGGTCTTTTTTTTTTTTTTGCTCCTCGCATTTTTCACACCTTTTCATGCTCCTGGTCTCTTTTTTTTTTTTTTTTTTTTTTGCTCCTCGAATTTTTCACACCTCTTCATGCTCCTCGCATTTTTCACACCTTTTCATGCTCCTGGTCTTTTTTTTTTTTTTTTTTTTTTTGCTCCTCGCATTTATCACACCTTTTCATGCTCCTGGTCTTTCTTTTTTTTTTTTTTTGCTCCTCGCATTTTTCACACCGTTTCATGCTCCTCGCATTTTTCACAACTTTTCATGCTCGTCGCATTTTTCACACCTTTTCATGCTCCTGGTGTTTCTTTTTTTTTTTTTGCTCCTCGCATTTTTCACACCTTTTCATGTTCCTGGTCTTTTTTTTTTTTTTTTTTTTTGCTCCGCGCATTTTTCACACCTTTTCATGCTAATGGTCTTTCTTTTTTTTTTTTTGCTCCTCGCATTTTTCACACCTTTTCAACTCCTCGTCTTTCTTTCTTTTTTTTTTTTTTCTCCTCGCATTTTTCACACCTTTTCATGCTCCTGGTCTTTCTTTCTTTCTTTTTTTTTTTTTTTTTGCTCCTCGCATTTTTCACACCTTTTCTTGCTCCTGGTCTTGTTTTTTTTTTTTTTTTCTCCTCGCATTTTTCACACCTTTCATGCTCCTGGCCTTTTTTTTTTTTTTTGCTCCTCAAATTTTTCACACCTTTTCATGCTCCTCGCATTTTTCACACCTCTTCATGCTCCTCGCATTTTTCACACATTTTCATGCTCCTCGCATTTTTCACACCTCTTCATGCTCCTCGCATTTTTCACAACTTTTCGTGCTCGTCGCATTTTTCACACCTTTTCATGCTCCTCGTCTTTTACTTTTTTTTTTTTTTGCTCCTCACATTTTTCACACCTTTTCATGCTCCTCATATTGTTCACACCTTTTCCTGTTCCTCGTATTTTTCACACATTTTCATGCTCCTCGCATTTTTCACACCTTTTCATGCTCCACATCTTTTTCTTTTCTTTTTTTTTGCTCCTCGCATTTTTCACACGTTTTCATGCTCCTCGCATTTTTCACACCTTCATATGCTCCTCGTCTTATTTTTTTTCTTCCTCCTCGCATTTTTCACACCTTCTCATGGTCCTCGTCTTTGTTTTTTTTTTTTGCTCCTTGCATTTTTCACACCTTTTCATGCTCCTTGCATTTTTCACACCTTTTCATGCTCCTCGTCTTTTTCTTTTTTTTTTCTTCTCGCATTTTTCACACCTTTTCATGCTCCTTTCATTTTACACACCTTTTCATGCTCCTCGCATTTTTCAAACTTTTTCATGCTCCTCACATTTTTCACAGCTTTTCATTCTCCTCGCATTTTTCACACCTTTTCATGCTCCTCGCATTTTTCACACCTTTTCATGCTCCTCGTATTTTTGACAACTTTTCATGCTCCTCGAAATTTTCACACATTTTCATGCTCTTCATATTTTTCACACCTTTTCCTGATCCTTGCATTTTTCACACGTTTTCATGCTCCTCGCAATTTTCACACCTTTTCATGCTCTTCGTATTTTTCACACCTTTTCATGCACCTCGCATTTTTCACACCTTTTCATGCTCCTCGCATTTTTCACACCTTTTCATGCTCCTCGCATTTTTCACACCTTTTCATGCTCCTCGTCTTTTTCTTTCTTTTTTTTTCTCCTCGCATTTTTCACACATTTTCATGCTCCTTGCATTTTACACACCTTTTCATGCTCCTCGACTTTTTTTTTTTGCTCCTCGCATTTTTCACACCTTTTCATGCACCTCGCATTTTTCACACCTTTTCATACTCCTTGCATTTTTCACACCTTTTCATGCTCCTCGCACTTTTCAAACTTTTTCATGCTCCTCGTATTTTTCACACCTTTTCATGCACCTCGCATTTTTCACACCTTTTCATGCTCCTCGCATTTTTCACACCTTTTCATGCACCTCGCATTTTTCACACCTTTTCATGCTCCTCGCATTTTTCAGACCTTTTCATGCACCACGCATTTTTACACCTTTTCATGCTCCTTGTATTTTTTTTTTTTGCTGCTCGCATTTTTCACACATTTTCATGCTCCTTGCATTTTTCAAACCTTTTCATGCTCCTCGCATTTTTCACACATTTTCATGCTCCTTGCATTTTTCAAACCTTTTCATGCTCCTCGCATTTTTCACTCCTTTTCATGCCCCTGATTTTTTTTTTTTTTTTTGCTCCTCGCATTTTTCACACCTTTTCATGCTCCTGGTCTTTTTTTTTTTTTTTTTGCTCCTCGCATTTTTCACACCTTTTCATGCTCCTGGTCTTTTTTTTTTTTTTGCTCCTCGCATTTTTCACACCTTTTCATGCTCCTGGTCTCTTTTTTTTTTTTTTTTTTTTTGCTCCTCGCATTTTTCACACCTCTTCATGCTCCTCGCATTTTTCACACCTTTTCATGCTCCTGGTCTTTCTTTTTTTTTTTTTTTTTTTTGCTCCTCGCATTTATCACACCTTTTCATGCTCCTGGTCTTTCTTTTTTTTTTTTTTTGCTCCTCGCATTTTTCACACCGTTTCATGCTCCTCGCATTTTTCACAACTTTTCATGCTCGTCGCATTTTTCACACCTTTTCATGCTCCTGGTGTTTCTTTTTTTTTTTTTGCTCCTCGCATTTTTCACACCTTTTCATGTTCCTGGTCTTTTTTTTTTTTTTTTTTTTTTGCTCCTCGCATTTTTCACACCTTTTCATGCTAATGGTCTTTCTTTTTTTTTTTGCTCCTCGCATTTTTCACACCTTTTCAACTCCTCGTCTTTCTTTCTTTTTTTTTTTTTCTCCTCGCATTTTTCACACCTTTTCATGCTCCTGGTCTTTCTTTCTTTCTTTTTTTTTTTTTTTTTTGCTCCTCGCATTTTTCACACCTTTTCATGCTCCTGGTCTTTCTTTTTTTTTTTTTTCCCTCGCATTTTTCACACCTTTTCATGCTCCTGGTCTTTTTTTTTTTTTTTTGCTCCTCGAATTTTTCACACCTTTTCATGCTCCTCACATTTTTCACACCTCTTCATGCTCCTCGCATTTTTCACAACTTTTCATGCTCGTCGCATTTTTCACACCTTTTCATGCTCCTGGTCTTTCTTTTTTTTTTTTTGCTCCTCGCATTTTTCACACATTTTCATGCTCCTGGTCTTTCTTTCTTTTTTTTTTTTTTTTGCTCCTCGCATTTTTCACACCTTTTCATGTTCCTGGTCTTTTTTTTTTTTTTTTTTCTCCTCGCATTTTTCACACCTTTCATGCTCCTGGCCTTTTTTTTTTTTTTGCCCCTCAAATTTTTCACACCTTTTCATGCTCCTCGCATTTTTCACACCTCTTCATGCTCCTCGCATTTTTCACACATTTTCATGCTCCTCGCATTTTTCACACCTCTTCATGCTCCTCGCATTTTTCACAACTTTTCATGCTCGTCGCATTTTTCACACCTTTTCATGCTCCTCGTCTTTTACTTTTTTTTTTTTTTGCTCCTCACATTTTTCACACCTTTTCATGCTCCTCATATTGTTCACACCTTTTCCTGTTCCTCGTATTTTTCACACATTTTCATGCTCCTCGCATTTTTCACACCTTTTCATGCTCCACATCTTTTTCTTTTCTTTTTTTTTGCTCCTCGCATTTTTCACACGTTTTCATGCTCCTCGCATTTTTCACACCTTCATATGCTCCTCGTCTTATTTTTTTTCTTCCTCCTCGCATTTTTCACACCTTCTCATGGTCCTCGTCTTTGTTTTTTTTTTTTGCTCCTTGCATTTTTCACACCTTTTCATGCTCCTTGCATTTTTCACACCTTTTCATGCTCCTCGTCTTTTTCTTTTTTTTTTTCTTCTCGCATTTTTCACACCTTTTCATGCTCCTTTCATTTTACACACCTTTTCATGCTCCTCGCATTTTTCAAACTTTTTCATGCTCCTCACATTTTTCACACCTTTTCATGCTCCTCGCATTTTTCACACCTTTTCATGCTCCTCGCATTTTTCACACCTTTTCATGCTCCTCGTATTTTTGACAACTTTTCATGCTCCTCGAAATTTTCACACATTTTCATGCTCTTCATATTTTTCACACCTTTTCCTGATCCTTGCATTTTTCACACGTTTTCATGCTCCTCGCAATTTTCACACCTTTTCATGCTCTTCGTATTTTTCACACCTTTTCATGCACCTCGCATTTTTCACACCTTTTCATGCTCCTCGCATTTTTCACACCTTTTCATGCTCCTCGCATTTTTCACACCTTTTCATGCTCCTCGTCTTTTTCTTTCTTTTTTTTTCTCCTCGCATTTTTCACACATTTTCATGCTCCTTGCATTTTACACACCTTTTCATGCTCCTCGACTTTTTTTTTTTGCTCCTCGCATTTTTCACACCTTTTCATGCACCTCGCATTTTTCACACCTTTTCATACTCCTTGCATTTTTCACACCTTTTCATGCTCCTCGCACTTTTCAAATTTTTTCATGCTCCTCGTATTTTTCACACCTTTTCATGCACCTCGCATTTTTCACACCTTTTCATGCTCATCGCATTTTTCACACCTTTTCATGCACCTCGCATTTTTCACACCTTTTCATGCTCCTCGCATTTTTCAGACCTTTTCATGCACCACGCATTTTTACACCTTTTCATGCTCCTTGTATTTTTTTTTTTTGCTGCTCGCATTTTTCACACATTTTCATGCTCCTTGCATTTTTCAAACCTTTTCATGCTCCTCGCATTTTTCACACATTTTCATGCTCCTTGCATTTTTCAAACCTTTTCATGCTCCTCGCATTTTTCACTCCTTTTCATGCTCCTGATTTTTTTTTTTTTTTTGCTCCTCGCATTTTTCACACCTTTTCATGCTCCTGGTCTTTTTTTTTTTTTTTTTGCTCCTCGCATTTTTCACACCTTCGCATGCTCCTGGTCTTTTTTTTTTTTTTGCTCCTCGCATTTTTCACACCTTTTCATGCTCCTGGTCTCTTTTTTTTTTTTTTTTTTTTTGCTCCTCGCATTTTTCACACCTCTTCATGCTCCTCGCATTTTTCACACCTTTTCATGCTCCTGGTCTTTCTTTTTTTTTTTTTTTTTTTTGCTCCTCGCATTTATCACACCTTTTCATGCTCCTGGTCTTTCTTTTTTTTTTTTTTTTGCTCCTCGCATTTTTCACACCGTTTCATGCTCCTCGCATTTTTCACAACTTTTCATGCTCGTCGCATTTTTCACACCTTTTCATGCTCCTGGTGTTTCTTTTTTTTTTTTTGCTCCTCGCATTTTTCACACCTTTTCATGTTCCTGGTCTTTTTTTTTTTTTTTTTTTTTTGCTCCTCGCATTTTTCACACCTTTTCATGCTAATGGTCTTTTTTTTTTTTTTTGCTCCTCGCATTTTTCACACCTTTTCAACTCCTCGTCTTTCTTTCTTTTTTTTTTTTTCTCCTCGCATTTTTCACACCTTTTCATGCTCCTGGTCTTTCTTTCTTTCTTTTTTTTTTTTTTTTTTGCTCCTCGCATTTTTCACACCTTTTCATGCTCCTGGTCTTTCTTTTTTTTTTTTTTCCCTCGCATTTTTCACACCTTTTCATGCTCCTGGTCTTTTTTTTTTTTTTTGCTCCTCGAATTTTTCACACCTTTTCATGCTCCTCGCATTTTTCACACCTCTTCATGCTCCTCGCATTTTTCATAACTTTTCATGCTCGTCGCATTTTTCACACCTTTTCATGCTCCTGGTCTTTCTTTTTTTTTTTTTGCTCCTCGCATTTTTCACACCTTTTCATGTTCCTGGTCTTTTTTTTTTTTTTTTTTTTTTGCTCCTCGCATTTTTCACACCTTTTCATGCTAATGGTCTTTCTTTTTTTTTTTTTGCTCCTCGCATTTTTCACACCTTTTCATGCTAATGGTCTTTCTTTTTTTTTTTTTGCTCCTCGCATTTTTCACACCTTTTCATGCTCCTGGTCTTTCTTTTTTTTTTTTTTTTTTTCTCCTCGCATTTTTAACACATTTTCATGCTCCTGGTCTTTCTTTCTTTTTTTTTTTTTTTTGCTCCTCGCATTTTTCACACCTTTTCATGTTCCTGGTCTTTTTTTTTTTTTTTTTCTCCTCGCATTTTTCACACCTTTCATGCTCCTGGCCTTTTTTTTTTTTTTTGCTCCTCAAATTTTTCACACCTTTTCATGCTCCTCGCATTTTTCACACCTCTTCATGCTCCTCGCATTTTTCACACATTTTCATGCTCCTCGCATTTTTCACACCTCTTCATGCTCCTCGCATTTTTCACAACTTTTCATGCTCGTCGCATTTTTCACACCTTTTCATGCTCCTCGTCTTTTACTTTTTTTTTTTTTTGCTCCTCACATTTTTCACACCTTTTCATGCTCCTCATATTGTTCACACCTTTTCCTGTTCCTCGTATTTTTCACACATTTTCATGCTCCTCGCATTTTTCACACCTTTTCATGCTCCACATCTTTTTCTTTTCTTTTTTTTTGCTCCTCGCATTTTTCACACGTTTTCATGCTCCTCGCATTTTTCACACCTTCATATGCTCCTCGTCTTATTTTTTTTCTTCCTCCTCGCATTTTTCACACCTTCTCATGGTCCTCGTCTTTGTTTTTTTTTTTTGCTCCTTGCATTTTTCACACCTTTTCATGCTCCTTGCATTTTTCACACCTTTTCATGCTCCTCGTCTTTTTCTTTTTTTTTTTCTTCTCGCATTTTTCACACCTTTTCATGCTCCTTTCATTTTACACACCTTTTCATGCTCCTCGCATTTTTCAAACTTTTTCATGCTCCTCACATTTTTCACACCTTTTCATGCTCCTCGCATTTTTCACACCTTTTCATGCTCCTCGCATTTTTCACACCTTTTCATGCTCCTCGTATTTTTGACAACTTTTCATGCTCCTCGAAATTTTCACACATTTTCATGCTCTTCATATTTTTCACACCTTTTCCTGATCCTTGCATTTTTCACACGTTTTCATGCTCCTCGCAATTTTCACACCTTTTCATGCTCTTCGTATTTTTCACACCTTTTCATGCACCTCGCATTTTTCACACCTTTTCATGCTCCTCGCATTTTTCACACCTTTTCATGCTCCTCGCATTTTTCACACCTTTTCATGCTCCTCGTCTTTTTCTTTCTTTTTTTTTCTCCTCGCATTTTTCACACATTTTCATGCTCCTTGCATTTTACACACCTTTTCATGCTCCTCGACTTTTTTTTTTTGCTCCTCGCATTTTTCACACCTTTTCATGCACCTCGCATTTTTCACACCTTTTCATACTCCTTGCATTTTTCACACCTTTTCATGCTCCTCGCACTTTTCAAACTTTTTCATGCTCCTCGTATTTTTCACACCTTTTCATGCACCTCGCATTTTTCACACCTTTTCATGCTCCTCGCATTTTTCACACCTTTTCATGCACCTCGCATTTTTCACACCTTTTCATGCTCCTCGCATTTTTCAGACCTTTTCATGCACCACGCATTTTTACACCTTTTCATGCTCCTTGTATTTTTTTTTTTTGCTGCTCGCATTTTTCACACATTTTCATGCTCCTTGCATTTTTCAAACCTTTTCATGCTCCTCGCATTTTTCACACATTTTCATGCTCCTTGCATTTTTCAAACCTTTTCATGCTCCTCGCATTTTTCACTCCTTTTCATGCTCCTGATTTTTTTTTTTTTTTTGCTCCTCGCATTTTTCACACCTTTTCATGCTCCTGGTCTTTTTTTTTTTTTTTTTTGCTCCTCGCATTTTTCACACCTTTTCATGCTCCTGGTCTTTTTTTTTTTTTTTGCTCCTCGCATTTTTCACACCTTTTCATGCTCCTGGTCTTTTTTTTTTTTTTTTTGCTCCTCGCATTTTTCACACCTCTTCATGCTCCTCGCATTTTTCACACCTTTTCATGCTCCTGGTCTTTCT
Organism: Cervus elaphus; assembly: GCF_910594005.1. Lineage (NCBI taxonomy): Eukaryota > Metazoa > Chordata > Mammalia > Artiodactyla > Cervidae > Cervus > Cervus elaphus. The sequence goes on from NC_057836.1 coordinate 85,601,336, forward strand.
TTTTTTTTTTTTTTTTTTTTTGCTCCTCGCATTTATCACACCTTTTCATGCTCCTGGTCTTTCTTTTTTTTTTTTTTTGCTCCTCGCATTTTTCACACCGTTTCATGCTCCTCGCATTTTTCACAACTTTTCATGCTCGTCGCATTTTTCACACCTTTTCATGCTCCTGGTGTTTCTTTTTTTTTTTTTGCTCCTCGCATTTTTCACACCTTTTCATGTTCCTGGTCTTTTTTTTTTTTTTTTTTTTTGCTCCTCGCATTTTTCACACCTTTTCATGCTAATGGTCTTTCTTTTTTTTTTTTGCTCCTCGCATTTTTCACACCTTTTCAACTCCTCGTCTTTCTTTCTTTTTTTGTTTTTTCTCCTCGCATTTTTCACACCTTTTCATGCTCCTGGTCTTTCTTTCTTTCTTTTTTTTTTTTTTTTTTGCTCCTCGCATTTTTCACACCTTTTCATGCTCCTGGTCTTTCTTTTTTTTTTTTTTCCCTCGCATTTTTCACACCTTTTCATGCTCCTGGTCTTTTTTTTTTTTTTTTGCTCCTCGAATTTTTCACACCTTTTCATGCTCCTCGCATTTTTCACACCTCTTCATGCTCCTCGCATTTTTCATAAATTTTCATGCTCGTCGCATTTTTCACACCTTTTCATGCTCCTGGTCTTTCTTTTTTTTTTTTTGCTCCTCGCATTTTTCACACCTTTTCATGTTCCTGGTCTTTTTTTTTTTTTTTTTTTTTTTGCTCCTCGCATTTTTCACACCTTTTCATGCTAATGGTCTTTCTTTTTTTTTTTTTGCTCCTCGCATTTTTCACACCTTTTCATGCTCCTGGTCTTTCTTTTTTTTTTTTTTTTTTTCTCCTCGCATTTTTCACACATTTTCATGCTCCTGGTCTTTCTTTCTTTTTTTTTTTTTTCTTTGCTCCTCGCATTTTTCACACCTTTTCATGTTCCTGGTCTTTTTTTTTTTTTTTTTTTCTCCTCGCATTTTTCACACCTTTCATGCTCCTGGTCTTTTTTTTTTTTTTTTTGCTCCTCGAATTTTTCACACCTTTTCATGCTCCTCGCATTTTTCACACCTCTTCATGCTCCTCGCATTTTTCACACATTTTCATGCTCCTCGCATTTTTCACACCTCTTCATGCTCCTCGCATTTTTCACAACTTTTCATGCTCGTCGCATTTTTCACACCTTTTCATTATCCTGGTCTTTCTTTTTTTTTTTTTTGCTCCCCGCATTTTTCACAATTTTTCATGCTCCTGGTCTTTCTTTTTTTTTTTTTTTTTTTTTTGCTCCTCGCATTTTTCACACCTTTTCATGCTCCTGGTCTTTTTTTTTTTTTTTGCTCCCCGCATTTTTCACACCTTTTCATGCTCCTGGTGTTTCTTTTTTTTTTTTTTGCTCCCCGCATTTTTCACACCTTTTCATGCTCCTGGTCTTTTTTTTTTTTTTGCTCCTCGCATTTTTCACACCTTTTCATGCTCCTGGTCTTTTTTTTTTTTTTTTTTTTGCTCCTCGAATTTTTCACACCTCTTCATGCTCCTCGCATTTTTCACAACTTTTCATGCTCGTCGCATTTTTCACACCTTTTCATGCTCCTGGTCTTTCTTTTTTTTTTTTTGCTCCTCGCGTTTTTCACACCTTTTCATGCTCCTGGTCTTTCTTTTTTTTTTTTTTTTTTTGCTCCTCGCATTTTTCACACCTTTTCATGCTCCTGGTCTTTCTTTTTTTTTTTTTTGCTCCCCGCATTTTTCACACCTTTTCATGCTCCTGGTCTTTCTTTTTTTTTTCTTTTTTTTGCTCCTCGAATTTTTCACATCTTTTCATGCTCCTCGCATTTTTCACACCTCTTCATGCTCCTCGCATTTTTCACAACTTTTCATGCTCCTCGCATTTTTCACACCTTTTCATGCTCCTCGCATTTTTCACACCTTTTCATGCTCCTCGCATTTTTCACACCTTTTCAACTCCTCGTCTTTCTTTCTTTTTTTTTTTTTCTCCTCGCATTTTTCACACCTTTTCATGCTCCTGGTCTTTCTTTCTTTCTTTTTTTTTTTTTTTTTTGCTCCTCGCATTTTTCACACCTTTTCATGCTCCTGGTCTTTCTTTTTTTTTTTTTTCCCTCGCATTTTTCACACCTTTTCATGCTCCTGGTCTTTTTTTTTTTTTTTGCTCCTCGAATTTTTCACACCTTTTCATGCTCCTCGCATTTTTCACACCTCTTCATGCTCCTCGCATTTTTCATAACTTTTCATGCTCGTCGCATTTTTCACACCTTTTCATGCTCCTGGTCTTTCTTTTTTTTTTTTTGCTCCTCGCATTTTTCACACCTTTTCATGTTCCTGGTCTTTTTTTTTTTTTTTTTTTTTTGCTCCTCGCATTTTTCACACCTTTTCATGCTAATGGTCTTTCTTTTTTTTTTTTTGCTCCTCGCATTTTTCACACCTTTTCATGCTAATGGTCTTTCTTTTTTTTTTTTTGCTCCTCGCATTTTTCACACCTTTTCATGCTCCTGGTCTTTCTTTTTTTTTTTTTTTTTTTCTCCTCTCATTTTTAACACATTTTCATGCTCCTGGTCTTTCTTTCTTTTTTTTTTTTTTTTGCTCCTCGCTTTTTTCACTCCTTTTCTTGTTCCTGGTCTTTTTTTTTTTTTTTTTCTCCTCGCATTTTTCACACCTTTCATGCTCCTGGCCTTTTTTTTTTTTTTTGCTCCTCAAATTTTTCACACCTTTTCATGCTCCTCGCATTTTTCACACCTCTTCATGCTCCTCGCATTTTTCACACATTTTCATGCTCCTCGCATTTTTCACACCTCTTCATGCTCCTCGCATTTTTCACAACTTTTCATGCTCGTCGCATTTTTCACACCTTTTCATGCTCCTCGTCTTTTACTTTTTTTTTTTTTTGCTCCTCACATTTTTCACACCTTTTCATGCTCCTCATATTGTTCACACCTTTTCCTGTTCCTCGTATTTTTCACACATTTTCATGCTCCTCGCATTTTTCACACCTTTTCATGCTCCACATCTTTTTCTTTTCTTTTTTTTTGCTCCTCGCATTTTTCACACGTTTTCATGCTCCTCGCATTTTTCACACCTTCATATGCTCCTCGTCTTATTTTTTTTCTTCCTCCTCGCATTTTTCACACCTTCTCATGGTCCTCGTCTTTGTTTTTTTTTTTTGCTCCTTGCATTTTTCACACCTTTTCATGCTCCTTGCATTTTTCACACCTTTTCATGCTCCTCGTCTTTTTCTTTTTTTTTTTCTTCTCGCATTTTTCACACCTTTTCATGCTCCTTTCATTTTACACACCTTTTCATGCTCCTCGCATTTTTCAAACTTTTTCATGCTCCTCACATTTTTCACACCTTTTCATGCTCCTCGCATTTTTCACACCTTTTCATGCTCCTCGCATTTTTCACACCTTTTCATGCTCCTCGTATTTTTGACAACTTTTCATGCTCCTCGAAATTTTCACACATTTTCATGCTCTTCATATTTTTCACACCTTTTCCTGATCCTTGCATTTTTCACACGTTTTCATGCTCCTCGCAATTTTCACACCTTTTCATGCTCTTCGTATTTTTCACACCTTTTCATGCACCTCGCATTTTTCACACCTTTTCATGCTCCTCGCATTTTTCACACCTTTTCATGCTCCTCGCATTTTTCACACCTTTTCATGCTCCTCGTCTTTTTCTTTCTTTTTTTTTCTCCTCGCATTTTTCACACATTTTCATGCTCCTTGCATTTTACACACCTTTTCATGCTCCTCGACTTTTTTTTTTTGCTCCTCGCATTTTTCACACCTTTTCATGCACCTCGCATTTTTCACACCTTTTCATACTCCTTGCATTTTTCACACCTTTTCATGCTCCTCGCACTTTTCAAACTTTTTCATGCTCCTCGTATTTTTCACACCTTTTCATGCACCTCGCATTTTTCACACCTTTTCATGCTCCTCGCATTTTTCACACCTTTTCATGCACCTCGCATTTTTCACACCTTTTCATGCTCCTCGCATTTTTCAGACCTTTTCATGCACCACGCATTTTTACACCTTTTCATGCTCCTTGTATTTTTTTTTTTTGCTGCTCGCATTTTTCACACATTTTCATGCTCCTTGCATTTTTCAAACCTTTTCATGCTCCTCGCATTTTTCACACATTTTCATGCTCCTTGCATTTTTCAAACCTTTTCATGCTCCTCGCATTTTTCACTCCTTTTCATGCTCCTGATTTTTTTTTTTTTTTTGCTCCTCGCATTTTTCACACCTTTTCATGCTCCTGGTCTTTTTTTTTTTTTTTTTTGCTCCTCGCATTTTTCACACCTTTTCATGCTCCTGGTCTTTTTTTTTTTTTTTGCTCCTCGCATTTTTCACACCTTTTCATGCTCCTGGTCTTTTTTTTTTTTTTTTTGCTCCTCGCATTTTTCACACCTCTTCATGCTCCTCGCATTTTTCACACCTTTTCATGCTCCTGGTCTTTCTTTTTTTTTTTTTTTTTTTTGCTCCTCGCATTTATCACACCTTTTCATGCTCCTGGTCTTTCTTTTTTTTTTTTTTTGCTCCTCGCATTTTTCACACCGTTTCATGCTCCTCGCATTTTTCACAACTTTTCATGCTCGTCGCATTTTTCACACCTTTTCATGCTCCTGGTGTTTCTTTTTTTTTTTTTGCTCCTCGCATTTTTCACACCTTTTCATGTTCCTGGTCTTTTTTTTTTTTTTTTTTTTTGCTCCTCGCATTTTTCACACCTTTTCATGCTAATGGTCTTTCTTTTTTTTTTTTGCTCCTCGCATTTTTCACACCTTTTCAACTCCTCGTCTTTCTTTCTTTTTTTGTTTTTTCTCCTCGCATTTTTCACACCTTTTCATGCTCCTGGTCTTTCTTTCTTTCTTTTTTTTTTTTTTTTTTTGCTCCTCGCATTTTTCACACCTTTTCATGCTCCTGGTCTTTCTTTTTTTTTTTTTTCCCTCGCATTTTTCACACCTTTTCATGCTCCTGGTCTTTTTTTTTTTTTTTTGCTCCTCGAATTTTTCACACCTTTTCATGCTCCTCGCATTTTTCACACCTCTTCATGCTCCTCGCATTTTTCATAAATTTTCATGCTCGTCGCATTTTTCACACCTTTTCATGCTCCTGGTCTTTCTTTTTTTTTTTTTGCTCCTCGCATTTTTCACACCTTTTCATGTTCCTGGTCTTTTTTTTTTTTTTTTTTTTTTTGCTCCTCGCATTTTTCACACCTTTTCATGCTAATGGTCTTTCTTTTTTTTTTTTTGCTCCTCGCATTTTTCACACCTTTTCATGCTCCTGGTCTTTCTTTTTTTTTTTTTTTTTTTCTCCTCGCATTTTTCACACATTTTCATGCTCCTGGTCTTTCTTTCTTTTTTTTTTTTTTCTTTGCTCCTCGCATTTTTCACACCTTTTCATGTTCCTGGTCTTTTTTTTTTTTTTTTTTCTCCTCGCATTTTTCACACCTTTCATGCTCCTGGTCTTTTTTTTTTTTTTTTTGCTCCTCGAATTTTTCACACCTTTTCATGCTCCTCGCATTTTTCACACCTCTTCATGCTCCTCGCATTTTTCACACATTTTCATGCTCCTCGCATTTTTCACACCTCTTCATGCTCCTCGCATTTTTCACAACTTTTCATGCTCGTCGCATTTTTCACACCTTTTCATTATCCTGGTCTTTCTTTTTTTTTTTTTTGCTCCCCGCATTTTTCACAATTTTTCATGCTCCTGGTCTTTCTTTTTTTTTTTTTTTTTTTTTTTGCTCCTCGCATTTTTCACACCTTTTCATGCTCCTGGTCTTTTTTTTTTTTTTTGCTCCCCGCATTTTTCACACCTTTTCATGCTCCTGGTGTTTCTTTTTTTTTTTTTTGCTCCCCGCATTTTTCACACCTTTTCATGCTCCTGGTCTTTTTTTTTTTTTTTGCTCCTCGAATTTTTCACACCTTTTCATGCTCCTCGCATTTTTCACACCTCTTCATGCTCCTCGCATTTTTCACAACTTTTCATGCTCGTCGCATTTTTCACACCTTTTCATGCTCCTGGTCTTTCTTTTTTTTTTTTTTCCCTCGCATTTTTCACACCTTTTCATGCTCCTGGTCTTTTTTTTTTTTTTTGCTCCTCGAATTTTTCACACCTTTTCATGCTCCTCGCATTTTTCACACCTCTTCATGCTCCTCGCATTTTTCATAACTTTTCATGCTCGTCGCATTTTTCACACCTTTTCATGCTCCTGGTCTTTCTTTTTTTTTTTTTGCTCCTCGCATTTTTCACACCTTTTCTTTTTCCTGGTCTTTTTTTTTTTTTTTTTTTTTTGCTCCTCGCATTTTTCACACCTTTTCATGCTAATGGTCTTTCTTTCTTTTTTTTTGCTCCTCGCATTTTTCACACCTTTTCATGCTAATGGTCTTTCTTTTTTTTTTTTTGCTCCTCGCATTTTTCACACCTTTTCATGCTCCTGGTCTTTCTTTTTTTTTTTTTTTTTTTCTCCTCTCATTTTTAACACATTTTCATGCTCCTGGTCTTTCTTTCTTTTTTTTTTTTTTTTGCTCCTCGCATTTTTCACACCTTTTCATGTTCCTGGTCTTTTTTTTTTTTTTTTTCTCCTCGCATTTTTCACACCTTTCATGCTCCTGGCCTTTTTTTTTTTTTTTGCTCCTCAAATTTTTCACACCTTTTCATGCTCCTCGCATTTTTCACACCTCTTCATGCTCCTCGCATTTTTCACACATTTTCATGCTCCTCGCATTTTTCACACCTCTTCATGCTCCTCGCATTTTTCACAACTTTTCATGCTCGTCGCATTTTTCACACCTTTTCATGCTCCTCGTCTTTTACTTTTTTTTTTTTTTGCTCCTCACATTTTTCACACCTTTTCATGCTCCTCATATTGTTCACACCTTTTCCTGTTCCTCGTATTTTTCACACATTTTCATGCTCCTCGCATTTTTCACACCTTTTCATGCTCCACATCTTTTTCTTTTCTTTTTTTTTGCTCCTCGCATTTTTCACACGTTTTCATGCTCCTCGCATTTTTCACACCTTCATATGCTCCTCGTCTTATTTTTTTTCTTCCTCCTCGCATTTTTCACACCTTCTCATGGTCCTCGTCTTTGTTTTTTTTTTTTGCTCCTTGCATTTTTCACACCTTTTCATGCTCCTTGCATTTTTCACACCTTTTCATGCTCCTCGTCTTTTTCTTTTTTTTTTTCTTCTCGCATTTTTCACACCTTTTCATGCTCCTTTCATTTTACACACCTTTTCATGCTCCTCGCATTTTTCAAACTTTTTCATGCTCCTCACATTTTTCACACCTTTTCATGCTCCTCGCATTTTTCACACCTTTTCATGCTCCTCGCATTTTTCACACCTTTTCATGCTCCTCGTATTTTTGACAACTTTTCATGCTCCTCGAAATTTTCACACATTTTCATGCTCTTCATATTTTTCACACCTTTTCCTGATCCTTGCATTTTTCACACGTTTTCATGCTCCTCGCAATTTTCACACCTTTTCATGCTCTTCGTATTTTTCACACCTTTTCATGCACCTCGCATTTTTCACACCTTTTCATGCTCCTCGCATTTTTCACACCTTTTCATGCTCCTCGCATTTTTCACACCTTTTCATGCTCCTCGTCTTTTTCTTTCTTTTTTTTTCTCCTCGCATTTTTCACACATTTTCATGCTCCTTGCATTTTACACACCTTTTCATGCTCCTCGACTTTTTTTTTTTGCTCCTCGCATTTTTCACACCTTTTCATGCACCTCGCATTTTTCACACCTTTTCATACTCCTTGCATTTTTCACACCTTTTCATGCTCCTCGCACTTTTCAAACTTTTTCATGCTCCTCGTATTTTTCACACCTTTTCATGCACCTCGCATTTTTCACACCTTTTCATGCTCCTCGCATTTTTCACACCTTTTCATGCACCTCGCATTTTTCACACCTTTTCATGCTCCTCGCATTTTTCAGACCTTTTCATGCACCACGCATTTTTACACCTTTTCATGCTCCTTGTATTTTTTTTTTTTGCTGCTCGCATTTTTCACACATTTTCATGCTCCTTGCATTTTTCAAACCTTTTCATGCTCCTCGCATTTTTCACACATTTTCATGCTCCTTGCATTTTTCAAACCTTTTCATGCTCCTCGCTTTTTTCCCTCCTTTTCTTGCTCCTGGTTTTTTTTTTTTTTTTTCTCCTCGCTTTTTTCACTCCTTTTCATGCTCCTGGTCTTTTTTTTTTTTTTTTTTGCTCCTCGCATTTTTCACACCTTTTCATGCTCCTGGTCTTTTTTTTTTTTTTTGCTCCTCGCATTTTTCACCCCTTTTCATGCTCCTGGTCTTTTTTTTTTTTTTTTTGCTCCTCGCATTTTTCACACCTCTTCATGCTCCTCGCATTTTTCACACCTTTTCATGCTCCTGGTCTTTCTTTTTTTTTTTTTTTTTTTTGCTCCTCGCATTTATCACACCTTTTCATGCTCCTGGTCTTTCTTTTTTTTTTTTTTTGCTCCTCGCATTTTTCACACCGTTTCATGCTCCTCGCATTTTTCACAACTTTTCATGCTCGTCGCATTTTTCACACCTTTTCATGCTCCTGGTGTTTCTTTTTTTTTTTTTGCTCCTCGCATTTTTCACACCTTTTCATGTTCCTGGTCTTTTTTTTTTTTTTTTTTTTTTGCTCCTCGCATTTTTCACACCTTTTCATGCTAATGGTCTTTCTTTTTTTTTTTTGCTCCTCGCATTTTTCACACCTTTTCAACTCCTCGTCTTTCTTTCTTTTTTTGTTTTTTCTCCTCGCATTTTTCACACCTTTTCATGCTCCTGGTCTTTCTTTCTTTCTTTTTTTTTTTTTTTTTTGCTCCTCGCATTTTTCACACCTTTTCATGCTCCTGGTCTTTCTTTTTTTTTTTTTTCCCTCGCATTTTTCACACCTTTTCATGCTCCTGGTCTTTTTTTTTTTTTTTTGCTCCTCGAATTTTTCACACCTTTTCATGCTCCTCGCATTTTTCACACCTCTTCATGCTCCTCGCATTTTTCATAAATTTTCATGCTCGTCGCATTTTTCACACCTTTTCATGCTCCTGGTCTTTCTTTTTTTTTTTTTGCTCCTCGCATTTTTCACACCTTTTCATGTTCCTGGTCTTTTTTTTTTTTTTTTTTTTTTGCTCCTCGCATTTTTCACACCTTTTCATGCTAATGGTCTTTCTTTTTTTTTTTTTGCTCCTCGCATTTTTCACACCTTTTCATGCTCCTGGTCTTTCTTTTTTTTTTTTTTTTTTTCTCCTCGCATTTTTCACACATTTTCATGCTCCTGGTCTTTCTTTCTTTTTTTTTTTTTTCTTTGCTCCTCGCATTTTTCACACCTTTTCATGTTCCTGGTCTTTTTTTTTTTTTTTTTTCTCCTCGCATTTTTCACACCTTTCATGCTCCTGGTCTTTTTTTTTTTTTTTTTGCTCCTCGAATTTTTCACACCTTTTCATGCTCCTCGCATTTTTCACACCTCTTCATGCTCCTCGCATTTTTCACACATTTTCATGCTCCTCGCATTTTTCACACCTCTTCATGCTCCTCGCATTTTTCACAACTTTTCATGCTCGTCGCATTTTTCACACCTTTTCATTATCCTGGTCTTTCTTTTTTTTTTTTTTGCTCCCCGCATTTTTCACAATTTTTCATGCTCCTGGTCTTTCTTTTTTTTTTTTTTTTTTTTTTGCTCCTCGCATTTTTCACACCTTTTCATGCTCCTGGTCTTTTTTTTTTTTTTTGCTCCCCGCATTTTTCACACCTTTTCATGCTCCTGGTGTTTCTTTTTTTTTTTTTTGCTCCCCGCATTTTTCACACCTTTTCATGCTCCTGGTCTTTTTTTTTTTTTTGCTCCTCGCATTTTTCACACCTTTTCATGCTCCTGGTCTTTTTTTTTTTTTTTTTTTGCTCCTCGAATTTTTCACACCTCTTCATGCTCCTCGCATTTTTCACAACTTTTCATGCTCGTCGCATTTTTCACACCTTTTCATGCTCCTGGTCTTTCTTTTTTTTTTTTTGCTCCTCGCGTTTTTCACACCTTTTCATGCTCCTGGTCTTTCTTTTTTTTTTTTTTTTTTTGCTCCTCGCATTTTTCACACCTTTTCATGCTCCTGGTCTTTCTTTTTTTTTTTTTTGCTCCCCGCATTTTTCACACCTTTTCATGCTCCTGGTCTTTCTTTTTTTTTTCTTTTTTTTGCTCCTCGAATTTTTCACATCTTTTCATGCTCCTCGCATTTTTCACACCTCTTCATGCTCCTCGCATTTTTCACAACTTTTCATGCTCCTCGCATTTTTCACACCTTTTCATGCTCCTGGTCTTTCTTTTTTTTTTTTTTGCTCCTCGTGTTTTTCACACCTTTTCATGCTCCTGGTCTTTTTTTTTTCTTTTGCTCCTCGCATTTTTCACACCTTTTCATGCTCCTGGTCTTTCTTTTTTTTTTTTTTTGCTCCTCGCATTTTTCACAACTTTTCATGCTCCTGGTCTTTCTTTCTTTCTTTTTTTTTTTTTCTCTTCGCATTTTTCACACCTTTTCATGCTCCTTGCATTTTTCACAACTTTTCATGCTCCTCGCATTTTTCACACCTTTTCATGCTCCTGGTCTTTTTTTTTTTTTTTTTTTTTGCTCCTCGCATTTTTCACACCTTTTCATGCTCCTGGTCTTTCTTTTTTTTTTTTTGCTCCTCGCGTTTTTCACACCTTTTCATGCTCCTGGTGTTTCTTTTTTTTTTTTTTGCTCCCCGCATTTTTCACACCTTTTCATGCTCCTGGTCTTTTTTTTTTTTTTGCTCCTCGCATTTTTCACACCTTTTCATGCTCCTGGTGTTTCTTTTTTTTTTTTTTTGCTCCCCGCATTTTTCACACCTTTTCATGCTCCTGGTCTTTTTTTTTTTTTTGCTCCTCGCATTTTTCACACCTTTTCATGCTCCTGGTCTTTTTTTTTTTTTTTTTTGCTCCTCAAATTTTTCACACCTCTTCATGCTCCTCGCATTTTTCACAACTTTTCATGCTCGTCGCATTTTTCACACCTTTTCATGCTCCTGGTCTTTCTTTTTTTTTTTTTGCTCCCCGCATTTTTCACACCTTTTCATGCTCCTGGTCTTTCTTTTTTTTTTTTTTTTTTTGCTCCTCGCATTTTTCACACCTTTTCATGCTCCTGGTCTTTCTTTTTTTTTTTTTTGCTCCCCGCATTTTTCACACCTTTTCATGCTCCTGGTCTTTCTTTTTTTTTTCTTTTTTTTGCTCCTCGAATTTTTCACATCTTTTCATGCTCCTCGCATTTTTCACACCTCTTCATGCTCCTCGCATTTTTCACAACTTTTCATGCTCGTCGCATTTTTCACACCTTTTCATGCTCCTGGTCTTTCTTTTTTTTTTTTTGCTCCTCGCGTTTTTCACACCTTTTCATGCTCCTGGTCTTTTTTTTTTTTTGCTCCTCGCATTTTTCACACCTTTTCATGATCCTGGTCTTTCTTTCTTTCTTTTTTTTTTTTTTTTGCTCCCCACATTTTTCACACCTTTTCATGCTCCTGGTCTTTCTTTTTTTTTTTTTTTTTTTGCTCCTCGCATTTTTCACACTTTTTCATGTTCCTGGTCTTTTTTTTTTTTTTTTGCTCCTCGCATTTTTCACACATTTTCATGCTCCTGGTTTTTTTTTTTTTTTTTTGCTCCTCGAATTTTTCACACCTTTTCATGCTCCTCGCATTTTTCACACCTCTTCATGCTCCTCGCATTTTTCACACCTCTTCATGCTCCTCGCATTTTTCACACATTTTCATGCTCCTCGCATTTTTCACACCTCTTCATGCTCCTCGCATTTTTCACAACTTTTCATGCTCGTCGCATTTTTCACACCTTTTCATGCTCCTCGTCTTTTACTTTTTTTTTTTTTTTGCTCCTCACATTTTTCACACCTTTTCATGCTCCTCATATTGTTCACACCTTTTCCTGTTCCTCGTATTTTTCACACATTTTCATGCTCCTCGCATTTTTCACACCTTTTCATGCTCCACGTCTTTTTCTTTTCTTTTTTTTTGCTCCTCTCTTTTTTCTCACGTTTTCTTGCTCCTCGCATTTTTCACACCTTCCTATGCTCCTCGTCTTATTTTTTTTTTTTCCTCCTCGCATTTTTCACACCTTCTCATGGTCCTCGTCTTTGTTTTTTTTTTTTTGCTCCTTGCATTTTTCACACCTTTTCATGCTCCTTGCATTTTTCACACCTTTTCATGCTCCTCGTCTTTTTCTTTTTTTTTTTCTTCTCGCATTTTTCACACCTTTTCATGCTCCTTTCATTTTACACACCTTTTCATGCTCCTCGCATTTTTCAAACCTTTTCATGCTCCTCACATTTTTCACAGCTTTTCATTCTCCTCGCATTTTCACACCTTTTCATGCTCCTCGCATTTTTCACACCTTTTCATGCTCCTCGTATTTTTGACAACTTTTCATGCTCCTCGAAATTTTCACACATTTTCATGCTCTTCATATTTTTCACACCTTTTCCTGATCCTTGCATTTTTCACACGTTTTCATGCTCCTCGCAATTTTCACACCTTTTCATGCTCTTCGTATTTTTCACACCTGTTCATGCACCTCGCATTTTTCACACCTTTTCATGCTCCTCGCATTTTTCACACCTTTTCATGCTCCTCGCATTTTTCACACCTTTTCATGCTCCTCGTCTTTTTCTTTCTTTTTTTTTCTCCTCGCATTTTTCACACATTTTCATGCTCCTTGCATTTTACACACCTTTTCATGCTCCTCGACTTTTTTTTTTTGCTCCTCGCATTTTTCACACCTTTTCATGCACCTCGCATTTTTCACACCTTTTCATGCTCCTCGCATTTTTCACACCTTTTCATGCACCTCGCATTTTTCACACCTTTTCATGCTCCTCGCATTTTTCAGACATTTTCATGCACCACGCATTTTTACACCTTTTCATGCTGCTTGTATTTTTTTTTTTTGCTCCTCGCATTTTTCACACATTTTCATGCTCCTTGCATTTTTCACACCTTTTCATGCTCCTCGCATTTTCACTCCTTTTCATGCTCCTGATTTTTTTTTTTTTTTTGCTCCTCGCATTTTTCACACCTTTTCATGCTCCTGGTCTTTTTTTTTTTTTTTTGCTCCTCGCATTTTTCACACCTTTTCATGCTCCTGGTCTTTTTTTTTTTTTTGCTCCTCGCATTTTTCACACCTTTTCATGCTCCTGGTCTCTTTTTTTTTTTTTTTTTTTTTTGCTCCTCGAATTTTTCACACCTCTTCATGCTCCTCGCATTTTTCACACCTTTTCATGCTCCTGGTCTTTCTTTTTTTTTTTTTTTTTTTGCTCCTCGCATTTATCACACCTTTTCATGCTCCTGGTCTTTCTTTTTTTTTTTTTTTGCTCCTCGCATTTTTCACACCGTTTCATGCTCCTCGCATTTTTCACAACTTTTCATGCTCGTCGCATTTTTCACACCTTTTCATGCTCCTGGTGTTTCTTTTTTTTTTTTTGCTCCTCGCATTTTTCACACCTTTTCATGTTCCTGGTCTTTTTTTTTTTTTTTTTTTTGCTCCGCGCATTTTTCACACCTTTTCATGCTAATGGTCTTTCTTTTTTTTTTTTTGCTCCTCGCATTTTTCACACCTTTTCAACTCCTCGTCTTTCTTTCTTTTTTTTTTTTTTCTCCTCGCATTTTTCACACCTTTTCATGCTCCTGGTCTTTCTTTCTTTCTTTTTTTTTTTTTTTTTGCTCCTCGCATTTTTCACACCTTTTCATGCTCCTGGTCTTGTTTTTTTTTTTTTTTTCTCCTCGCATTTTTCACACCTTTTCATGCTCCTGGTCTTTCTTTTTTTTTTTCCTCGCATTTTTCACACCTTTTCATGCTCCTCGCATTTTTCACACCTCTTCATGCTCCTCGCATTTTTCACACCTCTTCATGCTCCTCGCATTTTTCACACATTTTCATGCTCCTCGCATTTTTCACACCTCTTCATGCTCCTCGCATTTTTCACAACTTTTCATGCTCGTCGCATTTTTCACACCTTTTCATGCTCCTCGTCTTTTACTTTTTTTTTTTTTTTGCTCCTCACATTTTTCACACCTTTTCATGCTCCTCATATTGTTCACACCTTTTCCTGTTCCTCGTATTTTTCACATATTTTCATGCTCCTCGCATTTTTCACACCTTTTCATGCTCCACATCTTTTTCTTTTCTTTTTTTTTGCTCCTCGCATTTTTCACACGTTTTCATGCTCCTCGCATTTTTCACACCTTCATATGCTCCTCGTCTTATTTTTTTTTTTTTCCTCCTCGCATTTTTCACACCTTCTCATGGTCCTCGTCTTTGTTTTTTTTTTTTTGCTCCTTGCATTTTTCACACCTTTTCATGCTCCTTGCATTTTTCACACCTTTTCATGCTCCTCGTCTTTTTCTTTTTTTTTTTCTTCTCGCATTTTTCACACCTTTTCATGCTCCTTTCATTTTACACACCTTTTCATGCTCCTCGCATTTTTCAAACCTTTTCATGCTCCTCACATTTTTCACAGCTTTTCATTCTCCTCGCATTTTTCACACCTTTTCATGCTCCTCGCATTTTTCACACCTTTTCATGCTCCTCGTATTTTTGACAACTTTTCATGCTCCTCGAAATTTTCACACATTTTCATGCTCTTCATATTTTTCACACCTTTTCCTGATCCTTGCATTTTTCACACGTTTTCATGCTCCTCGCAATTTTCACACCTTTTCATGCTCTTCGTATTTTTCACACCTGTTCATGCACCTCGCATTTTTCACACCTTTTCATGCTCCTCGCATTTTTCACACTTTTTCATGCTCCTCGCATTTTTCACACCTTTTCATGCTCCTCGTCTTTTTCTTTCTTTTTTTTTCTCCTCGCATTTTTCACACATTTTCATGCTCCTTGCATTTTACACACCTTTTCATGCTCCTCGACTTTTTTTTTTTGCTCCTCGCATTTTTCACACCTTTTCATGCACCTCGCATTTTTCACACCTTTTCATACTCCTTGCATTTTTCACACCTTTTCATGCTCCTCGCACTTTTCAAACTTTTTCATGCTCCTCGTATTTTTCACACCTTTTCATGCACCTCGCATTTTTCACACCTTTTCATGCTCCTCGCATTTTTCACACCTTTTCATGCACCTCGCATTTTTCACACCTTTTCATGCTCCTCGCATTTTTCAGACCTTTTCATGCACCACGCATTTTTACACCTTTTCATGCTGCTTGTATTTTTTTTTTTTGCTCCTCGCATTTTTCACACATTTTCATGCTCCTTGCATTTTTCACACCTTTTCATGCTCCTCGCATTTTTCACTCCTTTTCATGCTCCTGATTTTTTTTTTTTTTTTGCTCCTCGCATTTTTCACACCTTTTCATGCTCCTGGTCTTTTTTTTTTTTTTTTGCTCCTCGCATTTTTCACACCTTTTCATGCTCCTGGTCTTTTTTTTTTTTTTGCTCCTCGCATTTTTCACACCTTTTCATGCTCCTGGTCTCTTTTTTTTTTTTTTTTTTTTTTGCTCCTCGCATTTTTCACACCTCTTCATGCTCCTCGCATTTTTCACACCTTTTCATGCTCCTGGTCTTTCTTTTTTTTTTTTTTTTTTGCTCCTCGCATTTATCACACCTTTTCATGCTCCTGGTCTTTCTTTTTTTTTTTTTTTGCTCCTCGCATTTTTCACACCGTTTCATGCTCCTCGCATTTTTCACAACTTTTCATGCTCGTCGCATTTTTCACACCTTTTCATGCTCCTGGTGTTTCTTTTTTTTTTTTTGCTCCTCGCATTTTTCACACCTTTTCATGTTCCTGGTCTTTTTTTTTTTTTTTTTTTGCTCCTCGCATTTTTCACACCTTTTCATGCTAATGGTCTTTCTTTTTTTTTTTTTGCTCCTCGCATTTTTCACACCTTTTCAACTCCTCATCTTTCTTTCTTTTTTTTTTTTTCTCCTCGCATTTTTCACACCTTTTCATGCTCCTGGTCTTTCTTTCTTTCTTTCTTTTTTTTTTTTTGCTCCTCGCATTTTTCACACCTTTTCATGCTCCTGGTCTTTTTTTTTTTTTTTTTTCTCCTCGCATTTTTCACACCTTTTCATTTTCCTGGTCTTTTTTTTTTTTTTTTTTTTCCTCGCATTTTTCACACCTTTTCATGCTCCTGGTCTTTTTTTTTTTTTTTTGCTCCTCGAATTTTTCACACCTTTTCATGCTCCTCGCATTTTTCACACCTCTACATGCTCCTCGCATTTTTCACAACTTTTCATGCTCGTCGCATTTTTCACACCTTTTCATGCTCCTGGTCTTTCTTTTTTTTTTTTTGCTCCTCGCATTTTTCACACCTTTTCATGTTCCTGGTCTTTTTTTTTTTTTTTTTTTTTTTGCTCCTCGCATTTATCACACCTTTTCATGCTCCTGGTCTTTCTTTTTTTTTTTTTTTGCTCCTCGCATTTTTCACACCGTTTCATGCTCCTCGCATTTTTCACAACTTTTCATGCTCGTCGCATTTTTCACACCTTTTCATGCTCCTGGTGTTTCTTTTTTTTTTTTTGCTCCTCGCATTTTTCACACCTTTTCATGTTCCTGGTCTTTTTTTTTTTTTTTTTTTTTGCTCCTCGCATTTTTCACACCTTTTCATGCTAATGGTCTTTCTTTTTTTTTTTTTGCTCCTCGCATTTTTCACACCTTTTCAACTCCTCGTCTTTCTTTCTTTTTTTTTTTTTTCTCCTCGCATTTTTCACACCTTTTCATGCTCCTGGTCTTTCTTTCTTTCTTTTTTTTTTTTTTTTTGCTCCTCGCATTTTTCACACCTTTTCATGCTCCTGGTCTTTTTTTTTTTTTTTTCCTCGCATTTTTCACACCTTTTCATGCTCCTGGTCTTTCTTTCTTTCTTTTTTTTTTTTTTTTGCTCCTCGCATTTTTCACACCTTTTCATGCTCCTGGTCTTTCTTTTTTTTTTTTTTTTTTCCTCGCATTTTTCACACCTTTTCATGCTCCTGGTCTTTTTTTTTTTTTTTTGCTCCTCGAATTTTTCACACCTTTTCATGCTCCTCGCATTTTTCACACCTCTTCATGCTCCTCGCATTTTTCACAACTTTTCATGCTCGTCGCATTTTTCACACCTTTTCATGTTCCTGGTCTTTTTTTTTTTTTTTTTTTTTGCTCCTCGCATTTTTCACACCTTTTCATGCTAATGGTCTTTCTTTTTTTTTTTTTGCTCCTCGCATTTTTCACACCTTTTCATGCTCCTGGTCTTTCTTTTTTTTTTTTTTTTTCTCCTCGCATTTTTCACACATTTTCATGCTCCTGATCTTTCTTTCTTTTTTTTTTTTTTTTTGCTCCTCGCATTTTTCACACCTTTTCATGTTCCTGGTCTTTTTTTTTTTTTTTTTTCTCCTCGCATTTTTCACACCTTTCATGCTCCTGGTCTTTTTTTTTTTTTTTTTTTTTTGCTCCTCGAATTTTTCACACCTTTTCATGCTCCTCGCATTTTTCACACCTCTTCATGCTCCTCGCATTTTTCACACATTTTCATGCTCCTCGCATTTTTCACACCTCTTCATGCTCCTCGCATTTTTCACAACTTTTCATGCTCGTCGCATTTTTCACACCTTTTCATGCTCCTGGTCTTTCTTTTTTTTTTTTTTGCTCCCCGCATTTTTCACAACTTTTCATGCTCCTGGTCTTTCTTTTTTTTTTTTTTTTTTTGCTCCTCGCATTTTTCACACCTTTTCATGCTTCTGGTCTTTTTTTTTTTTTTTGCTCCCCGCATTTTTCACACCTTTTCATGCTCCTGGTGTTTCTTTTTTTTTTTTTTGCTCCCCGCATTTTTCACACCTTTTCATGCTCCTGGTCTTTTTTTTTTTTTTGCTCCTCGCATTTTTCACACCTTTTCATGCTCCTGGTCTTTTTTTTTTTTTTTTTTTTGCTCCTCAAATTTTTCACACCTTTTCATGCTCCTGGTCTTTTTTTTTTTTTTTTTTGCTCCTCGAATTTTTCACACCTCTTCATGCTCCTCGCATTTTTCACAACTTTTCATGCTCGTCGCATTTTTCACACCTTTTCATGCTCCTGGTCTTTCTTTTTTTTTTTTTGCTCCTCGCGTTTTTCACACCTTTTCATGCTCCTGGTCTTTCTTTCTTTTTTTTTTTTTTTGCTCCTGGCATTTTTCACACCTTTTCATGCTCCTGGTCTTTCTTTTTTTTTTTTTTGCTCCCCGCATTTTTCACACCTTTTCATGCTCCTGGTCTTTCTTTTTTTTTTCTTTTTTTTGCTCCTCGAATTTTTCACATCTTTTCATGCCTCTCGCATTTTTCACACCTCTTCATGCTCCTCGCATTTTTCACAACTTTTCATGCTCCTCGCATTTTTCACACCTTTTCATGCTCCTGGTCTTTCTTTTTTTTTTTTTTGCTCCTCGTGTTTTTCACACCTTTTCATGCTCCTGGTCTTTTTTTTTCTTTTGCTCCTCGCATTTTTCACACCTTTTCATGCTACTGGTCTTTCTTTTTTTTTTTTTTTCCTCCTCGCATTTTTCACACCTTTTCATGCTAATGGTCTTTCTTTTTTTTTTTTTGCTCCTCGCATTTTTCACACCTTTTCATGTTCCTGGTCTTTTTTTTTTTTTTTTTTCTCCTCGCATTTTTCACCCCTTTCATGCTCCTGGTCTTTTTTTTTTTTTTTTTTTTTTGCTCCTCGAATTTTTCACACCTTTTCATGCTCCTCGCATTTTTCACACCTCTTCATGCTCCTCGCATTTTTCACACATTTTCATGCTCCTCGCATTTTTCACACCTCTTCATGCTCCTCGCATTTTTCACAACTTTTCATGCTCGTCGCATTTTTCACACCTTTTCATCCTCCTGGTCTTTCTTTTTTTTTTTTTTGCTCCCCGCATTTTTCACAACTTTTCATGCTCCTGGTCTTTCTTTTTTTTTTTTT
Organism: Cervus elaphus; assembly: GCF_910594005.1. Lineage (NCBI taxonomy): Eukaryota > Metazoa > Chordata > Mammalia > Artiodactyla > Cervidae > Cervus > Cervus elaphus. The sequence goes on from NC_057836.1 coordinate 85,620,312, forward strand.
TTTTTTGCTCCTCGCATTTTTCACACCTTTTCATGCTTCTGGTCTTTTTTTTTTTTTTTGCTCCCCGCATTTTTCACACCTTTTCATGCTCCTGGTGTTTCTTTTTTTTTTTTTTGCTCCCCGCATTTTTCACACCTTTTCATGCTCCTGGTCTTTTTTTTTTTTTTTGCTCCTCGCATTTTTCACACCTTTTCATGCTCCTGGTCTTTTTTTTTTTTTTTTTTTGCTCCTCAAATTATTCACACCTTTTCATGCTCCTGGTCTTTTTTTTTTTTTTTTTTGCTCCTCGAATTTTTCACACCTCTTCATGCTCCTCGCATTTTTCACAAATTTTCATGCTCGTCGCATTTTTCACACCTTTTCATGCTCCTGGTCTTTCTTTTTTTTTTTTTGCTCCTCGCGTTTTTCACACTTTTTCATGCTCCTGGTCTTTCTTTCTTTTTTTTTTTTTTTGCTCCTGGCATTTTTCACACCTTTTCATGCTCCTGGTCTTTCTTTTTTTTTTTTTTGCTCCCCGCATTTTTCACACCTTTTCATGCTCCTGGTCTTTCTTTTTTTTTTCTTTTTTTTGCTCCTCGAATTTTTCACATCTTTTCATGCTCCTCGCATTTTTCACACCTCTTCATGCTCCTCGCATTTTTCACAACTTTTCATGCTCCTCGCATTTTTCACACCTTTTCATGCTCCTGGTCTTTCTTTTTTTTTTTTTTGCTCCTCGTGTTTTTCACACCTTTTCATGCTCCTGGTCTTTTTTTTTTCTTTTGCTCCTCGCATTTTTCACACCTTTTCATGCTACTGGTCTTTCTTTTTTTTTTTTTTTGCTCCTCGCATTTTTCACACCTTTTCATGCTCCTGGTCTTTCTTTCTTTCTTTCTTTTTTTTTTTTCTCCTCGCATTTTTCACACCTTTTCATGCTCCTTGCATTTTTCACAACTTTTCATGCTCCTCGCATTTTTCACACCTTTTCATGCTCCTGGTCTTTTTTTTTTTTTTGCTCCTCGCATTTTTCACACCTTTTCATCCTCCTCGCATTTTTCACACCTCTTCATGCTCCTCACATTTTTCACAACTTTTCATGCTCGTCGCATTTTTCACACCTTTTCATGCTCCTGGTCTTTCTTTTTTTTTTTTTGTTCCTCGCCTTTTTCACACCTTTTCTTGCTCCTGGTCTTTTTTTTTTTTTTTTTTTTTTGCTCCTCGCATTTTTCACACCTTTTCATGCTCCTGGTCTTTCTTTTTTTTTTTTTTTTGCTCCTTGCATTTTTCACACCTTTTCATGTTCCTGGTTTTTTTTTTTTTTTTGCTCCTCGAATTTTTCACACCTTTTCATGCTCCTCGCATTTTTCACACCTCTTCATGCTCCTGGTCTTTTTTTTTTTTTTTTTTTGCTCCTCAAATTTTTCACACCTTTTCATGCTCCTGGTCTTTTTTTTTTTTTTTTTTGCTCCTCGAATTTTTCACACCTCTTCATGCTCCTCGCATTTTTCACAACTTTTCATGCTCGTCGCATTTTTCACACCTTTTCATGCTCCTGGTCTTTCTTTTTTTTTTTTTGCTCCTCGCGTTTTTCACACCTTTTCATGCTCCTGGTCTTTCTTTCTTTTTTTTTTTTTTTGCTCCTGGCATTTTTCACACCTTTTCATGCTCCTGGTCTTTCTTTTTTTTTTTTTTGCTCCCCGCATTTTTCACACCTTTTCATGCTCCTGGTCTTTCTTTTTTTTTTCTTTTTTTTGCTCCTCGAATTTTTCACATCTTTTCATGCTCCTCGCATTTTTCACACCTCTTCATGCTCCTCGCATTTTTCACAACTTTTCATGCTCCTCGCATTTTTCACACCTTTTCATGCTCCTGGTCTTTCTTTTTTTTTTTTTTGCTCCTCGTGTTATTCACACCTTTTCATGCTCCTGGTCTTTTTTTTTTCTTTTGCTCCTCGCATTTTTCACACCTTTTCATGCTACTGGTCTTTCTTTTTTTTTTTTTTTGCTCCTCGCATTTTTCACACCTTTTCATGCTCCTGGTCTTTCTTTCTTTCTTTCTTTTTTTTTTTTCTCCTCGCATTTTTCACACCTTTTCATGCTCCTTGCATTTTTCACAACTTTTCATGCTCCTCGCATTTTTCACACCTTTTCATGCTCCTGGTCTTTTTTTTTTTTTTTTTTTTTTGCTCCTCGCATTTTTCACACCTTTTCATCCTCCTCGCATTTTTCACACCTCTTCATGCTCCTCGCATTTTTCACAACTTTTCATGCTCGTCGCATTTTTCACACCTTTTCATGCTCCTTGCATTTTTCACAACTTTTCATGCTCCTCGCATTTTTCACACCTTTTCATGCTCCTGGTCTTTTTTTTTTTTTTGCTCCTCGCATTTTTCACACCTTTTCATCCTCCTCGCATTTTTCACACCTCTTCATGCTCCTCGCATTTTTCACAACTTTTCATGCTCGTCGCATTTTTCACACCTTTTCATGCTCCTGGTCTTTCTTTTTTTTTTTTTGTTCCTCGCATTTTTCTCACCTTTTCATGCTCCTGGTCTTTTTTTTTTTTTTTTTTTTTTGCTCCTCGCATTTTTCACACCTTTTCATGCTCCTGGTCTTTCTTTTTTTTTTTTTTTTGCTCCTTGCATTTTTCACACCTTTTCATTTTCCTGGTTTTTTTTTTTTTTTTGCTCCTCGAATTTTTCACACCTTTTCATGCTCCTCGCATTTTTCACACCTCTTCATGTTCCTGGTCTTTTTTTTTTTTTTTTTTTGCTCCTCAAATTTTTCACACCTTTTCATGCTTCTGGTCTTTTTTTTTTTTTTTTTTGCTCCTCGAATTTTTCACACCTCTTCATGCTCCTCGCATTTTTCACAACTTTTCATGCTCGTCGCATTTTTCACACCTTTTCATGCTCCTGGTCTTTCTTTTTTTTTTTTTGCTCCTCGCGTTTTTCACACCTTTTCATGCTCCTGGTCTTTCTTTCTTTTTTTTTTTTTTTGCTCCTGGCATTTTTCACACCTTTTCATGCTCCTGGTCTTTCTTTTTTTTTTTTTTGCTCCCCGCATTTTTCACACCTTTTCATGCTCCTGGTCTTTCTTTTTTTTTTCTTTTTTTTGCTCCTCGAATTTTTCACATCTTTTCATGCTCCTCGCATTTTTCACACCTCTTCATGCTCCTCGCATTTTTCACAACTTTTCATGCTCCTCGCATTTTTCACACCTTTTCATGCTCCTGGTCTTTCTTTTTTTTTTTTTTGCTCCTCGTGTTATTCACACCTTTTCATGCTCCTGGTCTTTTTTTTTTCTTTTGCTCCTCGCATTTTTCACACCTTTTCATGCTACTGGTCTTTCTTTTTTTTTTTTTTTGCTCCTCGCATTTTTCACACCTTTTCATGCTCCTGGTCTTTCTTTCTTTCTTTCTTTTTTTTTTTTCTCCTCGCATTTTTCACACCTTTTCATGCTCCTTGCATTTTTCACAACTTTTCATGCTCCTCGCATTTTTCACACCTTTTCATGCTCCTGGTCTTTTTTTTTTTTTTTTTTTTTTGCTCCTCGCATTTTTCACACCTTTTCATCCTCCTCGCATTTTTCACACCTCTTCATGCTCCTCGCATTTTTCACAACTTTTCATGCTCGTCGCATTTTTCACACCTTTTCATGCTCCTGGTCTTTCTTTTTTTTTTTTTGCTCCTCGCATTTTTCACACCTTTTCATGCTCCTGGTCTTTTTTTTTTTTTTTTTTTTTTTGCTCCTCGCATTTTTCACACGTTTTCATGCTCCTGGTCTTTCTTTTTTTTTTTTTTTTTTGCTCCTCGCATTTTTCACACCTTTTCATGTTCCTGGTTTTTTTTTTTTTTTTGCTCCTCGAATTTTTCACACCTTTTCATGCTCCTCGCATTTTTCACACCTCTTCATGCTCCTCGCATTTTTCACAACTTTTCATGCTCGTCGCATTTTTCACACCTTTTCATGCTCCTGGTCTTTCTTTTTTTTTTTTTGCTCCTCGCATTTTTCACACCTTTTCATGTTCCTGGTCTTTTTTTTTTTTTTTTTTTTTTTTGCTCCTCGCATTTTTCACACCTTTTCATGCTAATGGTCTTTCTTTTTTTTTTTTTGCTCCTCGCATTTTTCACACCTTTTCATGTTCCTGGTCTTTTTTTTTTTTTTTTTTCTCCTCGCATTTTTCACACCTTTCATGCTCCTGGTCTTTTTTTTTTTTTTTTTTTTTGCTCCTCGAATTTTTCACACCTTTTCATGCTCCTCGCATTTTTCACACCTCTTCATGCTCCTCGCATTTTTCACACCTCTTCATGCTCCTCGCATTTTTCACACATTTTCATGCTCCTCGCATTTTTCACACCTCTTCATGCTCCTCGCATTTTTCACAACTTTTCATGCTCGTCGCATTTTTCACACCTTTTCATGCTTCTGGTCTTTCTTTTTTTTTTTTTTGCTCCCCGCATTTTTCACAACTTTTCATGCTCCTGGTCTTTCTTTTTTTTTTTTTTTTTTTGTTCCTCGCATTTTTCACACCTTTTCATGCTTCTGGTCTTTTTTTTTTTTTTGCTCCCCGCTTTTTTCACCCCTTTTCATGCTCCTGGTTTTTCTTTTTTTTTTTTTTGCTCCCCGCATTTTTCACACCTTTTCATGCTCCTGGTCTTTTTTTTTTTTTTGCTCCTCGTGTTATTCACACCTTTTCATGCTCCTGGTCTTTTTTTTTTCTTTTGCTCCTCGCATTTTTCACACCTTTTCATGCTACTGGTCTTTCTTTTTTTTTTTTTTTGCTCCTCGCATTTTTCACACCTTTTCATGCTCCTGGTCTTTCTTTCTTTCTTTCTTTTTTTTTTTTCTCCTCGCATTTTTCACACCTTTTCATGCTCCTTGCATTTTTCACAACTTTTCATGCTCCTCGCATTTTTCACACCTTTTCATGCTCCTGGTCTTTTTTTTTTTTTTTTTTTTTTTGCTCCTCGCATTTTTCACACCTTTTCATCCTCCTCGCATTTTTCACACCTCTTCATGCTCCTCGCATTTTTCACAACTTTTCATGCTCGTCGCATTTTTCACACCTTTTCATGCTCCTGGTCTTTCTTTTTTTTTTTTTGCTCCTCGCATTTTTCACACCTTTTCATGCTCCTGGTCTTTTTTTTTTTTTTTTTTTTTTTGCTCCTCGCATTTTTCACACGTTTTCATGCTCCTGGTCTTTCTTTTTTTTTTTTTTTTTTGCTCCTCGCATTTTTCACACCTTTTCATGTTCCTGGTTTTTTTTTTTTTTTTGCTCCTCGAATTTTTCACACCTTTTCATGCTCCTCGCATTTTTCACACCTCTTCATGCTCCTCGCATTTTTCACAACTTTTCATGCTCGTCGCATTTTTCACACCTTTTCATGCTCCTGGTCTTTCTTTTTTTTTTTTTGCTCCTCGCATTTTTCACACCTTTTCATGTTCCTGGTCTTTTTTTTTTTTTTTTTTTTTTTGCTCCTCGCATTTTTCACACCTTTTCATGCTAATGGTCTTTCTTTTTTTTTTTTTGCTCCTCGCATTTTTCACACCTTTTCATGTTCCTGGTCTTTTTTTTTTTTTTTTTCTCCTCGCATTTTTCACACCTTTCATGCTCCTGGTCTTTTTTTTTTTTTTTTTTTTTTGCTCCTCGAATTTTTCACACCTTTTCATGCTCCTCGCATTTTTCACACCTCTTCATGCTCCTCGCATTTTTCACACCTCTTCATGCTCCTCGCATTTTTCACACATTTTCATGCTCCTCGCATTTTTCACACCTCTTCATGCTCCTCGCATTTTTCACAACTTTTCATGCTCGTCGCATTTTTCACACCTTTTCATGCTTCTGGTCTTTCTTTTTTTTTTTTTTGCTCCCCGCATTTTTCACAACTTTTCATGCTCCTGGTCTTTCTTTTTTTTTTTTTTTTTTTGTTCCTCGCATTTTTCACACCTTTTCTTTTTTCTGGTCTTTTTTTTTTTTTTGCTCCCCGCATTTTTCACACCTTTTCATGCTCCTGGTGTTTCTTTTTTTTTTTTTTGCTCCCCGCATTTTTCACACCTTTTCATGCTCCTGGTCTTTTTTTTTTTTTTGCTCCTCGCATTTTTCACACCTTTTCATGCTCCTGGTCTTTTTTTTTTTTTTTTTTGGTCCTCAAATTTTTCACACCTTTTCATGCTCCTGGTCTTTTTTTTTTTTTTTTTGCTCCTCGAATTTTTCACACCTCTTCATGCTCCTCGCATTTTTCACAACTTTTCATGCTCGTCGCATTTTTCACACCTTTTCATGCTCCTGGTCTTTCTTTTTTTTTTTTTGCTCCTCGCGTTTTTCACACCTTTTCATGCTCCTGGTCTTTCTTTCTTTTTTTTTTTTTTTGCTCCTGGCATTTTTCACACCTTTTCATGCTCCTGGTCTTTCTTTTTTTTTTTTTTGCTCCCCGCATTTTTCACACCTTTTCATGCTCCTGGTCTTTCTTTTTTTTTTCTTTTTTTTGCTCCTCGAATTTTTCACATCTTTTCATGCTCCTCGCATTTTTCACACCTCTTCATGCTCCTCGCATTTTTCACAACTTTTCATGCTCCTCGCATTTTTCACACCTTTTCATGCTCCTGGTCTTTCTTTTTTTTTTTTTTTGCTCCTCGTGTTTTTCACACCTTTTCATGCTCCTGGTCTTTTTTTTTTCTTTTGCTCCTCGCATTTTTCACACCTTTTCATGCTACTGGTTTTTCTTTTTTTTTTTTTTTGCTCCTCGCATTTTTCACACCTTTTCATGCTCCTCGCATTTTTCACACCTCTTCATGCTCCTCGCATTTTTCACAACTTTTCATGCTCGTCGCATTTTTCACACCTTTTCATGCTCCTGGTCTTTCTTTTTTTTTTTTTGCTCCTCGCATTTTTCACACCTTTTCATGCTCCTGGTCTTTTTTTTTTTTTTTTTTTTGCTCCTCGCATTTTTCACACCTTTTCATGCTCCTGGTCTTTCTTTTTTTTTTTTTTTTTTGCTCCTCGCATTTTTCACACCTTTTGTGTTCCTGGTTTTTTTTTTTTTTTTGCTCCTCAAATTTTTAACACCTTTTCATCCTCCTCGCATTTTTCACACCTCTTCATGCTCCTCGCATTTTTCACAACTTTTCATGCTCGTCGCATTTTTCACACCTTTTCATGCTCCTGGTCTTTCTTTTTTTTTTTTTTGCTCCCTGCATTTTTCACAACTTTTCATGCTCCTGGTCTTTCTTTTTTTTTTTTTTTTTTTGCTCCTCGCATTTTTCACACATTTTCATGCTCCTGGTCTTTTTTTTTTTTTTTGCTCCCCGCATTTTTCACACCTTTTCATGCTCCTGGTGTTTCTTTTTTTTTTTTTTGCTCCCCGCATTTTTCACACCTTTTCATGCTCCTGGTGTTTCTTTTTTTTTTTTTTGCTCCCCGCATTTTTCACACCTTTTCATGCTACTGGTCTTTTTTTTTTTTTTGCTCCTCGCATTTTTCACACCTTTTCATGCTCCTGGTCTTTTTTTTTTTTTTTTTTGCTCCTCAAATTTTTCACACCTTTTCATGCTCCTGGTCTTTTTTTTTTTTTTTTTTGCTGCTCGAATTTTTCACACCTCTTCATGCTCCTCGCATTTTTCACAACTTTTCATGCTCGTCGCATTTTTCACACCTTTTCATGCTCCTGGTCTTTCTTTTTTTTTTTTTGCTCCTCGCGTTTTTCACACCTTTTCATGCTCCTGGTCTTTCTTTCTTTTTTTTTTTTTTTGCTCCTGGCATTTTTCACACCTTTTCATGCTCCTGGTCTTTCTTTTTTTTTTTTTTGCTCCCCGCATTTTTCACACCTTTTCATGCTCCTGGTCTTTCTTTTTTTTTTCTTTTTTTTGCTCCTCGAATTTTTCACATCTTTTCATGCTCCTCGCATTTTTCACACCTCTTCATGCTCCTCGCATTTTTCACAACTTTTCATGCTCCTCGCATTTTTCACACCTTTTCATGCTCCTGGTCTTTCTTTTTTTTTTTTTTTGCTCCTCGTGTTTTTCACACCTTTTCATGCTCCTGGTCTTTTTTTTTTCTTTTGCTCCTCGCATTTTTCACACCTTTTCATGCTACTGGTTTTTCTTTTTTTTTTTTTTTGCTCCTCGCATTTTTCACACCTTTTCATGCTCCTGGTCTTTCTTTCTTTCTTTCTTTTTTTTTTTTCTCCTCGCATTTTTCACACCTTTTCATGCTCCTTGCATTTTTCACAACTTTTCATGCTCCTCGCATTTTTCACACCTTTTCATGCTCCTGGTCTTTTTTTTTTTTTTTTTTTTTTTGCTCCTCGCATTTTTCACACCTTTTCATCCTCCTCGCATTTTTCACACCTCTTCATGCTCCTCGCATTTTTCACAACTTTTCATGCTCGTCGCATTTTTCACACCTTTTCATGCTCCTGGTCTTTCTTTTTTTTTTTTTTGCTCCCTGCATTTTTCACAACTTTTCATGCTCCTGGTCTTTCTTTTTTTTTTTTTTTTTTTTGCTCCTCGCATTTTTCACACCTTTTCATGCTCCTGGTCTTTTTTTTTTTTTTTGCTCCCCGCATTTTTCACACCTTTTCATGCTCCTGGTGTTTCTTTTTTTTTTTTTTGCTCCCCGCATTTTTCACACCTTTTCATGCTCCTGGTCTTTTTTTTTTTTTTGCTCCTCGCATTTTTCACACCTTTTCTTGCTCCTGGTCTTTTTTTTTTTTTTTTTTGCTCCTCGAATTTTTCACACCTCTTCATGCTCCTCGCATTTTTCACAATTTTTCATGCTCGTCGCATTTTTCACACCTTTTCATGCTCCTGGTCTTTCTTTTTTTTTTTTTGCTCCTCGCGTTTTTCACACCTTTTCATGCTCCTGGTCTTTCTTTTTTTTTTTTTTTTTTGCTCCTCGCATTTTTCACACCTTTCATGCTCCTGGTCTTTTTTTTTTTTTTTTTTTTTTGCTCCTCGAATTTTTCACACCTTTTCTTGCTCCTCGCATTTTTCACACCTCTTCATGCTCCTCGCATTTTTCACACATTTTCATGCTCCTCGCATTTTTCACACCTCTTCATGCTCCTCGCATTTTTCACAACTTTTCATGCTCGTCGCATTTTTCACCCCTTTTCATGCTCCTGGTCTTTCTTTTTTTTTTTTTTGCTCCCCGCATTTTTCACAACTTTTCATGCTCCTGGTCTTTCTTTTTTTTTTTTTTTTTGCTCCTCGCATTTTTCACACCTTTTCATGCTTCTGGTCTTTTTTTTTTTTTTTTGCTCCCCGCATTTTTCACACCTTTTCATGCTCCTGGTGTTTCTTTTTTTTTTTTTTGCTCCCCGCATTTTTCACACCTTTTCATGCTCCTGGTCTTTTTTTTTTTTTTGCTCCTCGCATTTTTCACACCTTTTCATGCTCCTGGTCTTTTTTTTTTTTTTTTTTTTGCTCCTCAAATTTTTCACACCTTTTCATGCTCCTGGTCTTTTTTTTTTTTTTTTTTGCTCCTCGAATTTTTCACACCTCTTCATGCTCCTCGCATTTTTCACAACTTTTCATGCTCGTCGCATTTTTCACACCTTTTCATGCTCCTGGTCTTTCTTTTTTTTTTTTTGCTCCTCGCGTTTTTCACACCTTTTCATGCTCCTGGTCTTTCTTTCTTTTTTTTTTTTTTTGCTCCTGGCATTTTTCACACCTTTTCATGCTCCTGGTCTTTCTTTTTTTTTTTTTTGCTCCCCGCATTTTTCACACCTTTTCATGCTCCTGGTCTTTCTTTTTTTTTTCTTTTTTTTGCTCCTCGAATTTTTCACATCTTTTCATGCTCCTCGCATTTTTCACACCTCTTCATGCTCCTCGCATTTTTCACAACTTTTCATGCTCCTCGCATTTTTCACACCTTTTCATGCTCCTGGTCTTTCTTTTTTTTTTTTTTGCTCCTCGTGTTTTTCACACCTTTTCATGCTCCTGGTCTTTTTTTTTTCTTTTGCTCCTCGCATTTTTCACACCTTTTCATGCTACTGGTCTTTCTTTTTTTTTTTTTTTCCTCCTCGCATTTTTCCCACCTTTTCATGCTAATGGTCTTTCTTTTTTTTTTTTTGCTCCTCGCATTTTTCACACCTTTTCATGTTCCTGGTCTTTTTTTTTTTTTTTTTTCTCCTCGCATTTTTCACACCTTTCATGCTCCTGGTCTTTTTTTTTTTTTTTTTTTTTGCTCCTCGAATTTTTCACACCTTTTCATGCTCCTCGCATTTTTCACACCTCTTCATGCTCCTCGCATTTTTCACACCTTTTCATGCTCCTCGCATTTTTCACACCTCTTCATGCTCCTCGCATTTTTCACAACTTTTCATGCTCGTCGCATTTTTCACACCTTTTCATCCTCCTGGTCTTTCTTTTTTTTTTTTTTGCTCCCCGCATTTTTCACAACTTTTCATGCTCCTGGTCTTTCTTTTTTTTTTTTTTTTTTTGCTCCTCGCATTTTTCACACCTTTTCATGCTTCTGGTCTTTTTTTTTTTTTTTTGCTCCCCGCATTTTTCACACCTTTTCATGCTCCTGGTGTTTCTTTTTTTTTTTTTTGCTCCCCGGATTTTTCACACCTTTTCATGCTCCTGGTCTTTTTTTTTTTTTTTGCTCCTCGCATTTTTCACACCTTTTCATGCTCCTGGTCTTTTTTTTTTTTTTTTTTTGCTCCTCAAATTATTCACACCTTTTCATGCTCCTGGTCTTTTTTTTTTTTTTTTTTGCTCCTCGAATTTTTCACACCTCTTCATGCTCCTCGCATTTTTCACAAATTTTCATGCTCGTCGCATTTTTCACACCTTTTCATGCTCCTGGTCTTTCTTTTTTTTTTTTTGCTCCTCGCGTTTTTCACACCTTTTCATGCTCCTGGTCTTTCTTTCTTTTTTTTTTTTTTTGCTCCTGGCATTTTTCACACCTTTTCATGCTCCTGGTCTTTCTTTTTTTTTTTTTTGCTCCCCGCATTTTTCACACCTTTTCATGCTCCTGGTCTTTCTTTTTTTTTTCTTTTTTTTGCTCCTCGAATTTTTCACATCTTTTCATGCTCCTCGCATTTTTCACACCTCTTCATGCTCCTCGCATTTTTCACAACTTTTCATGCTCCTCGCATTTTTCACACCTTTTCATGCTCCTGGTCTTTCTTTTTTTTTTTTTTGCTCCTCGTGTTTTTCACACCTTTTCATGCTCCTGGTCTTTTTTTTTTCTTTTGCTCCTCGCATTTTTCACACCTTTTCATGCTACTGGTCTTTCTTTTTTTTTTTTTTTGCTCCTCGCATTTTTCACACCTTTTCATGCTCCTGGTCTTTCTTTCTTTCTTTCTTTTTTTTTTTTCTCCTCGCATTTTTCACACCTTTTCATGCTCCTTGCATTTTTCACAACTTTTCATGCTCCTCGCATTTTTCACACCTTTTCATGCTCCTGGTCTTTTTTTTTTTTTTGCTCCTCGCATTTTTCACACCTTTTCATCCTCCTCGCATTTTTCACACCTCTTCATGCTCCTCGCATTTTTCACAACTTTTCATGCTCGTCGCATTTTTCACACCTTTTCATGCTCCTGGTCTTTCTTTTTTTTTTTTTGTTCCTCGCATTTTTCACACCTTTTCATGCTCCTGGTCTTTTTTTTTTTTTTTTTTTTTTTGCTCCTCGCATTTTTCACACCTTTTCATGCTCCTGGTCTTTCTTTTTTTTTTTTTTTTTGCTCCTTGCATTTTTCACACCTTTTTATGTTCCTGGTTTTTTTTTTTTTTTTGCTCCTCGAATTTTTCACACCTTTTCATGCTCCTCGCATTTTTCACACCTCTTCATGCTCCTGGTCTTTTTTTTTTTTTTTTTTTGCTCCTCAAATTTTTCACACCTTTTCATGCTCCTGGTCTTTTTTTTTTTTTTTTTTGCTCCTCGAATTTTTCACACCTCTTCATGCTCCTCGCATTTTTCACAACTTTTCATGCTCGTCGCATTTTTCACACCTTTTCATGCTCCTGGTCTTTCTTTTTTTTTTTTTGCTCCTCGCGTTTTTCACACCTTTTCATGCTCCTGGTCTTTCTTTCTTTTTTTTTTTTTTTGCTCCTGGCATTTTTCACACCTTTTCATGCTCCTGGTCTTTCTTTTTTTTTTTTTTGCTCCCCGCATTTTTCACACCTTTTCATGCTCCTGGTCTTTCTTTTTTTTTTCTTTTTTTTGCTCCTCGAATTTTTCACATCTTTTCATGCTCCTCGCATTTTTCACACCTCTTCATGCTCCTCGCATTTTTCACAACTTTTCATGCTCCTCGCATTTTTCACACCTTTTCATGCTCCTGGTCTTTCTTTTTTTTTTTTTTGCTCCTCGTGTTATTCACACCTTTTCATGCTCCTGGTCTTTTTTTTTTTTTTTGCTCCTCGCATTTTTCACACCTTTTCATGCTACTGGTCTTTCTTTTTTTTTTTTTTTGCTCCTCGCATTTTTCACACCTTTTCATGCTCCTGGTCTTTCTTTCTTTCTTTCTTTTTTTTTTTTCTCCTCGCATTTTTCACACCTTTTCTTGCTCCTTGCATTTTTCACAACTTTTCTTGCTCCTCGCATTTTTCACACCTTTTCATGCTCCTGGTCTTTTTTTTTTTTTTTTTTTTTGCTCCTCGCATTTTTCACACCTTTTCATCCTCCTCGCATTTTTCACACCTCTTCATGCTCCTCGCATTTTTCACAACTTTTCATGCTCGTCGCATTTTTCACACCTTTTCATGCTCCTGGTCTTTCTTTTTTTTTTTTTGCTCCTCGCATTTTTCACACCTTTTCATGCTCCTGGTCTTTTTTTTTTTTTTTTTTTTTTTGCTCCTCGCATTTTTCACACCTTTTCATGCTCCTGGTCTTTCTTTTTTTTTTTTTTTTTTGCTCCTCGCATTTTTCACACCTTTTCATGTTCCTGGTTTTTTTTTTTTTTTTGCTCCTCGAATTTTTCACACCTTTTCATGCTCCTCGCATTTTTCACACCTCTTCATGCTCCTCGCATTTTTCACAACTTTTCATGCTCGTCGCATTTTTCACACCTTTTCATGCTCCTGGTCTTTCTTTTTTTTTTTTTGCTCCTCGCATTTTTCACACCTTTTCATGTTCCTGGCCTTTTTTTTTTTTTTTTTTTTTTTGCTCCTCGCATTTTTCACACCTTTTCATGCTAATGGTCTTTCTTTTTTTTTTTTTGCTCCTCGCATTTTTCACACCTTTTCATGTTCCTGGTCTTTTTTTTTTTTTTTTTTCTCCTCGCATTTTTCACACCTTTCATGCTCCTGGTCTTTTTTTTTTTTTTTTTTTTTGCTCCTCGAATTTTTCACACCTTTTCATGCTCCTCGCATTTTTCACACCTCTTCATGCTCCTCGCATTTTTCACACCTCTTCATGCTCCTCGCATTTTTCACACATTTTCATGCTCCTCGCATTTTTCACACCTCTTCATGCTCCTCGCATTTTTCACAACTTTTCATGCTCGTCGCATTTTTCACACCTTTTCATGCTCCTGGTCTTTCTTTTTTTTTTTTTTGCTCCCCGCATTTTTCACAACTTTTCATGCTCCTGGTCTTTCTTTTTTTTTTTTTTTTTTTGCTCCTCGCATTTTTCACACCTTTTCATGCTTCTGGTCTTTTTTTTTTTTTTGCTCCCCGCATTTTTCACACCTTTTCATGCTCCTGGTGTTTCTTTTTTTTTTTTTTGCTCCCCGCATTTTTCACACCTTTTCATGCTCCTGGTCTTTTTTTTTTTTTTGCTCCTCGCATTTTTCACACCTTTTCATGCTCCTGGTCTTTTTTTTTTTTTTTTTTGGTCCTCAAATTTTTCACACCTTTTCATGCTCCTGGTCTTTTTTTTTTTTTTTTTGCTCCTCGAATTTTTCACACCTCTTCATGCTCCTCGCATTTTTCACAACTTTTCATGCTCGTCGCATTTTTCACACCTTTTCATGCTCCTGGTCTTTCTTTTTTTTTTTTTGCTCCTCGCGTTTTTCACACCTTTTCATGCTCCTGGTCTTTCTTTCTTTTTTTTTTTTTTTGCTCCTGGCATTTTTCACACCTTTTCATGCTCCTGGTCTTTCTTTTTTTTTTTTTTGCTCCCCGCATTTTTCACACCTTTTCATGCTCCTGGTCTTTCTTTTTTTTTTCTTTTTTTTGCTCCTCGAATTTTTCACATCTTTTCATGCTCCTCGCATTTTTCACACCTCTTCATGCTCCTCGCATTTTTCACAACTTTTCATGCTCCTCGCATTTTTCACACCTTTTCATGCTCCTGGTCTTTCTTTTTTTTTTTTTTTGCTCCTCGTGTTTTTCACACCTTTTCATGCTCCTGGTCTTTTTTTTTTCTTTTGCTCCTCGCATTTTTCACACCTTTTCATGCTACTGGTTTTTCTTTTTTTTTTTTTTTGCTCCTCGCATTTTTCACACCTTTTCATGCTCCTCGCATTTTTCACACCTCTTCATGCTCCTCGCATTTTTCACAACTTTTCATGCTCGTCGCATTTTTCACACCTTTTCATGCTCCTGGTCTTTCTTTTTTTTTTTTTGCTCCTCGCATTTTTCACACCTTTTCATGCTCCTGGTCTTTTTTTTTTTTTTTTTTTTGCTCCTCGCATTTTTCACACCTTTTCATGCTCCTGGTCTTTCTTTTTTTTTTTTTTTTTTGCTCCTCGCATTTTTCACACCTTTTTTGTTCCTGGTTTTTTTTTTTTTTTGCTCCTCAAATTTTTAACACCTTTTCATCCTCCTCGCCTTTTTCACACCTCTTCATGCTCCTCGCATTTTTCACAACTTTTCATGCTCGTCGCATTTTTCACACCTTTTCATGCTCCTGGTCTTTCTTTTTTTTTTTTTTGCTCCCTGCATTTTTCACAACTTTTCATGCTCCTGGTCTTTCTTTTTTTTTTTTTTTTTTTGCTCCTCGCATTTTTCACACATTTTCATGCTCCTGGTCTTTTTTTTTTTTTTTGCTCCCCGCATTTTTCACACCTTTTCATGCTCCTGGTGTTTCTTTTTTTTTTTTTTGCTCCCCGCATTTTTCACACCTTTTCATGCTCCTGGTGTTTTTTTTTTTTTTTTTTGCTCCCCGCATTTTTCACACCTTTTCATGCTCCTGGTCTTTTTTTTTTTTTTGCTCCTCGCATTTTTCACACCTTTTCATGCTCCTGGTCTTTTTTTTTTTTTTTTTTGCTCCTCAAATTTTTCACACCTTTTCATGCTCCTGGTCTTTTTTTTTTTTTTTTTTGCTGCTCGAATTTTTCACACCTCTTTATGCTCCTCGCATTTTTCACAACTTTTCATGCTCGTCGCATTTTTCACACCTTTTCATGCTCCTGGTCTTTCTTTTTTTTTTTTTGCTCCTCGCGTTTTTCACACCTTTTCATGCTCCTGGTCTTTCTTTCTTTTTTTTTTTTTTTGCTCCTGGCATTTTTCACACCTTTTCATGCTCCTGGTCTTTCTTGTTTTTTTTTTTTGCTCCCCGCATTTTTCACACCTTTTCATGCTCCTGGTCTTTCTTTTTTTTTTCTTTTTTTTGCTCCTCGAATTTTTCACATCTTTTCATGCTCCTCGCATTTTTCACACCTCTTCATGCTCCTCGCATTTTTCACAACTTTTCATGCTCCTCGCATTTTTCACACCTTTTCATGCTCCTGGTCTTTCTTTTTTTTTTTTTTTG
This sequence comes from Cervus elaphus, assembly GCF_910594005.1. Lineage (NCBI taxonomy): Eukaryota > Metazoa > Chordata > Mammalia > Artiodactyla > Cervidae > Cervus > Cervus elaphus. Next base: position 85,635,939 of record NC_057836.1, read on the forward strand.
CTCCTCGTGTTTTTCACACCTTTTCATGCTCCTGGTCTTTTTTTTTTCTTTTGCTCCTCGCATTTTTCACACCTTTTCATGCTACTGGTTTTTCTTTTTTTTTTTTTTTGCTCCTCGCATTTTTCACACCTTTTCATGCTCCTGGTCTTTCTTTCTTTCTTTCTTTTTTTTTTTTCTCCTCGCATTTTTCACACCTTTTCATGCTCCTTGCATTTTTCACAACTTTTCATGCTCCTCGCATTTTTCACACCTTTTCATGCTCCTGGTCTTTTTTTTTTTTTTTTTTTTTTTGCTCCTCGCATTTTTCACACCTTTTCATCCTCCTCGCATTTTTCACACCTCTTCATGCTCCTCGCATTTTTCACAACTTTTCATGCTCGTCGCATTTTTCACACCTTTTCATGCTCCTGGTCTTTCTTTTTTTTTTTTTTGCTCCCTGCATTTTTCACAACTTTTCATGCTCCTGGTCTTTCTTTTTTTTTTTTTTTTTTTTGCTCCTCGCATTTTTCACACCTTTTCATGCTCCTGGTCTTTTTTTTTTTTTTTGCTCCCCGCATTTTTCACACCTTTTCATGCTCCTGGTGTTTCTTTTTTTTTTTTTTGCTCCCCGCATTTTTCACACCTTTTCATGCTCCTGGTCTTTTTTTTTTTTTTGCTCCTCGCATTTTTCACACCTTTTCATGCTCCTGGTCTTTTTTTTTTTTTTTTTTTGCTCCTCGAATTTTTCACACCTCTTCATGCTCCTCGCATTTTTCACAATTTTTCATGCTCGTCGCATTTTTCACACCTTTTCATGCTCCTGGTCTTTCTTTTTTTTTTTTTGCTCCTCGCGTTTTTCACACCTTTTCATGCTCCTGGTCTTTCTTTTTTTTTTTTTTTTTTGCTCCTCGCATTTTTCACACCTTTTCATGCTCCTGGTCTTTCTTTTTTTTTTTTTTTTTTGCTCCTCGCATTTTTCACACCTTTTCATGCCCCTGGTCTTTCTTTTTTTTTTTTTTGCTCCCCGCATTTTTCACACCTTTTCATGCTCCTGGTCTTTCTTTTTTTTTTTTTTTCTTTGCTCCTCGAATTTTTCACATCTTTTCATGCTCCTCGCATTTTTCACACCTTTTCATGCTCCTGGTCTTTCTTTTTTTTTTTTTTGCTCCTCGTGTTTTTCACACCTTTTCATGCTCCTGGTCTTTTTTTTTTCTTTTGCTCCTCGCATTTTTCACACCTTTTCATGCTCCTGGTCTTTCTTTTTTTTTTTTTTTTGCTCCTCGCATTTTTCACACCTTTTCATGCTCCTGGTCTTTCTTTCTTTCTTTTTTTTTTTTTTTCTCCTCGCATTTTTCACACCTTTTCATGCTCCTTGCATTTTTCACAACTTTTCATGCTCGTCGCATTTTTCACACCTTTTCATGCTCCTGGTCTTTCTTTTTTTTTTTTTTGCTCCTCGCGTTTTTCACACCTTTTCATGCTCCTGGTCTTTCTTTTTTTTTTTTTTTTTTGCTCCTCGCTTTTTTCACACTTTTTCATGTTCCTGGTCTTTCTTTTTTTTTTTTTTTGCTCCCCGCATTTTTCACACCTTTTCATGCTCCTGGTCTTTCTTTTTTTTTTCTTTTCTTTGCTCCTCGAATTTTTCACATCTTTTCATGCTCCTCGCATTTTTCACACCTCTTCATGCTCCTCGCATTTTTCACAACTTTTCATGCTCCTCGCATTTTTCACACCTTTTCATGCTCCTGGTCTTTCTTTTTTTTTTTTTTGCTCCTCGTGTTTTTCACACCTTTTCATGCTCCTGGTCTTTTTTTTTTCTTTTGCTCCTCGCATTTTTCACACCTTTTCATGCTTCTGGTCTTTCTTTTTTTTTTTTTGCTCCTCGCATTTTTCACACCTTTTCATGTTCCTGGTTTTTTTTTTTTTTGCTCCTCAAATTTTTCACACCTTTTCATCCTCCTCGCATTTTATACACCTCTTCATGCTCCTCGCATTTTTCACAACTTTTCATGCTCGTCGCATTTTTCACACCTTTTCATGCTCCTGGTCTTTCTTTTTTTTTTTTTGCTTCTCGCATTTTTCACACCTTTTCATGCTCCTGGTCTTTTTTTTTTCTTTTGCTCCTCGCATTTTTCACACCTTTTCATGCTCCTGGTCTTTCTTTCTTTTTTTTTTTTTTTTTTGCTCCTCGCATTTTTCACACCTTTTCATGCTCCTGGTCTTTTTTTTTTTTGCTCCTCGCATTTTTCACACCTTTTCATGCTCCTGGTCTTTCTTTCTTTTTTTTTTTTTTTTGCTCCTCGCATTTTTCACACCTTTTCATGCTCCTGGTCTTTTTTTTTTTTTTTTTTGCTCCTCGAATTTTTCACAGCTCTTCATGCTCCTCGCATTTTTCACAACTTTTCATGCTCGTCGCATTTTTCACACCTTTTCATGCTCCTGGTCTTTCTTTTTTTTTTTTTTGCTCCTCGCGTTTTTCACACCTTTTCTTGCTCCTGGTCTTTTTTTTTTTTTTGCTCCTCAAATTTTTCTCACCTTTTCATGATCCTGGTCTTTCTTTCTTTCTTTTTTTTTTTTTTTTGCTCCTCGCATTTTTCACACCTTTTCATGCTCCTTGCATTTTTCACAACTTTTCATGCTCCTCGCATTTTTCACACCTTTTCATGCTCCTGGTCTTTTTTTTTTTTTTTTTTTTTTTGGTCCTCGCATTTTTCACACCTTTTCATGCTCCTGGTCTTTCTTTTTTTTTTTTTGCTCCTCGCATTTTTCACACCTTTTCATGTTCCTGGTCTTTTTTTTTTTTTTCTTCGCATTTTTCACACCTTTTCATGCTCCTGGTCTTTCTTTTTTTTTTTTTTGCTCCCCGCATTTTTCACACCTTTTCATGCTCCTGGTCTTTCTTTTTTTTTTTTTTTTGCTCCTCGCATTTTTCACACCTTTTCATGCTCCTGGTCTTTTGTTTTTTTTTCTCCTCGCATTTTTCACACCTTTTCATGCTCCTGATCTTTTTTTTTTGGTTTTTTTGCTCCTCGCATTTTTCACACCTTTTCATGCTCCTGGTCTTTTTTTTTTTTTTTTTTTTTTTGCTCCTCGCATTTCTCACACCTTTTCATGCTCCTGGTCTTTTTTTTTTTTTTTTTTTTGCTCCTCGAATTTTTCACACCTTTTCTTGCTCCTCGCATTTTTCACACCTCTTCATGCTCCTCGCATTTTTCACAACTTTTCATGCTCGTCGCATTTTTCACACCTTTTCATGCTCCTGGTCTTGTTTTTTTTTTTTGCTCCTCGCATTTTTCACACCTTTTCATGCTCCTGGTCTTTTTTCTTTTTTTGCTCCTCGCATTTTTCACACCTTTTCATGCTCCTGGTCTTTTTTTTTTTTTTTGCTCCTCGCATTTTTCACACCTTTTCATGCTCCTGGTTTTTTTTTTTTTTTGCTCCTCAAATTTTTCACACCGTTTCATCCTCCTCGCATTTTTCACACCTCTTCATGCTCCTCGCATTTTTCACAACTTTTCATGCTCGTCGCATTTTTCACACCTTTTCATGCTCCTGGTCTTTCTTTTTTTCTTTTTGCTCCTCGCATTTTTCACACCTTTTCATGCTCCTGGTCTTTTTTTTTTCTTTTGCTCCTCGCATTTTTCACACCTATTCATGCTCCTGGTCTTTTTTTTTTTTTTTTGCTCCTCGCATTTTTCACACCTTTTCATGCTCCTCGCATTTTTCACAACTTTTCATGCTCGTCGCATTTTTCACACCTTTTCATGCTCCTGGTCTTTTGTTTTTTTTTCTCCTCGCATTTTTCACACCTTTTCATGCTCCTGATCTTTTTTTTTTGGTTTTTTTGCTCCTCGCATTTTTCACACCTTTTCATGCTCCTGGTCTTTTTTTTTTTTTTTTTTTTTTGCTCCTCCCATTTCTCACCCCTTTTCATGCTCCTGGTCTTTTTTTTTTTTTTTTTTTTGCTCCTCGAATTTTTCACACCTTTTCATGCTCCTCGCATTTTTCACACCTCTTCATGCTCCTCGCATTTTTCACAACTTTTCATCTCGTCGCATTTTTCACACCTTTTCATGCTCCTGGTCTTGTTTTTTTTTTTTGCTCCTCGCATTTTTCCCACCTTTTCATGCTCCTGGTCTTTTTTTTTTTTTTTGCTCCTCGCATTTTTCACACCTTTTCATGCTCCTGGTCTTTTTTTTTTTTTTGCTCCTCGCATTTTTCACACCTTTTCATGCTAATGGTCTTTCTTTTTTTTTTTTTGCTCCTCGCATTTTTCACACCTTTCATGCTCCTGGTCTTTTTTTTTTTTTTTGCTCCTCGCATTTTTCACACCTTTTCATGCTAATGGTCTTTCTTTTTTTTTTTTTGCTCCTCGCATTTTTCACACCTTTCATGCTCCTGGTCTTTCTTTTTTTTTTTTTTTTTTCTCCTCGCATTTTTCACACATTTTCATGCTCCTGGTCTTTCTTTCTTTTTTTTTTTTTTTTTGCTCCTCGCATTTTTCACACCTTTTCATGTTCCTGGTCTTTTTTTTTTTTTTTTTTCTCCTCGCATTTTTCACACCTTTCATGCTCCTGGTCTTTTTTTTTTTTTTTTTTTTTTGCTCCTCGAATTTTTCACACCTTTTCATGCTCCTCGCATTTTTCACACCTCTTCATGCTCCTCGCATTTTTCACACCTCTTCATGCTCCTCGCATTTTTCACACATTTTCATGCTCCTCGCATTTTTCACACCTCTTCATGCTCCTCGCATTTTTCACAACTTTTCATGCTCGTCGCATTTTTCACACCTTTTCATGCTCCTGGTCTTTCTTTTTTTTTTTTTTGCTCCCCGCATTTTTCACAACTTTTCATGCTCCTGGTCTTTCTTTTTTTTTTTTTTTTTTTGCTCCTCGCATTTTTCACACCTTTTCATGCTTCTGGTCTTTTTTTTTTTTTTGCTCCCCGCATTTTTCACACCTTTTCATGCTCCTGGTGTTTCTTTTTTTTTTTTTTGCTCCTCGCATTTTTCACACCTTTTCATGCTCCTGGTCTTTTTTTTTTTTTTGCTCCTCGCATTTTTCACACCTTTTCATGCTCCTCGTCTTTTTTTTTTTTTTTTTTGCTCCTCAAATTTTTCACACCTTTTCATGCTCCTGGTCTTTTTTTTTTTTTTTTTTTGCTCCTCGAATTTTTCACACCTCTTCATGCTCCTCGCATTTTTCACAACTTTTCATGCTCGTCGCATTTTTCACACCTTTTCATGCTCCTGGTCTTTCTTTTTTTTTTTTTGCTCCTCGCGTTTTTCACACCTTTTCATGCTCCTGGTCTTTCTTTCTTTTTTTTTTTTTTTGCTCCTGGCATTTTTCACACCTTTTCATGCTCCTGGTCTTTCTTTTTTTTTTTTTTGCTCCCCGCATTTTTCACACCTTTTCATGCTCCTGGTCTTTCTTTTTTTTTTCTTTTTTTTGCTCCTCGAATTTTTCACATCTTTTCATGCTCCTCGCATTTTTCACACCTCTTCATGCTCCTCGCATTTTTCACAACTTTTCATGCTCCTCGCATTTTTCACACCTTTTCATGCTCCTGGTCTTTCTTTTTTTTTTTTTTTGCTCCTCGTGTTTTTCACACCTTTTCATGCTCCTGGTCTTTTTTTTTTCTTTTGCTCCTCGCATTTTTCACACCTTTTCATGCTACTGGTTTTTCTTTTTTTTTTTTTTTGCTCCTCGCATTTTTCACACCTTTTCATGCTCCTGGTCTTTCTTTCTTTCTTTCTTTTTTTTTTTTCTCCTCGCATTTTTCACACCTTTTCATGCTCCTTGCATTTTTCACAACTTTTCATGCTCCTCGCATTTTTCACACCTTTTCATGCTCCTGGTCTTTTTTTTTTTTTTTTTTTTTTGCTCCTCGCATTTTTCACACCTTTTCATCCTCCTCGCATTTTTCACACCTCTTCATGCTCCTCGCATTTTTCACAACTTTTCATGCTCGTCGCATTTTTCACACCTTTTCATGCTCCTGGTCTTTCTTTTTTTTTTTTTGCTCCTCGCATTTTTCACACCTTTTCATGCTCCTGGTCTTTTTTTTTTTTTTTTTTTTGCTCCTCGCATTTTTCACACCTTTTCATGCTCCTGGTCTTTCTTTTTTTTTTTTTTTTTTGCTCCTCGCATTTTTCACACCTTTTCATGTTCCTGGTTTTTTTTTTTTTTTTGCTCCTCAAATTTTTAACACCTTTTCATCCTCCTCGCATTTTTCACACCTCTTCATGCTCCTCGCATTTTTCACAACTTTTCATGCTCGTCGCATTTTTCACACCTTTTCATGCTCCTGGTCTTTCTTTTTTTTTTTTTTGCTCCCTGCATTTTTCACAACTTTTCATGCTCCTGGTCTTTCTTTTTTTTTTTTTTTTTTTTGCTCCTCGCATTTTTCACACATTTTCATGCTCCTGGTCTTTTTTTTTTTTTTTGCTCCCCGCATTTTTCACACCTTTTCATGCTCCTGGTGTTTCTTTTTTTTTTTTTTGCTCCCCGCATTTTTCACACCTTTTCATGCTCCTGGTGTTTCTTTTTTTTTTTTTGCTCCCCGCATTTTTCACACCTTTTCATGCTCCTGGTCTTTTTTTTTTTTTTGCTCCTCGCATTTTTCACACCTTTTCATGCTCCTGGTCTTTTTTTTTTTTTTTTTTGCTCCTCAAATTTTTCACACCTTTTCATGCTCCTGGTCTTTTTTTTTTTTTTTTTTGCTGCTCGAATTTTTCACACCTCTTCATGCTCCTCGCATTTTTCACAACTTTTCATGCTCGTCGCATTTTTCACACCTTTTCATGCTCCTGGTCTTTCTTTTTTTTTTTTTGCTCCTCGCGTTTTTCACACCTTTTCATGCTCCTGGTCTTTCTTTCTTTTTTTTTTTTTTTGCTCCTGGCATTTTTCACACCTTTTCATGCTCCTGGTCTTTCTTTTTTTTTTTTTTGCTCCCCGCATTTTTCACACCTTTTCATGCTCCTGGTCTTTCTTTTTTTTTTCTTTTTTTTGCTCCTCGAATTTTTCACATCTTTTCATGCTCCTCGCATTTTTCACACCTCTTCATGCTCCTCGCATTTTTCACAACTTTTCATGCTCCTCGCATTTTTCACACCTTTTCATGCTCCTGGTCTTTCTTTTTTTTTTTTTTTGCTCCTCGTGTTTTTCACACCTTTTCATGCTCCTGGTCTTTTTTTTTTCTTTTGCTCCTTGCATTTTTCACACCTTTTCATGCTACTGGTTTTTCTTTTTTTTTTTTTTTTGCTCCTCGCATTTTTCACACCTTTTCATGCTCCTGGTCTTTCTTTCTTTCTTTCTTTTTTTTTTTCTCCTCGCATTTTTCACACCTTTTCATGCTCCTTGCATTTTTCACAACTTTTCATGCTCCTCGCATTTTTCACACCTTTTCATGCTCCTGGTCTTTTTTTTTTTTTTTTTTTTTTTGCTCCTCGCATTTTTCACACCTTTTCATCCTCCTCGCATTTTTCACACCTCTTCATGCTCCTCGCATTTTTCACAACTTTTCATGCTCGTCGCATTTTTCACACCTTTTCATGCTCCTGGTCTTTCTTTTTTTTTTTTTGCTCCTCGCATTTTTCACACCTTTTCATGCTCCTGGTCTTTTTTTTTTTTTTTTTTTTTTGCTCCTCGCATTTTTCACACCTTTTCATGCTCCTGGTCTTTTTTTTTTTTTTTGCTCCCCGCATTTTTCACACCTTTTCATGCTCCTGGTGTTTCTTTTTTTTTTTTTTGCTCCCCGCATTTTTCACACCTTTTCATGCTCCTGGTGTTTCTTTTTTTTTTTTTGCTCCCCGCATTTTTCACACCTTTTCATGCTCCTGGTCTTTTTTTTTTTTTTGCTCCTCGCATTTTTCACACCTTTTCATGCTCCTGGTCTTTTTTTTTTTTTTTTTTGCTCCTCAAATTTTTCACACCTTTTCATGCTCCTGGTCTTTTTTTTTTTTTTTTTTGCTGCTCGAATTTTTCACACCTCTTCATGCTCCTCGCATTTTTCACAACTTTTCATGCTCGTCGCATTTTTCACACCTTTTCATGCTCCTGGTCTTTCTTTTTTTTTTTTTGCTCCTCGCGTTTTTCACACCTTTTCATGCTCCTGGTCTTTCTTTCTTTTTTTTTTTTTTTGCTCCTGGCATTTTTCACACCTTTTCATGCTCCTGGTCTTTCTTTTTTTTTTTTTTGCTCCCCGCATTTTTCACACCTTTTCATGCTCCTGGTCTTTCTTTTTTTTTTCTTTTTTTTGCTCCTCGAATTTTTCACATCTTTTCATGCTCCTCGCATTTTTCACACCTCTTCATGCTCCTCGCATTTTTCACAACTTTTCATGCTCCTCGCATTTTTCACACCTTTTCATGCTCCTGGTCTTTCTTTTTTTTTTTTTTTGCTCCTCGTGTTTTTCACACCTTTTCATGCTCCTGGTCTTTTTTTTTTCTTTTGCTCCTCGCATTTTTCACACCTTTTCATGCTACTGGTTTTTCTTTTTTTTTTTTTTTTGCTCCTCGCATTTTTCACACCTTTTCATGCTCCTGGTCTTTCTTTCTTTCTTTCTTTTTTTTTTTCTCCTCGCATTTTTCACACCTTTTCATGCTCCTTGCATTTTTCACAACTTTTCATGCTCCTCGCATTTTTCACACCTTTTCATGCTCCTGGTCTTTTTTTTTTTTTTTTTTTTTTTGCTCCTCGTCTTTTTCACACCTTTTCATCCTCCTCGCATTTTTCACACCTCTTCATGCTCCTCGCATTTTTCACAACTTTTCATGCTCGTCGCATTTTTCACACCTTTTCATGCTCCTGGTCTTTCTTTTTTTTTTTTTGCTCCTCGCATTTTTCACACCTTTTCATGCTCCTGGTCTTTTTTTTTTTTTTTTTTTTTGCTCCTCGCATTTTTCACACCTTTTCATGCTCCTGGTCTTTCTTTTTTTTTTTTTTTTTTGCTCCTCGCATTTTTCACACCTTTTCATGTTCCTGGTTTTTTTTTTTTTTTTGCTCCTCAAATTTTTAACACCTTTTCATCCTCCTCGCATTTTTCACACCTCTTCATGCTCCTCGCATTTTTCACAACTTTTCATGCTCGTCGCATTTTTCACACCTTTTCATGCTCCTGGTCTTTCTTTTTTTTTTTTTTGCTCCCTGCATTTTTCACAACTTTTCATGCTCCTGGTCTTTCTTTTTTTTTTTTTTTTTTTTGCTCCTCGCATTTTTCACACCTTTTCATGCTCCTGGTCTTTTTTTTTTTTTTTGCTCCCCGCATTTTTCACACCTTTTCATGCTCCTGGTGTTTCTTTTTTTTTTTTTTGCTCCCCGCATTTTTCACACCTTTTCATGCTCCTGGTCTTTTTTTTTTTTTTGCTCCTCGCATTTTTCACACCTTTTCATGCTCCTGGTCTTTTTTTTTTTTTTTTTTGCTCCTCGAATTTTTCAAACCTCTTCATGCTCCTCGCATTTTTCACAACTTTTCATGCTTGTCGCATTTTTCACACCTTTTCATGCTCCTGGTCTTTTTTTTTTTTTTTTTTGCTCCTCGCGTTTTTCACACCTTTTCATGCTCCTGGTCTTTCTTTTTTTTTTTTTTTTTTGCTCCTCGCATTTTTCACACCTTTTCATGCTCCTGGTCTTTCTTTTTTTTTTTTTTTTTTGCTCCTCGCATTTTTCACACCTTTTCATGCTCCTGGTCTTTCTTTTTTTTTTTTTTACTCCCCGCATTTTTCACACCTTTTCATGCTCCTGGTCTTTCTTTTTTTTTTCTTTTCTTTGCTCCTCGAATTTTTCACATCTTTTCATGCTCCTCGCATTTTTCACACCTTTTCATGCTCCTGGTCTTTCTTTTTTTTTTTTTTGCTCCTCGTGTTTTTCACACCTTTTCATGCTCCTGGTCTTTTTTTTTTCTTTTGCTCCTCGCATTTTTCACACCTTTTCATGCTCCTGGTCTTTCTTTTTTTTTTTTTTTTGCTCCTCGCATTTTTCACACCTTTTCATGCTCCTGGTCTTTCTTTCTTTCTTTTTTTTTTTTTTTCTCCTCGCATTTTTCACACCTTTTCATGCTCCTTGCATTTTTCACAACTTTTCATGCTCGTCGCATTTTTCACACCTTTTCATGCTCCTGGTCTTTCTTTTTTTTTTTTTTGCTCCTCGCGTTTTTCACACCTTTTCATGCTCCTGGTCTTTCTTTTTTTTTTTTTTTTTTTGCTCCTCGCATTTTTCACACCTTTTCATGCTCCTGGTCTTTCTTTTTTTTTTTTTTTGCTCCCCGCATTTTTCACACCTTTTCATGCTCCTGGTCTTTCTTTTTTTTTTCTTTTCTTTGCTCCTCGAATTTTTCACATCTTTTCATGCTCCTCGCATTTTTCACACCTCTTCATGCTCCTCGCATTTTTCACAACTTTTCATGCTCCTCGCATTTTTCACACCTTTTCATGCTCCTGGTCTTTCTTTTTTTTTTTTTTGCTCCTCGTGTTTTTCACACCTTTTCATGCTCCTGGTCTTTTTTTTTTCTTTTGCTCCTCGCATTTTTCACACCTTTTCATGCTCCTGGTCTTTCTTTTTTTTTTTTTTTTGCTCCTCGCATTTTTCACACCTTTTCATGCTCCTGGTCTTTCTTTCTTTCTTTTTTTTTTTTTTTCTCCTCGCATTTTTCAC